>NC_057882.1:20276100-20585500 GCF_019740435.1 Gambusia affinis
TCACTGTCCAATCAGAACATGTCATACAGTAACTCTACTGAGTCAATGTAGTCAACATGGAAGTTACTGAAAGAAGAAAGCTTGTTTTTAGCTATGGTCAGTATCAATGAAGTGTTTACGATGACTTTAAACAAAGCAGATATCTAAAACGAAACTGTGAAGATATGAATGCTGTTAATACCTGGCACAAGAGCAAGAGAACCACACATCCTCTTATCTGCACCTTTTAGCAGATAAGAGGAAGGGTATGTGAAGTAGACCTATAGCTCTCTTTTATCTGAACCTTAAATGGAATAAGGTGGATTTGAAAATGTTTACAACCTTCTGAAAATTTCATAGTTGGGTTAAATATCTACATTTTTGGAAGAATATACACACAGAGGCTGTTGTTTAAGTTATGCTAAATGGACAAAGGAAACGAATGAAGCAGCTAATCATGTGAGCAAAAAGGAAGATTCAACATTTCTCAGTGCAATTGCAGTACAAATATATCCTGGAAGGAGTCCAATTTACAAGGCACCTATTTACAAAACGGAAATCTTGTTAAATGAAACAAGATTTCCATTTTTGAGAATTGTGAGAAAAGATTTACGCTGTGTGCCTGTTATATGTGATAGGGAACCTATAATTAAAGAATCATGTCTGGATTTGTTTATGAAGTTATTGGAAGGAGTTCCACAAGTAAAAGAGCTACTGCACTACTACTGGTACAGTCACTCTTACGAAATGCTACACTTTTCTACTGAAATAATTGTGATTTATCTTATTTTTGTGGAAAAACAATTAGAGCTGTAGCCTAAACTGAAATAATTCACATCTCTTTTAATGTAAACCAGTCTTTTCCATTCCTCCAGATTCAAAGAACCTATGAATAGTAACTCAAAACAAAACTCTGACAAAATTAGCAAAAATATTTTTAGAAATCATGGTTTTGAAAATGTCCTTTTAAAAGAATATCAACTATGTCTGGTTTTTGGAGTCACAGTGGATCAAAGATAGTTTGATGAATTATTATTATGAACAATGCAATACTGCAATACATGATTAGTGCATTATTTTGAATGCACTGTTGAAGTCAAGCAATGGGAAGTAAATAATACATAAACCAGCACTTTCTTAATTAAGCTTACCACTGAGGCATGAAAATCCCCAATCATCAAGGGACAAGTGAGAGGCTTTGTGGAAGGAAGAGAAAATGAAAGATTAAAAGTTACAGAGCTAAACTAAGTCATTAGTGACTAAACCTGACAAAAGGTGCTGGTGAGGTTGTGAATCGTTAACAGCAGAGAAATGGACACAGAGCAGGTCTAGAGTGGAAGTGGGGGAGGGGAAGAACGGGATAAGGAAAGGGGAAGTTTTCTCAGTGCATCCATGCAGCTGAGTCAACAACAGCAAGTGCAAACAGAGTGCCCCCCTGAAAAGAGAGACAAGACTACATGCCCCAGGGAGCAAGGGGAGAAAGAAGCGCTCAGCGAGAATGTGACAAATAAATATCAGCTGTTTTTCTGTGCTTTACACTCACAAATGCATGACTAGACAATAGAAGATGTTCTGGACTTTCTAACAAAAAGCACCAAAACTACAGAGAGAAGAAACAGCTGCCCAATGTTTAAAGTGTGAAATAAAACAGGTTTCACTCAGGGACAATTTGCATCACATTTCACATGTTTGTTTCACAGAAGAGACCCACCCTTATTATCTCACTTAATTTTTACATCACACAGAAAAACAAAAAATGTCCTCATGCATGACGGTGTGACAAATTCAGAGAATGACCTACACCCAGACTGTGAAACTGGTGTTCTTCAAAGGTTTTAAAAACATTAATCCACCTCACTGATTATGTCACACAGTTCACATCCAGAGCTTCACTACAGAATTAAATAACGTGGAGAAAAAAAAAAATCCTAACTGAAGTTTTTGAGAATTTCAACTTATAGTCAATCAGTAAATTACTGACTCTGTCACACAACATTTATTTGCTGTATTGCTTTTGCACAAAATGTTCCGTTTACTTTTATTTGCTTTTTGAGCAGCAAAGAAGCACCAAAAGGAAGTATATGACAACCATTGTTGTTTGTGATTGTAAAACAAATATACTTTAAATTATCCACACTAAAGTGCCCTGATACATAAAGTTTAATGTCTTGAAAGTACCTTTCAGTACCAGTTTTTGTTTTTGTGAAGAAAACAAAACTGGTTTACAGTAAGATTCATGAAGGACTCATAAATGGTTAAGAACCCTGTTATTAGTTGAGCTGTTAAAACTTTATAAATAAAAACCAGTGATAAAACAGATATTGTGGAATCAAACACTGTCACAAAATCTAGTATTCAGCAAGATCCTCAACTTTGAAGATGCTTTATGTAACTTTTATGAACAATGTTTTTTTTTTTACATTTTTGTTATAACTTCCACCATGTAGTGCAATTTAAGATGAGGCAGATGAGCCATAAAAAAAATCTCAAGTGTCATTATATTCTGTAACAATACAGTCACAGTTTTAACAAATATGAAACAAGCCTTGTTTATAAAAGATATATACTGCAGCTTTATGTAAAGCCCTAAAATTGCCTCATAAGATGTTAAACAAGTAGGTATTAACTGAATGTGTAAATATTTGCTGGTCAGTTATAAGTGGCACTTTATTGCAAAGTGGTCAAGAAAACTTGTATTTTCCATTTGGCTATATAACCATATTTTTATTTAAAAAATCTTTCTAACTCATCGAATGATAAAGAGAGCCATATTTCTTTTTTTTGGGGGGGAGGGGTTGTTTTGTTTTGTTTTGTTATCAAAAGTGAAACATCTTTATTGAAATAAATCAAACCAAAAGAACATGACTGTATAGTCTGTGTACATTTAAAACAATAATACGTGAAATATATTTTAAGAAGGCAGGTGGTCTTGTAAGGGACATAGAAACCCATTTAAACTATCACTGGGTGAACATAAAAGGGTCCTCACATTGCTGCCTATGGAGACTCCAGACAAGGATGTCAATATATGCCATTTATATTGAGTCTCTTTAGTAGAAGTGGTTGGATCTAGGTCAATGGGTCCATTTCCTGGGAGTTGATCTCTCGAGTGGACTCAAGCTGGGGGTTATTATTTAGACCCCAAGTTGCTGCAGTGAATAGAGCCTACCCTCTCCGTACATTAGTGACCTGCATGTAAGATCCACATGACTCTTTGACATGTAAGAGAAGGCTGGGATGACAAAGATTGCATGACCGCAGTTGTGTACACGTAAACACATTCACATTGATCACTTCTGCACTGCAGGACAATAACAAAGCCACACAGTCTAATAGAAATCATAAACAGCACTCAACATGGGGGTTCTTTTACCTCCAAAGAGACAAAATCCAGAGAACAAAAGAATGCGTGCAGTTTTGCCTGTAAGCCTTCAACCACACATGCCTATTCACATGCATTTTTGCACGCAGTTACTTATACACATACAGCCTTTTCTCTCTGCATTACTTCCAGGTCAATAAGAAGGAGTGTGAAGTGACACAATGTGATGAGCACTAAATTTTAGCCAAGTCTGCATACTTTCAGTAAGAGTGAAGGAGATAAGGACAGACACGGTCTAAATTGTCTATTTCCCCTGTCTTAATTACACAGCGGTTGATCCAAAAGACTCCAAAAGTCAGTATTGTAAGGGTTTGAAGCCAGACTAAATCAAAGAGAGCTCCAAAGAGTGCAATTTCTCCCCTGTGCAAACAAATCATAAACACAATCTTCAGAAGACACTCTTTACACCTCTGCTCTAATTCCTCTCTTAAAAGCTTTCTCAACACCTCACACACAGATATATTTCCACTCTCTTGCACTGAGGTCCTTTAGATCATCTTCCCCTTCTGTCCACACATTTCTTCTCAAGGCATGTTTCCTTTTTCTATCAGATCCAACTTTCACCCAGTTCATGTCATCAAATGGTACATCCTTTAGATGATATGTTACATATATATTGCTGGATGTGCTGAGGATTCATTTGATTTCAGAATCCAATATGATCACTGCTACGGCTAGAGTCATTAACTTTGCACTTGTGTAACAAGCAAGTTACAGACTTAGAAATCATTTATTCCAGTCATTTGTCAGTTTTATAATATCCCATGTCTCTCATGCCATTTGAGTTGATCAAAAATGAGTACAAAAATATTTAACAAAAAACTAAAACACAAAAACTATTCTAAATGTAAACCTCACCTACTATCCAATAGAATACTGTTGTTATACCGCTACATAACAGAGGATATTTTGGAATATATTATTATTTCTTGATACTCTCGTGAAACTATTACTGGAAAAAAAAAATTAACTGCAAAAGTAACAATCTTTTAAAATGAATGAATGTATTAATTACAATTCTGATCACAGTGTACATATTTTTCCTGTTAAAGAGAAGTGATACAATGCACATCCCTTATCTCTAGCAAACACATTAGTGTTGCACATCTTTAAAACTAGTTTCCTTTTTTCTGCTTTAAATGTTAATATCTATCCTTCTGTATACAACATTTCAAAAACATGAGCTGGCAACCAGAGCTGATGTGTGGGCTAAAATGCAACACTGATCAGAGATAATACGCAAACATGACAAGGATGGTGAAGCTGTCACGCCAAAGGGGGAAGATAGCAAATATGAAGGAGTGACAGACACAGGCAGATGAAAAGAAAACAAGAGCATAAGAGAGAGACTAAGGGTGGGAGCAATGGAAGGAAGGAAGTAGAAAACTCCCAATTCATCACAGCAGAGGCGAAAGAACAGACAAAAGGAAGGAAATGAACGAAGACAGATGCCAGCTCATGTCAGTATCGAGACACCCATCCCCCTCAAATGGACCCTTTCCTAAATTACAGGCCTCCAGTCTTGCTCCTCTAACTTATGGCCCAACCTAAGCCCCTTTTCTCTTCCTCATCAGGCGGATAAGTCAAAGTTTCCAGCTCCCAACCCAGAGCATTCTTGTCCAACCAGATCAGTGACATTACAAACAGAGTAAATGTAAACTGGGACGTCAGCACCATATAATGTTCTCACCAACTTATTTAGCAAGTCTTATCCTGCACAGTTTTCCAATGAAAGCCCACACCTAAACAGACATAAACTCGAACTGCATAGGTTTCCTACTAAGTAAAACAATTTGTCCTTGTGGCACGTTACAAGACACAGGGTTCCCATGTGGTTCTCAAACTGGTTCGAAAGTTTTAAACAAACCACTACAATGCTATATTTAAGAATTTTTTTGCTAACAAACAAAATACATCAAACTCCAGAAACTGTGATTTAAGGGATCTGCTTTCAATGTAGAATATTTGACAACTTCAGGAGTTACAGATTTTCAATTAGAGTCGATAGCCTCGATTCCAAAAATGGTTCTAAATTGCACAACACAAAATTGTAAGCCATTGTGAAAACAAGAAATAGTAAAACACAATAATCAGGCAGGTTTAGTGTTAATGTTTTGTACTCAAATGTCCATGATGTGACAAAAACTGGATGGAAAAAAAAAAGCAAAAATCTGAAATTTTCTAGGACCCCTGCATTCAGTTAGATTGTGAACAACTTAAACCTTGTGAGAGAAGACGCACCATGACAGACACAAAAATAAATGTTCGTCTTCCACCTTTTATAGCCCTTCAGAGAACTACTGAGTCTACAGTGCAGACAGATTCCCTCAGTTTTTGCACTATGCTATGACAGAACCAACACCCCCAGACACACTTCATAAAACCAGAAAAGAGAAAGAGAAACAATTTCTGTTTCCCTCCACCCTCAGCTGTCAGGTCTGTCATGGTCTTCCCAAAACAGACTTCAGCAATATTTGTCTACTGGACTGCCAGTGACAACAGCAAAGAACAGGGGGAGTGAAAGAAAGGAACACACACACACACATAGAGACACATCAGGCAGACACATTGGCAAACACAAACCTTTAAAGTGCCCTATTGCATTGGGGATTCCATAAGCCCCATATTTGCTCAACAGCAGAAATTGTGCACCACTGAGGAAGAGGGATGAGGCATTAGTGGGCCAACTTTTAGAAAATGAAAGGGGCAGAGGAAGATTTAAGAGATGGAGGAAGAAGAGTTAATCGCTTTCATGATAATTGCATCAACCTCTTTTCATCAGGCCTGCCACATCTGAGTGAAAATATGTCTTATGTGTTATGCTTGTAGTTATGTTATGCAGTTTCCACAAGGTGTGAGAAGTAGTTTAGGCATTAAAGAGAATGTTGTCAGCTGTGATGAAGATTATTTAATTAATGGTGATCACTGCATAAACAAGCTTCTTTACTTTCAGGATCTGTAGCAAAGAACACACTACAAAGGACGAAGAAGCAAACTGCATTCAGTTAGTGCCAGTGTGCATCTGTTTACTTAAGTTTACTTTAAAACAGTAAGTTTTTCCTGAACTTACTGTTTCAGGAAAAAGAAATTGAGTTGAAAAGAAAACTTCTTAAAGCCATTGGCTCTTAAAGATTGTAAGAAACATTCTTTAGGTGGTACCCATTAACACATAAACAGTATAAACTAGGACTAGCCCTGGCAGACATTATTTCTAAATTATTTTTCTACTCTAAATGTATCAACCAGAAATGTGAATAGCAAAGGATATATCACAGGTGATCTTCCTGTGTGGAAGTCGTAAAGAGAATGTAACATTTTACAGTTTGGAGTTATTTTAAGAGAATAAAAGTCCCCTCACGTCTCAGTACATCTTGGAGCCGTTAGCTTCAGCATTTAGTTCTCGCTGATGACACAGAGTTATATATAGCAGGTAAGACACTGACTATAATCTTTTAACATAAACTCATTTAAGAAAATTTATATTTTTACTTTGGGAACTATAACAAGTTAAGCCGCGCATAAGACTAATGTTCGATGGAAGATATGATATAAAACGAGATCAGTCAGCAACATAAAGACCCACAAGGCTGACTTGACAAAGCCCCATTCATGCTCAAACACACATTATATTACCTTACTGTACACTCAGTACATGTACACTTGGTGTCTGTTGGGGGCACAGTGCTGTGTGTACAGTGAGGTTTCTTGCACACACCCTCTCACATAGGTATTTGCCCCCAACAGACACCAAGTATACAAACACTCACACACATACAAACAAAAACCTGGATACGTATCGGTGGGAGAGATAAGACAGGCTTCCCCCTCTTTTTGCTGCCTCTGGCTTTCGCAAAGTCTTTGTCAGTGGTGTAAAATTATACCCATACACACACACACATGCGCAAGCCCGCACACGCCCACACACACTCAGAGACATACACACACCAACTGGTTTTTATCTGCCACTATAAATCCCTTCATGGATCACTTGCTCCAAAAACCCTGCCAATATTCAAGTTTCTTGTTGAAGCAACTGAAGCAGTGAATATCAGGAAGGAAAGATAACGCTGAAGAAAGAAGAAAACTCAAAGTTAAGGTTTTTATATATATATATACGTATATTTATATATATATCCTAAATTCTACCTGGATGCCCTCTATGTTATAGGGAATTTGACGTAAATATATGCCTAGAATGACATTAAGGTATGCTTGAATCTTAAATATTTGCTGGATAAGCATGCCAACACTATTTTAAAACAGGCACCACAAAAAATACGACAGGGAGTAAATAGTTTACATTCCAGCTCTGATCACAAGGTCTCTAAATGAAAGGAAAGCTGAAAAGTTTCTCCTTTAATCTCAATCATATTCCCGAAAGTGTTACAGTTCAGCAATCTTGAGTTTTTCTTAAAAGAGCAAAGAAAATATGACACATCAATAAGTTTCTTCTCTTGTGAAGAAATAAATTCAGCAAAGCTGTGATTTTGTATCCCCGTGTGTTTTATCTTAATTTTGCTATATTTTGCCCTTCATGTTTGCTGTTGCTGAGAGCAAAGTTTTCAGGAGATACAACTTTCCCATCAAGAGATTGAACAGTTCATAAGTCTCATTCAGAGCAGTCCACTTTTCTGATCTTTTCTCTTCACATTGTTAAAATTTAATCCCATACAAACCCAAGTTAGGCTAAAGTATTCCTTATATCTAAATCTGCCATTAATTTATCCCTTTTATCAACTTGAATTCTGAACCTATGAATATGCGAACCGAAATTTTAAAAACATGTTCTATTTTAAATTAAGTAAAGCAACTATTTAAGAACCATTTAATGGACCACAATTGCTTTAAGCAGCAAATAGTTCTTTCTGATCTGGAGTTGGGAGAAATTGCTCTTTATCAGATGTAATTTCACATCAGTAGCTCCCAAAAAAGAGGCAAAATATCAGGTAGAGACACCGTTAAGGAATTCAGCAGTGTTTGCCCTTTGAGCTTTGTATTGGGATTGCCAGGTGCTGCCAGGCAAAGAGAGGCTGTTAAGGTATTTTGTTATCACTGACTAAGCTTGTATAAGAAACTAGGCAAAGTCGCCAGTAAGAGCTTTAATGATTGATAAAGTCCTTTCGTTAACACACAGAAAAACATACAATGCCCTATACAAGATGGTAATCTGAATCCATATGCAGGGCAGATTTTTACAGAACAGCATGTAGATGACTAAAACTAACAAACTCTAGCCTATGTGATAATGTGTTGCACGTCAGGACTCCTGCATAATCCTACTCTTAAAAAATCCCGTATCCACATGTGGATTCTTTTAAATAGCTTTTCTTGTTTTTCTTCTCAAATATCAACATCTAATATATTTCTATACAGAAGCAGCCTGAAGCAAGTTACCTTAAACCCCTTCACAACTCTCTGTATGTGTTTCAGTTCTCAAAGCTCTCAGTACATCTTCAAAATAAGCAAAGTATCTCCTTACCTTCACTTAAGCTACCCGTGTTTCCTGTGAGCGTCCCGCTTAATTCCCGGTGGATACTAAAGCACAGCCAGCATGCGTCCTGTTCAGGAGAAAAAGAAGGAAATCCCTGCATCAAACAGACATCTCCCAGGTTCCGGCGTAGTGTTTCACTCTACACACACTGGAGCGCATTCTCCCACATGCTGCCACTTGCATGCCTAGACCAGACTGTGGGCTGAGCAGGAGGGTGTGTGTGCTCTGCCTGAGTCTAGGCCCGCCCTCTTTTCTCTGGTTTCCCCTCTTCTCTCACTCATGCTCTCACACAGTTCTCATCTTCTTCCTCCTTTTCTGGCTGTTCTTGTTCTTGTTCTCTCTCTCTCGCTCGCTCGGTCACCTCCTCTGGCTTGGCAATTTGACTGTCAGCATGGGTGCTGGTTTTGTGCCTCTAAGCCTTTAGATGTCCCAGTCCTCTGTTTAATTACTGCCTCTCTGGCCTCGAGCTCTGCACACAAACAAAGACAAAAATTATACAACGGACAAGCCATAGCATGCAAGGAAACAATCTGCCACCAAACAACACTGTTTAATATTGTAAGTCTGATTATTTCTTCTTTTCAGGACACAGATGATCTAATCAGCACAGTGTGAATAGTAAGGGTGGAAACTGTTTTTATTTATGTAACTTTGAAAAATTACCAGAAATAGAGAGATAGTTTTGGTTAAAAGATGATAAAAAATATTAATGAATAAGTAGAAAGATGTTTCATTCATTCATTGAAAAACTCTTATAAATGTGCCATTATGTGTATGATGCAGCTGCTTTTACTCTTTACTTCCTGTTTGTTTATTTATTATTAACACTCTGGATCTGCTATTCCTGTTCCATTGGTCTAGTCAAAGTACAGACCTAAATATCACTAAGAATCTTTGGCAAAACTTGAAAATTGCTGTTCACCTAAATTGAATGAGCTTGAGCTGTTATGCAGGGATAATTAAGGAAAATATTCAGTTAAAGTTAGAAAAGATGGTAAAAAAAAACAAACAAAAAAAAAACAACTAAACAGTGGTTCTACAAAGTAACTTTATACAGACCACAAATATCTCAAGTTTTTGTGTAAAAAAAAAAAATAGATTTGATAAGCAATTTAGAAACTTTTTCCACATACTTTGTGGCACTCCTCCTGTGAATGCAAATATGAATATCCTTTAACTGATGCTTTGTTTGTGCACCTGCTGATCCAGCATACAGTCTTGTTGGGTTAACACCCACCACCAATTATAGTGAACCTGAAAAACCTGAGTTAAACTGATTTGCTTACAGGGTTTTTATGACATCTTGCTCATTTAACAAAAGCCATTTTTATTGCAGAGGTGTAGGATCTCATTGCAAAACTGAAATGGATAAAAAAATAAAAATAACCTCCAGCCCAATATACAAACTATGACACAGTAATGGGGCTCACCAATAAATGGAGGAAATGTGGAACAACAGGGACATTGCAAAAACTGGATATTTCTTAAAAGCTGATAAAATGACAAGGCAGGCAGACAAGAGGCTGACAGCAGCACTGGAGAGTTGCTGGAAGGGATGCAGAAATTTCCGACAAGTGCTGGTTATGTTCTACATTTGGCAGCCATCTACTGGATTCCCCACGTCAGGACTAAGCAGTAAGGCTGCAAGATTGAATTCTTTATGATGAAACCAAACTTAAAATTTTGGGCAACACTGTAGCTCGGCAATCTTGAATTGTACAAACTAAGGTAGAAGTGATAAAAGTATATAGAATTTCAAGTTTTAAAATAATGAATGAATAACAGCAAAAATATAAAATAGCAAAATATGTTTCTGTTCTAGTTATTTACTTCCCTAAAATGTTTGGCTTTTAGAACTGTCATCATACATAAGAGGCTGACAAGCTCTGATTTAAATGTCTGCTTTACTCCACCGAAGCTGAAAAATGTTTTGGTGTTCAACATTTATGGAGGCAAACATGTCAGGGAAAAGGGCAGAGAGTGTAACAGATCCACCCAACAAAAGCAACCTGACACTGCCTCCACAGGGGACGAATGCGGGAGACAGTCATGAACACAGTGTTGCTATTATACAGCACATGTATTCTGGTGCACAGACACAAACATATTTCCAGCTTTCCAGCTTCTGGCACTTGGTGACATTTCAGCACCTTGTTCAGGCAAAAAAGGGCAGCAGGTAACCCTTTCCCATCACAGAACTCTATATCTGCTTGCACACATGTTGCATGTTACATGTTGCACCTGTCAGTTCATCAGATCCCATTCTCTGCAAATCACTCTTCCACTCTCTGTCCTTGATTTTGTTTCTGTTATCTAAGAAACTGGTTATCAAACTCTTTTTATAAGAAGCGTCAACTCAGTAAATATCACATCATGAGGCAGCGAAAGTAGTACAAAAGGCTTTCTTCCATTTGTTGTCTTATGTCATACAATCAAATATTTTTAGGGCTGCATTATGTGTTGAGGAATATTGTGTAACTATCCATCCATTCATTATCATACATGCTTAACCCTAGTGAGGTTTCAGGGGTTGCTGTGCCTAACGAATAAGTCTAAAGTTGGTAGATGTTAGGAGAAATGTCCTTCCATTGTGAAATTTTACTTTAACTGTTGATAATAATAAATGAAATATACATCTTTATAAAACAACAAACATCTGTTTGCTTTATTAGAAGAAAGACATGCGGTACAATTCAAGATTTCTTTCTGTTTTCTTGTTATTACCACCAACAAGTAAGATGAGTCACACGTCCTTTAAAACTCTTTGCTGTATTTGGCAAAGGTTGTTATCAATGTTAACTTTGATAAATTTACAGAATCTTGTAGCTTCATCAAATGTGTGCTGGAATAATTTTATGTGACGGTTATGTAAAATGTAAAATAGTGCTCTGTTTAGCTAACACTGACTCACTGTTTAACACTGGGCCAGTTTAGCTGAAATAAACACATAAGCTGATAAATTATTATTACTATTATGAATATATGGAACAGCCAAATCTGTCTGTCAACAGAGATTGTAAACATACTGAGCATTTTTATGTGAATAAAAATAATTAATAGATTTTATTTTTAGTTAATATGTTGCCTTTGGAGAGGGCTTTTCTCAGGAGGTTGTTGAGTGAGAGGTGGGCTACCCCCTGGAAAGGTCATTATTGTAGTGTATCACTTTGCCCTTAAAATAACAAATAGAAAAATTTCTTTAGAATACCACTCAGGTGCAAATATCACAGTTTAAGAAGCACAGATCTTGGAGAACACGGTATCTAACAACAGGGCCTGTGTTGTAATTAGAGCTGTAACAAGAAACAAAGTCAGCAAGACAACAACATCACCTTGTTCCTACTCTTCTGTCTAAATAAGGAATCATGTAATCACAGACAGGAGTGGGGAGAAAGTAGTTTATGGCAGATGTAACACCACGATTGAACAAACAGAAACACAGAAGATAATAACAGCCTCAGTAGGAGGAGGTTATGTAATTTTTTGTTTGCTAATTTCACTTTGCTTTTTATAATATGAAATGCTGCTTCTGCAAAATGAATCAACCAAACTCAGTGTTTTTTCTCAGATGTAGTCAGCAGTTAAAACTGCATGCAGCAAACAAAAATCAAAGCCTCCCCACTACTTGGATTTTTTTGTTCAGCTCTGTGAGGTTTTTATTTTCTCTCTTTCTCTTGCAGTTCCATCGCACCTGAACTGACCTTTGGCTACAATAGGCTCCACCTTTCAAACCTGATCATTCTTTATCACAGAATGTCTGCATACGGGTGGGAATGGCATTAGGTAGATAAGATAAATTTAACATTTTATCCTTTCTGCCATGTTGGATGCAGAACATATTATTTCAAAAGTCATGATCATACTATGTTTGACAGAAAAGATACAGACAGTCAGGATGCTATTTTCCTTTATGGAAACAACACATATCATGCTCCATTTGATAAAATCATTACCAGCAGCCATGCGAGTCAAGCTGATGAATAATGTATGGGCTGCTAAGGTACAATAATACATTTCCTCTGGGCTGCTACCTTTCTCTTAGTCACATTAGCAAGTGGCTGCACTATCCAGTCCTCACAGCCATATCAGCTAAAACCTGTCTTGCACAATTACATTTTCCATTAGCATACAATGTCTTTATGCATGCACACGTTGCATTAGCATGTGCACACAATCCTATTGTGAGTACAGAAAAACATAGATAGAAAAATACATTGAATAGATATAGTGAATAATACAACTACTCTTATTCACAGCTACAATGCATGTGTGTGATCTGCCAAGTGGGACTAAGCAGACATCAGGTGTTAGACCTTAGCCCTCCATTATAAAAAACAAGAAACTAGGTCATTTATCTGGTATAACAAATACATAACAAGGTCTGGTGTGATGTGTAATTAAGGTAATTGATAAAGTGCAGCTTTTACATCTCTGTGCACGATCAAGTAGACACAAAAAGGATTAACCTGTATAGCCAATACCCTTAGTGCAGTGCTATATATATATATAGAGAGAGAGAGAATTTTATTTATTTTTTATTTTTTGCTAAAATTGAGTGGGTAAAGAAATTGATTAGGTGGATTAGTACTAATTTTAGAATGTTGTTGCTCACATTTTTTTCAAAGTTTGAAATTGCCCAACTAACGCAGCTGGTTGTAAACACCTCATTTCCTTGGTAATGTAATCAACTGACTAAAGAGCACACAGTTTACACAGTTACACTAATCATTATTGATTAATCAGTCACATATTGACAACATGATTAGCCAGTTAGACAACCCAGTGACATTACAATCCATCACTCGTATAGCACAGCATAAAATTTAGAAATTGTTCCCTGAAGACCCATTAAAATAATGAGTATTATACAACTATTCCTACAAGGATGTATTTGATGTATATAAGCAACATGCATGCTGGTGCCATCCAGTTTAGTGGGGTAAATGCATGTTGTAACGCTCTTCAGTCATAATCCCTTTGAGTGTAAAGAGGGAGCAGCAATAATTAGGGTGTTGTGTTCAGTGATGATAATCTGGGCTGCCTGAACATTAAGGGAGGGGTGGGAACACACACATGTGTCTCTTTTGTTTTCATGAGAGCCGACCTCAGCTCTCTTATTCTCCAAATCCCATTTTTAAAGACAGAGAACAATGGAAGGCAGCTGAAGAAATAAAAAGTGCTTGAATGTGTAAGAGGGGAACAGCGTAGGAAGAGGAAGAGAGGGAGACGGACAAGGATGTAGCGGCAAGCAGACAGCTGCACACGCCACATAACCTCCTGACCCTGTCACAAACTCATGAGCACCGACTAGATGACCTATTTCATTGTTAGCAGAGCTGCAAACACACACACGCATACACGCCTACACGCACACACACAATTCTACTCATAAAGCCTAATAAGGGCACAGTCATCGACATAAGAAGATTTTACCATTTATCACAAATGTAAATGGATTTTGATACACATGCTGCAAAAAAAACACTGTTGCCCTTAAGGTCTGATCCCACATGTGATATTAGCAAAAACAGAATTGATTGTTTAATTTGTTTTTTACTTTTGTATTTACGTAAACATATCAAACCAAGAGGAGGAGCATGAAATCTAGTCAGGATTACATGTTCTCTATCCCTTTTCCTTTAAACTGTACAAGTTTTTCATCGTCAGAAAACATGCAGACTCAAAACGTCCTTGCAGAAAATTACAGCCACACTCTCCATGCACACATGGCAAAAATAAACAGGAGCCCACAAGAGGATAATAGAAGGTTGCTGTGGTCTTAGATGCAAGGATTTTATTCAACTGGCCAGTGAAAGACACCAGATTCTTTTTCAACGTTCAGCTTTTTGCAGTTATTCTGTAAATTGACAAGTTTGGGCATCAGCACAGCTTAGAAAAGATTTGGATTTCTTATATATACTGTGTTTCTCTTAAATAAAAAGGGCTTACTTCTGGCAGAGAACTCTGCAGTTGGAGGTAAGTTTAACATCATTAGATTCAAAACACACCAGTGAATAAGTGTGGCTGCTGGTGCCGCCGGCATGTCTATGGGTTCTGAACAGTAGAAATTTGAGGTCATTGATTTCATTTTCTTCCCTAGTCTTTTAACACAAAACATAGACAGAGAAATTCCACTCCTAATTTAGAAAGTCTTCATGTATGTGAATGTTTCTAGGTCAAGTAGCAGTGACAGAACTGGATTCTTTATTTGTCTGCTTGATTTTCCCATTTCATCTGTGACCCACAGCCACCTCAAATCTACATCATCTAGTCCCATTAGAACAGCGCTTCAGGCTGTTGGCTTTGGAGACAGTAAAACTAAGCGCTAAAGTTAGCATTGGTCAAAATCTAACAAAAAAATATTCAAAATTCTATTATTTTTGTTATATTTTGAGCTTTTTGTGTGCCTTCCAAAAGTTTTAATTTCATCATGTATTTTCTGCCCCCTGTTTTTCAGGTCTTTGTACTAATATTTGAATTTAGGGCTGGACCCTGAATGGGTCAATCTGCACAATAGTATGCATTAATATATCATTTTTATTCTAACTCTGGAAGTTTGTTTCAGAGTAGTGAACTTCTTCTGGAAAGTGAACTTCTTCCATTATTGTCTTGTATTTATCTCCATCCCTTTTTCTTTAAACTCTGAGTGACTTCCTGTTACAGCTGAAGAAAAGCATCCTGTGATGTTATTTTTTTTTCCTGTGAGACTGCATTTTTTACTTAGGCCAAACAGCTCAAACAGTCTCAGATGAAGAAAATTGGTTGCACTTGATCTCATTTAGATGTACCAGAGCTCTGCACTAAGCCAAATGCACACTTTTTAGAGTTTTAAGGCATGCATCCTTTTACCTCTGTTTCACAAATAATACACTCCTTTATGTTGATATATCACATACCAAATCCCCTAAAAAATACACTGATATTTGTGGTTGTTATGTGACAAGATGTAAAAAAGTTCAAGGGGTATGAATATGTCCTCAAGGCACTGAATAAGGAGCTGTTAGTTTTCTCAAAAACCCCAAGAGCAGCAAAGTCTTGACATCGAACTGCAACATTTAAGCGTTTCACACATCCTCCACTGCATGTGCTGATTTCAGCCACTTCAGCTGAAAGTTGACAGCCGCAGCGAGAAGGGAGGGAAGAAGGAGAGAAAAGGGAGACGAGGTTAAGAGGTTGAGTGTGGGAAAAGGAGGGGAAAAGAGGAGAGGAGGGATTAATGCATCAGAAGGCATGGCATTCTGCTTAAAGATGACGGGCTGACGGCGGCTCCCACAGGAATGAGTGGAGAAGTAATCCCACCAAATGGAAGAGTTTAACTGTTACCACCCAGTGAGAGAGATACATAGAAACAAAATCTCCACAAGCACACACACACACAAAAGACTGAAATTAGGTTTTTGTTTGAAGTCGAAAACATCCTACACATAAACAGATTTTAACAAATACTGGCTCAAAAAGAAATGTGCTCTAAAATATATATTTTTTAAAAACACTACAGATCTACATCATGTTTTGCAATGAAGCTTTCTGAGTGCACCAGCAAAGCCAATCATCACTATAACTTACACAGAAAAAAAAGTACTATTTTGCTTTTTTGAGCTGGGCTGGTGTGACTCTGCTAACACATCAGTACCTTAGTGGCTTTCTGCTGTGCTGGCTGGCAAAGGTCTGACAATTAAAGGCACTACAAGCAGCCAGACGGAGCCAGACAACAGGAGGCAGAGAAGGATGAGATTTAGTCAGAATGAAATTTGCTGCCAAGCTAATGACTGCAGCCCATAAATCATCCGGCTATTTGACATCGAGGAAAGAAAGACAAGACCTTCTATTCAATATTGTTGATTTTATTTTGAAAAAAACTGCCTTGATTTGACAGAATAACCAAAGTACCTGAACAGATTAAAAAAAAATAAAAATCAGATGTCATGTTTAATTCATTATGGGTAATAGAGATTTATTAATAGTCTGATGCAAAAAATTTAAAAATGTAGGTGAATATTTTTAACCTCTTCTGGTTTTCCTAACGCTTTTGTCTAAGTAAACACATAAGGCTTTTGAGGTCAGTAATATAACCAAACAGATATTTCTTTTTCTCCTGTACTTTAATACATGAAATGTTAAATGCTATTAGTCTTTAGAAGCAGATTCAGAAGCATGTCAGGGTCTTTTTGAGATTCCATTTTGGTGTCCTAGCTAAATAGGTTCGTTTCATGAAATTACAATTGATAGCTGCACAAAAATCTAAAAGTATTTTAATGTTTCTCCACATTAAAATGCAACATTTTGAAATAATCTTTGCAGTAATCTTTTCTTAAAAGTTCTTTACAAGCATAGGACCACATCGATGGAAGTTTTCATCCATGCAAAACAATCTTACCCAAAATGTGGTAGCAATTATGCATGAAGGCAATAAAACAGACTCAGTATAATAAACCACATCTGGCTTTCTTTAGATTGAGTGTTAGGTTAGAGGCCGGGATAAAATATAAACATTTTCAAATAGCTGCATTAATTGAAAATCCCACAAAGAGAGACAGCCAACAACGATGCGTGTCGAGGGAGAAATGGGCCAAAACAAAAATAAATAAAACAGATAAAAAATTATAAAAATTTGTATTTATAGTAAGTGAAGATTTTAATTTAGTTGTAACAAATACATAAAAATTATGTATTTATGTAATAAGTTGAAGACAACCTAATTTAACTTATAAATAGACTTTTAGCCAGTTAAAGAAGCCTTCATGCTAGTTTTCAAATTAACAACAAAGAATAAGAAATTTGAGTCTCTGTGATTTCAAAATGGAAGATCAGAAGTTATCAAAAATAACTACTTAGACCAGGGGTTTTCAAAGTATGAAAGGGTGAGCCCCCCTTCAAGGAGCTTAATGCCTGCTGCGCCTCCCCCCCCCCCCCCCGGAGGGGGGTGGAGTTCTAAAAACTCCACCTTCAGCCCTGCTCTGGCCAAAACCAGTGATGTCATAGTTACTTTGAAAAAGTAACTTTAATCGGACTACTGATCACTCCTTGAAAAAGTAACTTAGTTATATTACTGACTACTTGACTTGGAAAGTAACTAAGTTACTTTCCAAGTCAAGTAGTAACTAACTGCAGGAAAGTAACTAACTGCAGGATTAAGTAACTTTTTAGTTACTTTCAGCAGCTGCTAACAACAACGCTCTGCCTCCTGTGAAAATCACATTGAGCTTTGCCAATATGTAATTGTAAGTTATTTTATAATGGTAACATCAACAATGTGTCTCCACTGATAAGGTTGAACTGAAGAGGAGATTGTACAAAAAATAAAAAACATGAGTAATTTGTGTGGTCCACTGTTGTCTGGAAAACTCTAAGAAGGATTTTAAAGCCCCCCTCCCCCCAGCCTCCAGATTCTGCGTTACGCCCCTGAGTTTGATGTCGCAGCGCACAGAGCTCCTCCTGCAGCTCCACAGCTCCGATGGCTGCGACACTTACCGTAATATTAATAATTATAACTGCCATTATAACTATTGCCAACTACGGACACGTTTATTCGTGGCTGTTTTCACGTTATTGCGCTGTTTATATTGGTCTCGATGTTTGCAGTTTTCTGAGCGCAATCATGTCAATTGGTTGACATTAACAAAGACACAGCGGACGGATCATCCGGAAATGATGAACAGGGAGAGACGGAGTAAAACTACCTTAATGACGGACAAATTCTGGGATTTATTTTGAGTCTCTGCTTATTTCCAATCCCAACTGAGCTACTTCACGTTCTAAAACGAGCCCACAAAGGCACAACCCGCCGCTCATTAAATCTGCAAGCGACTTTAAAAAATGAAGCCCAAAGCCGCTTATAATAATCGGACTTGTCGACAGAAACTCAAAATAGTTCCAGTTTTCCACCAACAAAAGCGCATCTCCCTCCATTGTTTACATTTCTGTCGTGACAGAGACGCCGGTCACCGACAAGACGAGTAGAGGAAATACGATTAAATTACAAAAGAAGATAGTAACGCAAAAATGATTTTGATAAGTAACTGTAGTCTGACTACTGGATTTGAAATAGCAACGCGTTAGATTACTCGTTACTGAAAAAGTGGTCCACGTCAATGCGTTGCTGACATCACTGGCCAAAACATCCTCTAAGGAAACATTTCCACTGATCCCCGCTCCACACGCACCCACAGTACCAACTTTTTCCTAAATCCACAGAGTTGATCGTGAGCGTAAAAGACGTTTCTCTCACATCAGTAGACAGCAAGCAGATAGCTTTTCCGGTTTACTTTTTCCCTCGCACCGCGCCTCCCCTAAAGTGCTCTGGCGCCCCCCCGGGGAGGCGCGCCTCACACTTTGAAAACCGCCGACTTAGACAAAGGCACCCAAACAAGTCAAGAAACACAAACAGTAACAAATATTCATATCTACATGTTTCCTTTGTGGATATGGAAGAACATTACAAATGAAAAAATTCAACTCTAGCAAAAGAACTTCATGTTAAAGTGGAACAGAAAAAAAGCTTCTGAAGAAAATATATACAGTCGCCTGCTATTACTGTGAAAATGGCAATGGAAGGAAGCATGAAATTAAAAGCACTAAGATGGATTACTAACCACCACTCTTAAGAGTGAGTGTTGAAGTAAGAGCCTCTAAAGTTGAGCTTAGCGATGGTAGCATTGATCTGAAAAAAAGTTGGACCAAGGTGCCTTTGTTATAGATATTTTTTTCAGTAAGATCTTGCTCAGAGATTTGTCACATAACTTTACCATTGCTAAAAATGAATTTTTGTAAAAGAGGAAGTAAAGTGGACTTGCTCTTGCATGGTCAAGCAAGAACCCTCATTGAAAAGTGAGTTATTCACCCATGTCTTTATGTTATTGTCAATGCCATTTGGAAAAAAATAACTATTTTGAGTGAATCTGGACTCTAAAGTTTCTCTTCTTTTTAAAAGATTGTTTGGAGAGAGATTATTTCCTCTTCTCTCATGGTTTCTTCTTTTCTTTTATTTGTTAAATCATTCAACTTGGTCTAACAAACAGCATTGGATGCTTTTATTTGTCTGTGAACCTCAGAACACTTAACACTTGTGCAGGACATTTTACACACACATACAAAAGTTTTTAAATGGAAACACGCCAACGTACATAGTCCAATGTTTTTAGAAGAAAAAATGTTAAAGCAACAGCTAGTGTGTCTGTATCTGAAGGATCTTCAGTGCCAGTAAGAATTTCAACTGTAGTCAGACCAATTAATCTAGAGACCATATGTATTAAAAGTATAAATAAATGAATTGCGTAACAATCATAAGCTTTAAAAAGTCATTGTGAAGCCCTAATCCATCTGTCTCTTTCCCATTCCGTCCTATATCATCACTCATAAACAAAACAGACACCTTGACAAACTCTTCTGCTTAAAAAGGAGATGGACTCTCTGCTTAGAGGAATAAGTCCACTTTTTTCCAGTCAAGGACCATGGACTCAAACTCAAAGGACCTGGTTCCTATCTCTTCCAGCTGCTTCAACACTTCACTGTGAATACCTCCGGTTTATCCATGAGTTTCCATTTTTTCTGAATTCCAAATATAATTTACAACTTTCATTGCTGTTGTTTAGATGTTTGTTAAATTTGAGTACTTTTTTTTTTTTGTTGATATGCTTTTCTTTCCATATTCCTAAAAAAAAAAGGATTACAATATGAAAGTGATTCCACCCATTATTGTCTCACAAAGTTTTGGCCTGATCATCAAACAGTAACATAACATCTTATCAGCACTCATTTGGAATCATTATTTGACTTAGGTACTACAAAAGATCAGTACAGTACATAACTCACATACTTCCCAAAGTCAACAAGCCCAGATCCATTCCTTACATGGATCTATTAATTCTCTGCAAAAAAAAAAAAAAAAAAAAAAAGAAACAGAAAAGAAAACCTTGTATCAATTTTCTTTCATTATATACTGTGGTTAAGCTGTTTAGTTTGCTCATAACTAAAAAGTTAAAGATACACTACAGTGAACATGAGAAAAGACACTATCTGTCAAAATTAAAAGTACTTTGTGTTCACAGACTCCTCTTTAAAGATTTCATGTGACACAACTGAGGAGGTCAAAGGTGAGGTCAAAGGGAGTCTTCTAATTAGTCAGTCTACCAACCAACCATGTCCCATAGCATGTGTACCATTTATGGCATCTCACCCCTGACCTACGGATCCTTTTCTCTGCAGTGTTCCCACAGAAATACAGGTAGACAGTGTACAGGAAGGTGAACTTTCACCTCAGCAAAAAAACAAAACAGGACAAGACTTTTCCACAAACATTTTAAATGCAAATTTTAATGTACTTTATTGTGATGTTCTGTGAAATACAAAGAAGTGTAAGCAAGGAAAAATATGTCTGAAGAGCACATTGAACTTTATCGTAAAATGTCAAGAGGTTAACCTGGATATTTTAATGAAGCATGGAGGATGCCTTTTTTCATTTCAGAACACTGCTTGTCTTTCAAGAAAAGAATGCCCTTGAATGCTTAAAGAGCTGAGTGTGAAGAATTAGAAGTCGTCTCCAGAAATGTGACCACACTGGTTCTTCCCAGCATTAGAAGCCCAAAGTTGCATGCTTATGAATATAAAAATAAACCTGTGACACAAAGTGCACAGAAAACAATACACACATGCTGGTAAGAGAAACCGTCATCTGCTGATGTAACATGTAGGAATGACGCTGACCTCTGAGTTATGTTTATGTAACAACAGATCAACACCTTCACTTTGAACTGATAATGGCCAATGAAATGTGGACTTTTGTTTGGAACATAGTTTTTATTTCTGTGTAGTTGTAGAAAAACTGTTTCAGCTGGATTTAAATGAGATGGCCGATGTTTGCCAAGTGGCAAGTCAAAAACTCAGTAACAATGAACCAAACATTCCTACATCTATTTTCTTGCCACATTTTGCTCTAAGAAATTGGCAACCTCAGGATATTCAGCTTTCTAAGGGCCACCTTTTATTTAAGCTATCAGGAAGACAGCTAAATATTTTTTTCACAAAATGCATATGTAAAATACCAAAGTTAAAATGTGCATTTTAAAATAAAAGATTCAACAAAATCTGGAAGATATAAGACTTGACAAACCTCTTCCACCAATGGAAAGCTGGAGTTCCCATCCATTACATTGTTATATTCTTCTTTACACATTTCTGTTATAACTCACCTATATACTAGGTTTGTTTGACTGCTGTCGTGCTCCCTTTACCTCACCGTCAGCAGCACTTATGGTCTCTATTATTCATCGCTTTCACTTCCAGGCTATTTTTACCTGCTTTTGCAGTCGGCCCATCTTTTTCCTTCACTGGCTGCATCCGTCAACACAAATACACCCATTTCCCCTTAGTTTTGACCTGGTTTCAAGTCCCTGACTAAGGGCTCCATCACTGCAGGTACTCCACACAAATATAATCCTTTATTCAGTGACAAGAATTATGTTCCTCTAAAAGCAATATTTTGTAACCATTATTGAACCATAAGTAGACAAAAGTAAGTTGATTTACATTCTTTAAGATTAGAAGTGCTGTGGATTTTTTGTTTATAACCTGATCTAGGTACTTCTTAAATATAAAAATACAATATAGTTTATATCCATATAAAATGTTTATGGTGCCCAGTTTTTCTACTGAAAAACCTAAACAAAAGGGTTCCCTTATCTTTAAATTTTCTTAAAGATCACCATGCCATATCAATTTACAGGCAGCCTCCATTCATGTGTAAAGTGAGAAGCGTTCCAAGAAAGTGATTTCAGATGTCATCCACCAGCTATCTGAAAGAAGTGATGGGTATAAAGTTTGTATACACAGATGAATGCCACCTTGCATGTTTTGGTCCCTATTGGGCTCAGCTGCTCAGTTTATAGGATGAGTTTTAAAAATAAATCTGAACTTTTGAACTATACAGTGCGTCACAAAAAAGGGACCATGGTCTAAAATTGTCATGAAATTAAATGTGCAACAATGATGTTTTTTAGTATAACACAAGTTGGTCTGTCACAACAAAATGCCACAAAAAAAAAAAAAAAGACATTGCTAGTAAATGCTGTACTGGAACGTAATTTTTTATTTCTTTTTTTTTATATAAATAATAAGGAAATCTACGGTAGATACTTTTATATACTCAATGGATATTGAATATCAGATTAGTGATAGCTGTAGTTTCAATTTGGTTTAGCAACGACCTCTAGAGGACAATCAAGTTTAACACATGGTAGTTGCTAAATTGTCAGAATCCCTGACACTCAGGACCCAAGATATAGAGAACAATGGATGCAACTTCCTCATATCTATAAAGTGGCAATTATACTACAAGCACTGAAACAGCAAAATAAGGCTTGTTTAATTTCTGAAGCATTACCTCACATGCCAACATCCCTCACAGCTTTCTTTTAAGTTATATTTGATGTATACAGCATTTTTATAACGACTCCAGGTAACAGTAAAATGCCCCTGGAAAACATACAAATTAGGCAATGACATTTACTAAATTTTGACTTTAAGTGAACTCATCCAAATGAGTGCTTTTCAGAATCCTTTGAGGCCATACTGAAATGGATTTAAGAAACATGATTTTGAACCCAGAATCACATGACAATAACAAATCCACTTGTGCGAGAACACAAACCAACTGACTACTACTGAAATATTCTGCAGTATAACAGCAACAACAAAATACGTGTTGGAAAGTTGTTTACAGGGTCTGCAAAACAAGCTGTAGGTGAAAGAAAAAAACTCAAGTACATCACTTCTTCAATCATAAAGTCTGAATACTAAAAAAAAAAAAAAAAACACGACAATTGCAAACATGAATCTGAAGAAATATTTATTCATTTTGCAATAGTATACATTTATAAATGACTTGTGCGTTACCAATTCTTCTGAGCCAACGCCATTTGGCAGACGGACCCCATTCAGACAACTTCCAATAGGAACAGATAGGGCAGAGTGGCTAAACTATCAAAAAAATCAAAAGCTCACAGTTTTGAAAAGAACAAGGTTACATCTAGTAGCTATGTTGGTCTCATTAAATGCCTTGGGGAAATTTTTAGTGCTTCATTTTGAGAACTCGATTTACTGGGTGATGCCAATAACTCCACAGGCCAGGCGCCCACCAGCGTTACCCGTCTTAAGGCTTTCTTCATTTCCTCCTTTTCCAAGATCATCAGCCTTTTCATGGATCTAACAGAATAAGCAGATTTACAGAGTCTGTGACTTAAGGAAAAACATCTAGACGTCAGTGTACAAAATAGATGAAAATGACTTACCACCATAGTTCTGCCAATAATGGAGTTGGGTCCTGAGAGCTTGATAAAAGTGTCTTTGATGTCAATCTTGGCTATATTGTCAGCTCCAGCAGTCACATTCCCCAAGTCTCCAACGTGTCTAATTGGAGAAATGTAAAACGCCAGTTCTTAGCACTGAGTAATTGTTCTCAAATTCATTAAAGGTAAGATAAATTTTTAGAAACATAAAAATAAGTACAAGTGTTTTAGTACCACCTTATAGCCATTGTGAAGAAAAAAAGTGGCACAAAGCATTACATTTTTGTGTTTGTGTGTATTTTTCTACAATTGTTAATCAGATAACAGCATCAGTACTTAAAGCCACAGTTTCATTTAGGCTGGAAAAGCAGCAGGCAGCAACTTTTTCCTCACTGTTCAACAGATCAAAGACCTGACCAACTTAAATTAGACTGATATCCAATTAACAAAAACAGGTGGTCTAGTTTTTTTCTTCTGTTTAGCATGTATAGAAATTGTCAATATCTATTCCACTACCAGGCAGGTAAATTTTACTAAACACGTCTCTGCTCATTTCCTCTTGATTAACTTACCGTTCTACATCAGTAGGACCACCATGGTTCTTTGTAAAGGGATTGTAGTGTGGTCCTGCACTGATGCATCCTGGAAATGAGAAAATACAATATTTAATCCTTTAGATCCCCAGTGGAAAGCACCTCTAAACATTTAAGCAGAACTTTAAAAAAAAAAAAAAAAAAAAAAAAAAAAACACCCACTCACCATTTGTGTTATCTCCAAAAGCATGGACATGGAAACCATGGTCACCAGGTGTGAGGCCACTAATTTGTCCAGTAACTTTCACAGGAGCTGACTCATTCTGGGGATTAAACAGCAACAATGTGCACAAAAGAGCTGTCAGAGGCAGGCAGCAATGATTAATTACCCACAAAGCAAGTTTAACTGAATGTTTTGAAAACACACGTTTTTAAGACGTGTGTTTTCAAGAGGTTGAAACTCACAGTTTTCCAGCCTCTACATCCACAGATTACACTTCAGTTTATTTATATAGCACAATGCCTCAATGCACTTCAAGACAACAGAAATATAGTGAAGACAAATCTTAAGATTACAAATGTTCTGCAATCTACTCTGTGGAAATTGTATGCATTTAGCAACTCAACGATATTTTTGATTTGATCAGGTGTTTTTATGAGCCTGAGCTGATCCAATGGGTCCTAAATGCTTAAAAAGAAGGTAAATGGAGGTACAAATCTGGATCAGAACTACAATAAAAAGACTTGCATTTAAGTCACATTGAAGTTAACAGATTACAAGATCCTGTCTGCAACGCCTCCAGTCAAATAATAACAATAATGATTGCAATATTACAAGACAGGCTATTTGGCTATAAACAGCCAAATAGAGGGCCAAGGAGTATAACTACTATACCCAGATAATATTAACAAAACTACAAGTAAAAATGTGGAGCCATGCCATGCACAACATCGGTGCACGTGTGCAAAATACACTGACATTGCGCATCCAAAACTTAGCCATATTTATGCGAGAAAGTAGTACACAACTAGAGAGCAACGCTTGGGGGACAAAAAGTAGATACGAAGTGGAAACTCGATTCAAGACGGAGTGAGGGAATGACTCGGCAGAAAAATCAAATGGATACTTTCATATCACCCAGCTGTGAGGCCCACGAAGCAGCTTTTCAGGGACGTTACTTAAAAATCAACGCATAGTAGTTAAACACCATTACGAATGACTGGGCTTGATTAAGAAACCACCACTAGCAGTGAGCGAGTCTGGTAATGTCCGACTTACGCAACAGGCGTTTACGCGGTTAATAATTACCACTCCCAGCCCGAAAATGTTCAAAGGTTATGGTGCGAAAGGAAAGCCTTTGATTTCAGCCACATTACCTGGGTAATTAAGCGCTGCTACAAAAGAATCCGTGCAATATAACATACCGACATGTGCACTTTACGTTTTTTCAGAACACTCGGAAGCTAATTTGCATCAAGTAAGTGTTGGGAAACTGCGACAAACATCCCTAGATCTTTGATTAAAAACTTAAATCAAGCATGGAACTTTGTGGGTGACAACAAACAGGACGTGTCTCCTTGAAAACTTAAGCATTAGCTAACCCGTGTTCGAAAGTTAGCTTCCTTAGCATTACAAAGCTAAAGCACCCAAAAAACATGTTAAATTTATTTATTTTTCCTTTTAAGCTGACACCTTTACAATTATTAGACCTTGTCGCACATTTACCTCCTGCTCAAAATAAACCGTCCCAGTGGTCTCTCCAGCTCCTTTTAGGACACACACGGCTTTGAACACCATCTTTGCAGTAATCAGGCCTCGCCAGACTTACAAAAGGAGCAGACAACCAACTGAATAAACGCTGCGTCAATGAACGTAATGGGCGGGTTTATATTGCAGATAACCAATAGATTAAGAAGGGATATTTTGATTGGTCGCAATCTTGTATGAAAATAAGTCTATAGTAGCCAGGTTGACGAATGTGGTTTGTCTGTAAAAATTATTTCTAGAAAGAATAAATATATTTTTGCCTATGTTGGTACCACTGTGATACAAATATGGACATGTCACGAAAATAAAAAAAATTCATACTTGTTGACAATCACAAACTTAGAAGTATTGCAAAATCTACTTTGTTTTTTTAGCTCTACCTCATGTTATTTCCTCAAAACATTCTTGGAGTGTTGCTTTGATTCTTTGATGCATGTTTGAGAAATGGTTTGATCTCCTGTGGCAGTCATTCAAGAGTGCAAACAGCTCAGTCTCACCAAACGATGCCGAATTACCAAAAGCATGGTGGTACTGCACATCTGCTAACCATATCATATGAGCTGCTTCTCAATGAAACACTGGTAAAGGTTTAATGGAGAAACACTGATGAAGAGCTGCAGACAAAGTGTAGGTAAGAACAGGAGCGTTTTAAAGAGACAGAAGCCCAATTATTTCAAGGCATTAAATTGGTGTAAGACCCTTTCTCCACAAGTCTGGTCCAAAAAACCACTTCCCTGCATAGTTGTAAAGGCTCCTGCACAAAAACTATTCAAATCATTTGTGTCTAGCTCTCATGTCTGCAAAAGTTAATGTAAATGAGCCATTCATTTGAAGTCAGGTGTGCTACAGGGAGATATTTAAAACATGCAGATGAGTGTGCCTATAGGACAGGGTTGGGAACCACTGAACCACAGCAGATACAGCCAAAACGTAAAAGAATGTGCTCTGCTCAGATGATGGCAAATCAACATTTTTTGCTACACACAAAATGATGTGTGACAGAAAAATAACCATCACCGCCCTGAACAAACCAACCCCAAATGAAACATGGCAGAATAATTTTGTGGGGGTGTTTTTGTTTAGCAGGAGAGAAGATAACCTTTAAGAGTTGATAGAGATGGATGGGGCAATACAAGTCAACCCTGAAAGAAAAACAAAAACGTGGTGGGTGCAAATATCCTAAGACAGAGGCAGAGGTTCACTTCTGAACAAAATGAACCTAAATGGATTGTAATGGTTTAGATTGAAACATGTTTATGTATTACAATGAATCAGTCAAAAGATAAAATACATAGAAGTTATGAATACTTTCACAAGGTATAGTGTATGTATACGTTGTCAAAAAGAAACTTAAAAGAAACCTCTAACAGTTCATTATGTCAGACTAGATAGAGCAATTTAAATAACTCTGGAAGGGAAAAGTTTTAAACATTCTCAAATAGTGAAATATATAAATTTGATCAAATTATTACAAGAATCTGAAAAAACAAATCAGAGGAGCTGAACAGCCAATTAACTTTTTATGATAAGACCTCACTTTTAATAAAGAATCACGTTATTCTTTTTAACCACGAAGCTTAGTCCAAAAACTTGCACAGGCAGGTTACATATTTCACACTTGAGCATTTATCTGACAAAGCTGAACAAAAACAAGTATATAATCAAGAGTTAGGCACAGGTTAAAAGAAGCAAAAAACATTTGGTACAAAAATAGTTTATTAAAAACAAGTTCCTATGGCTGAAATGTTGACGATATCATGTCCATGTCTTTCATACTGAAAAGAAACCATAGAAACATCTGTCATTTTCCAGACCACTAGGAGTTAAAAACGTTAAAGCAACTTGTATCTGTGGTTCTTTTTGTGTCAATGTGTTTCAGATACGCAAATCACAGAATATTAACAACTATTACCATTAAAACTTAAAGTCATCAGTGACAAAAGCATATTTACAGCAGTGTCCTAGGCAGCGGCCTTCATTTTTCAGCATTTCTGCTTTACATAACTCAGTGTAAAATTATTAGATTGCTGATTCTGGGTTTCAAAATGAAAGAAATCTGTAATGTTATATGATGTGTTTTCAATTGGGAAACTAGCTTGAGTTTTTTGAATAATACAGTTTTTATTTTGACAGACAACTTTGCTGAAAGGAGACAAATCTGACAACCACCATTTGCTCAACAGTAAAAATAATAGAGGTTATAAAAAATAAAAAAAGTCAAGCAGGCAACAGAAAAGTGAGGTAATTCAACAATTTTCTTTTTTCTTTTCTTTAGTCTTTTTAACATTGATAGAAAACATATTTGTTCTAAATTTCTCACAAATCCAAATTGTCTCTTTTTTACAGATTGAAACCAAACCTGTGTTTTTATAATTGTTTTAACAATTATAAAAATTAATGAAAATAGAAGCTGAAAAGTTGTGAACTTAGAGTGGGGAGAATTAGACATCCTTACATTTTCTATGAAATTTAACTTGCAAACATTTAATATTTGACCAACAAAGTATCCGACATGTATCAAATGTTTGACAAAATTTTGGCTTTTTGACAAATCAAACTTATCTTTTTTCTGATGTTTTTTAATAGCTGTCGTTCATAGTTCCAGTTCTGAAAACTATTTTTAATGGAAATATCCCAGCTGAGTCATGACCATTGTTCATTTATGTAGCATTAAATTATATTCTTGAATATGTAAAAAATGAAAATTTATAACACTACATGTGTTTCTCTGATTAGTCATATATTTTCCTTATTTTTGCCTTAAAAGTAAACAAAATAAAAGAAACACTCTTGTGGTAATGTCGTCAAATGCACATTTGTTTCCTTAGAAATAAAATCCTTTGATTCTGTCTTTTGGCGGTGGTAATGTCATAAGCAGTGATAAGGAGAAAAGATTGAAGCCCCCATTACAGTACATTCAATTTAGATCATTTTCAGTGTTGCAGATTTTAAAAGTGACTCCATAACAGAACTAATTTGTTGTTGAGAAGCTCCTTCCTCAAGGTGATGACATGAAAGTATGAATAAAAGTGGGACAGCAATAATTTCCCCAATCTGTATGCAAACTATTGTAATAAAAAACAAGTGAGTATCTAACTATTGATCAAAACGAAACCAAAATGCCAGGCCAGATTATACTCGCAACGTGATGTTTCAACAGATCTGATTTCATTTGCTTGACAACGTGGTGGGGGATGTGCTACCGCCCAGGAACTGTCAACTATCATCTGACGAACAGTCACTAGTTAGAACTGAGACTATTACAGTGAACAAAACTTTTTTCGGAGTTTCTCTCATTCACAGCAGTCACAGGTTGAAGGTCTATGATGCTGCTGCATCTTTTTCTTCTTTTGTTGCTGTGGACTCATTTTGAGCCAGCTCTTTAGACTCGGATGATTGGGCATTTTCAGCAATTGGAATCGGCCCGGCAAGTAAATGTTCTGACTCTTCCTTCTTTTTAGTGGCTTCCCCATTTGGCTCTTTCCTGGTTTCCACCGTAACCAGAGGAGTCCCACCAGGTTGTTCCGTGCTGTTAGAGCTCCGGAATTTGTCCATGTTTTCCAGTTCGGCCAGTCGATCGTCTTTATCCCACCGCGACGTCCTCTCTCGTCGCTCCGACCGTCTCGGTTTGTCTGCTTTGACTTCAGGCGCTCTGGTTTTGTCCCGGCTGCCTCCTTCTCCTCTGCTTCTTTCCCCTCCCTCCGCTCTGACTCGATCCCTCTCCCCATCGTCACTGCGGCCTCGATCTCTGTCTTTATCAAGGCTGCCTCGCCTCTCTCTCCAGTCCCGTCTATCTCTGTCCCGATCTCGGTCTCTGTCTCTCTCCCATCCACCTCCGCGGGAATTCCCTACATCTTCCTGCCAACCTCCGAGCCTGTCCCGCCCATCTATTTTGTCACTACTCCCTCCTCTGCCTCCATCACCAAAACGCCTTCCCCCTCCAAATCCTCTGTCCCTCTCTCTGTCTCGATCCCAGTCTCTGTCCCTCTCCTGTTCTCGATCCCTGAACCCTGGCCTGTCACCCCTGAGCGGTCTGTCATCCATTTCCTCCTGCCCTTCGAAGCTTCTAGGACCACCCGGTCTTGTAAACGGGGCAGGACCTTGAGGGGGCGGGCCATGTCCTCGAGGGAAGGGACCTCTCATGTTATGTGGAGGGGGCATCCCAAATCCTCCTTTAGGTTGTGGCGGCTCGTGGCGGATCATTTGAGGATGTGGCCCCCTGGGTATCAACTGTGGCGGGCCAGGGGGGACGTTGGGGTGAGGTGGTCTTTGCCCTTGGGGTGGAGGAAAACGTTGCATGTGTGATGGCGGTGGACCCTGGGGGCGCTGGAGTGGCATCATACCAGGTCGGGCACCTAGTAGACCCCCAAGAGGGGACTGGATGTTTCCAGGGTGTCCACCTGGACCTGGAGGTCCGACTTGAGGTCCCCCTGGATGACCGACTGGGGGGCCGCCGGGATGTCCGACTTGGAGCCCACCGGGATGTCCGACTGGGGGACCGCCGGGATGTCCGACTGGGGGGCCACCAGGATGTCCAACCGGAGGACCGCCAGGATGTCCTACAAGAAGACCAACGGGGTGACCACCAGTAGAATTAGTTAGAGGTCCACCTGGAAAACCTCCTGGAGGTCCTGTTGGGAAAATCACAAGTAGTTAAGATTGCTAAGTTTAAGTTATTAAATAGCTCAAACCCCATTATTTTTGTTTCTTTAGTAACTGAAGGGAAATAAAATTACTCACCCATGTGCCCCATTTGATGGTTAAATAAATTTGGACCCTCCCGGACCTCATCATTTTTCTTGGCGCCCTGACCTGCTGGGTCTTGAGGCGGGTCATCAACTCCACCTTTGGAAGAAGGTAGTGGACCGAGGGGCATAGGTCCCGAGGCAGGAAAACCTGGGGATATAGTAGTGAAATCCATTAAGATTCTCTCTGACCGGAGTGAAAGACATGCATCCTAGTTTTTTTAAAACAACTGCAAATAGTAAAAGATTATTGGCAGCTACCTGGGGGCATTTGCAACGGGTTAAAGCCAGGTCTGATGAAAGGAGGAAGGGGAATGCCTGGAGCAAAGCCAGGTGGAGGCATCCCAATGGGACCAGGAAAGACCGGAGGTTGGAGGGAACCCATAGCAACCATTGGCTGCTGCAATGAAGGGACCTGAGAAAATGAATAAGCAGATAATTCGGCCAGTGCCATGTAAACATTACGTAACACTAAGCAAAATAAGCAAAACAAAATCCATTTTGTGAAGGACTATAGTATCTGACTGAAATATGGGTCTCTTACTTCACCATAATTCATAAAAAACATTTCAATATAAAAAAACTTAATAATTTCAACTACAACTGTAACCAGTTATAATATAACCCGGCAGGTTCCAACCCCCAACGCGCTTTCCATCTGCCTCGGCGTTGCTACGGATTTGCGCGTTGACCAAGACGGCAATTTTTCAGGATGGTTTTCTGTCCCAAAATGTTTCAAATGCAGGACAGTTCTGAAAATTATGTGCCTTCTAGTTTTGGAGTTATAATCTGAAACACATATTTCCTACCATACCACCACCTACAGGTGAATGTGGCTGAATATTTATATCTAAGTAGCGGTGTGGATTATGAACACGGATACTAAAAAAAAGTTGTAAAAAGTTTTGGAGGATAGGTTGCAGTACAGGTTTCAGCAGAAAAAACATAATAATAAGAAGAATGGAAAAGCGAAGTAAAAACAATAGGGTTCATGTGACACGTCCTGAACGTTGTCAAATGAAAAATGTTGTTGCGCGATGCGTCGTGGGAGAATTGCCCAAATGAAGCATTTCTCAGATTTTTTAAAATGAATGAAAAAACAGAGTAAAAACAATAGGGTCTCTTGCTCTGCTGTGAGCAGGCAAACGGCCTGCTTGCTCCTGCAGGCTTGAAACCCTAAATATTCTATGTCTTCTTTACTTGTACAGGATGAGAAGCTGCAACTGCCATCGGTAACACTTGTGTCTCCTCTGGCTGCTGTTGCTCAGAACGGCCATTGTGTGTGGGTTCCTCAAGGTGGTCGAAGGTCTTTCTCATGCTGCTCCAGTCTGCAAAGTCAGTCATGATAGTAATTACTCAGTAATAAAGCCAACTAAATTTAGAAAATGGTAAACATTTCTCCTACATTAGTTTTTTTTTTTTACCTGGTGATAAGGTATCCATATCCAGCATTCCTCCCTCCTTCAGCTCCTCTAACTGCTCCTCTCTGACTTTAGACCAGGGTACGTAGGTGACACCCAGCTCCACATCCCAGTACTGTTTAAAATCAGGCTTTATACCCTTGTTCAAAGCCCAAGCAATCTGGTAGGAAATAATTTGATTTAAATTCGGATTTGTTTCCAGAATTCTTTTTCAGTGGCATATCCAGAGACAAAATAAATAAGACCAACCTTAATTGCTTTCTGGTTAACTTTTGACGAACCTCTACTGAGTTTCTGCAGTGCTCTGTATGCATCTTGCCTGTGTATCATGACAATGTAAGCACAGCCTCTTGGAGGAATCATCTGAAAAATGACAAAGACAAACAAAAAATGGTTAATAACCATATGAGAAACAGGTTTTCCTGTCCGACAAACCAATTAACTGAGCAAGGACTGTTTAACAACAACTAAGGAACAATATTTCTTAAAGATAACAACATAAAGGTAAAGTACCAAACAATGCAAACATCATCTCTAAGCGCTACAGCCACAACCATGTCATAATCAACATCTAACAGAGATGTAGTTTATAGGGAAGCTTCTTCAAAATTAATTCAATTTTGTACTCTTTGGCCCTCAAGTGAGGGCATAAAAAATCTAATTGGACAATATTGACAAATGGGGGGGTTTGAATACATAACAGCTTAATTATAGCCTATCAAATAACACATTCAAGTAGACTTTTACCACCATGATATTGCACACACTGAAATTGCACTGATGACAGTTACAAGATGGATTGGACATGAAGTGTTTTACAGTTTAAAAACAAAGAACACAATTAAATGCACTAAAAGATACTAAATATGTAAAATTTTTGACTAGGGGATTATGACCTTGTAGGCAATTTTGTGATATATAATTTTTTAAAAGAAGAGTTGTATCTTAATGATTTCTCAGCTGCAGTCCAACCAAGTGAGATTGTGGATTTCAGGGATCCTTCCTGTTTAAATAAAGTTACAAAAAACACTTTTAAATGAAAAAAAAAATTACAAATCTGAATGCCAAGAGGCTTATAGAAGCAAAGTTGTTGTTAAAATAAATGCAGCTTTATTCTGCTGGCTGTCATTGGTTTGTATGCACTGACCAATCAAAATTAACCTGAAATTATAAAACTTCTTCTCTGATAGTAGCTTTTAACAGAAACCTCGATGTAGATCTTTGCAAGTCTTTCTATGTAAAAAATGTGATATGAGGCGATTAAGCGGAGAACCTTCTGATTACAACTGCTGGTTGAATAATAAATCTTCTATAAATTTAAAATAAATACAAAGCAGGATCTCTGAGTGTCCATTAAGTAATTAAGTTAAAAACATTGAAATTATAAAACGCACAAATTACTGTTTCAAGATGAAATTATTTCTGATCCAAATAAATTGACTTACATTTATAGATTCAATCTGTCCAAACTCTTCAAGCAACGAGGCAACGTCTTGCTGTTGAGTTCTCTTGTCCAGCTGACCCACCCACAGTGTAGTACTACAAACTAAAGAGGAAAAATACATCAACAAGGAAGAAAATTGACAATATTTCAAAAGTTAAAAGATTTAAACAAATTATTTTCATCATAGGAGGGAAAACGGACAAATAAGTATAGATTTCAATCATTCCTGTGATAAATAATCTCCTCTGTAACCTAGGTAATAACTCACTGCTCAGAGTCTCGCTCTTGGGCGGCGGAAGGCCTTTCTGCCGCCGCTCTCTTTCTCTCTCTCTTTCCCGGCGCTCCTGTGAGCGAGAGCGAGGTGAGTGGTGGCGACGATCTCTGGAACGGGAGCGAGATCGCCTGTGCCTGGACCGTCGGGAGCGAGAACTGGACCGAGACCTTCTCCTCTTTGGAGATCTGTGTAGACAAAGGAAGCTTTGTTACCAGGAAACTTCTTTTTGGCAGATTGTCATAAAAATACTTAGCATCCATTTTAGACTTTACCTTGAGCCTGAGTGGGACCGTCGTCCATGCCGGCCATCTCTCATTGATGAATGGTCCATATCCACTGAGGAGTCCTGATGAAAAGATGAAAAAAAATTATGAATCAGAAGGTGACGTATTGCAAATATAAACAAACCAGTTATACTCTGGACCAGTATTTAACGTTTAATAATTTATCTTAAAAGTCAAGGAATTAGATTTATGTTTTTCAGTTTGAAGAAAAACATAAATTTAAAGCTAAACTAAAACTAAAAGTTGTTCAAATTTATTTAAAAGGAAACAATGATTTTGAAGAACATCACTTCAGGCTGCAAGAGAGAGAAAAAATACTTTCAGCAGGTTCCAAGAAGGCTGTAAGTTTGATTTTCTGGCTTTTAGAGCTCACACTTAAAAATGGGAAATTTTGACAGCCATTTCTAAATCTTTGAATCTAGTTAAGCATCTAGCATCTTCACAGAAAGTACACACAGAGATGGCGATTAGCATCTTATATGTTAATCGCTAAAATAAGATTCTGAAGACTGTTTCTAATCTCTGTAATGATTTTGTCTCTTATTAAATCAAAGGAAAAACCGTTTTACTGCAACTGGATGGCTCTACCTCTGCCCCTGCTATAATTAATGACCTCTGATGGCTGGAAACCTACCTGTTGTTGCTGGGCAGCGTTTTGAGGAGGGTATATCCCTGGGAACCCTGGAAGCCCAGCTGAACCTGGAATGTGGTGCCCTGGAAGAGAGTGCCCCATCGTTGGCATGGTAACAGGGTAGCCTTGTCCTGGCAGAACAACACCAGCCTGCAGCTGGCCGTTAGGAGGCACTGAAACCTATAGAATAAATCTGTAATTAATATCAAATACCAATCCTTGCATCTTATATCAGAATTAGATCTGTTCAGATTTTATTCAGTTTTGTCTTCTTAAAGGTTTCTGTAAAATTGATGACCACCTCATATTAAACAAATATATAAAATATTCCTGAGTGACAGATCCTGACTATTTAAATAAATTCTCAAGATACTTTTTGAGTGTTTAACTTAAACAGAAGTTAAAATCAGTCAGAGCTACTGTACAGTAATTTCTTTTAGTACATCAAAATATTTAAGCCACTTGTTTGATAAAGAATGCAATTCTTTTCCATCTCCATTAACTGATGTTCACACCTTAAAACATCTGGTCAAAAAATTTAATAAAAATGAACAATGAAAGTCCAGTATTACTACCTGCTGTGTGATGTCTTGTGAGATATTCATCATCTGTGTATTAAAGTGCTCCATGTGCTGAGGAAAGGCTGGAGGTTGTTGCATACTGTGATAAGAAAAATGCATCAATATTTCTCTCCATTGATGTTATTTGTGGAGGCTATGCTACTCAGAATGAGGGTGGCGACTCACAAAGGGGGCTGTGAGGAGGCTTCATCCTTTTTAGTTTCCTCTCCAACGTCTGGTTCATCATCATAGTCAAAACGATCCAGCAACTTCTGAAGGCAACACAGAAGATGAAGCTGTAAATTCTAAATTACATTCTTTTTACATTGAAGTTAGCAGAAAGCTGAAAAAGTTCAAATATAATATAAATACTTTGCAAGGCAGTACAGGTTAGAAAACTTGAAGTAAGGAATGGAAATATCTGTCACCATGTCAAAAGCCGTCTTTTGCTGGACCGGCTGTGTGGAGTGGACGGATGGAGGAGGCTGAGGCGAGGAGAGGTGAGACTGGGCAGCAACCGTAGCCAGGCCAGTAGGCGCGCTTTGAACTGGCATTTGAGCGGTCGGCAGAAGAGGCTGAGTGTTGGTATCAGGCTTAACTGCCTGCTGCTGAAAATTCTGAAGCATTTGCTGGAGCTAAGAAGTATAAAGTAGATTCAGAAGTTTCCATGATGACAGAACAGAACGCAAATGAATGAAGCTATGTCACGTTTCCATAGGTGTAAACACACCTGCTGACCCTGCGAAGACTGGAAAAGCTGTGCTACGGCAGCAAGGGCGTCAGAGTTGTGTAGTGGAGGAGCGGTTGTTGGGGTAGAGTTGGCTGTTACTACGGTAACAGGCTCTTTGGCTGGAGACGGTGGTGAACCTAAATGATGAGACAATGGGAACAAATGGAACAATGGAACAAACACGTTTTTAAAGGTGATAATGCTCATGCAGAAAAATAATAAAACTGTTTCTGTAATGGGGGATTTAAAAAGGACTCAAATTACTCAAATTATAACTCACCTGGCTCTTCTGTGTGTGTGATGGAAGCAGCACCACTGCCAGAACCTGCAGCCATATCCAAAAGCGGCTGAATAACCTCAATCTTAAACACTCCGTTCTTCTGCCACAGGTTCAGAACCCGCACAATCTTACTCTACAAACAAAGAAAAGAAATGAAGCATCATTTCAGAAATTTTCCAGCCTTTCAGAAGATGTTTTCCATTCTTACCCGGTCCTCTATGGGACAGAGACAAAGGTTCTCGAAGGTTCCTGTGATATTTTTGGTGAACCTTGGACCAAACACGTCTTTGTCTGGTCCAAACTGGTGCCTGGACTGTCTCACAATGGAATCAACCACATACAAGCCAGCAACTTTATATTCGGGCTTACACTGGAGGAATCAAGACCAAGGAGACAAATACCTTTAAATTACTTATGATTGTTGAGAAAAAACAATGCTTTTCAAATCAATTTAAAACAAAACCAGGCTCACCTTTTTGATAAACTTTTCCACAATCTGGACCACATGTTTGTAGAGCTGGGAAAAAAAAGGGGTCAAATGAGTGTTTTCAGCTTAATGCATGCTTAAAGAAATAGAAACCTATTTTTAAAATCAGAAACATGAACAAAGGAATGCAGCACATGAAAAACTGTTACTTACTTTCATAGCTTTTATGGCTGATTTGGTGATGGAGATCATCTTTGCTCGAGATATAGGAGGCTTGGAGTCCATCAAGGAGAATAACTGCAGAGTGGAAAAGGTAATGAAAGGATGAGATGGAAAATCATGAAACAGTAGAATGGACAACACCAAATGGAGCAAAAATAAATGAATTTCAGGTGAAATACTTATTTTATTTAAGTACATCCATTTGTCACATGACACACTAAAATAAGGATGTATTACTTTACAGGCAAATGTGGAGAACCTAAATGTAATTAAACTTCCAAAAGTAGAAATTTGTTTCCTCAAAAATCTCTTATTGTTGCCATTATTGATTACTACGCACATTTTTTTATATCTCGTGAGATGGTTTTGTCAGTTTTTGTCAATAAACGGAGACTAATATGTTTTCTTTTTATTATGTGTTGCTTGAAATTTTTAAAATGAAACAGAAAAAAATATTCTGAAATTAATATATTGTTAAACATGGCTCTCAAATAAAAAAATAACAATCCTGAGCTACCTGGGCCTGAAACCATCTGATCAGTTTAGTGGTTAAGGTTTGTACTGATACAGTAATAACACAGCTAGCCAAGTTCCTCACTATATAATGTCAATGAGATAAAATATCAGGGACTCCCCCATCAGATATCCTCAAAAATAATAATAAAAAAAACAGCAACAGCTTAATGGGATCCATCAGTGGTGCTACTTTAGATTTCACAACCAAAACCGTCCATGTTTCTCACAACCAGAGTTTTCAAACACATATTTCTCTGTTCTGTAAGCAAGGGAAAGTTGTGGTAGTTTCCCTTAGGCCTTGCCATGTGCAATATGTGGGGGAGGGGCAGTGCTGCATTATTCTGCACTCCATGCAGCCTGAGAAAACAGATAGCACAAACCTTTTCTGCAGCTTAAAAGAAAAGCTGTAGAAAAGCATTTCTTTGAACCTCTAAGAACTTTCAGGACAAAGTTCAGGACTTTGAACCTCTAGAATGTCACCACTGAATAGTTTGGGGATTTAGAAACTAACATTTTAAAATCTCAACATGTCTTTAAATTGCCCCTAATCGCAGTCTGCAAAATAAACACCCAATATATAATGTTTTGTCTCACCATCGTCATTTTTTCTACTAACTTGATTCACCTTTAAAGAGATAAAATCCAAAGCAGGAGAGGAACTCTAAAACTGGCCACTGTAACCAGGCTTGTGCGTATACGCTAAATTCTGTTTTTAAAAAGTTTTGGTAACTGATTAGAGCTTGACTCAGCTATAGAGAGCCCAAAGCAACCCACTTGTTGCTGAGCACTGCCAGTCAACTGGCTGAAAGAAGGCACCAATACTTTTTCCTTGTGCTCAAGAAAGATTAACTTGTCTTTTTGGAAATATAGTCAGAGATAAAAATAAAAAAAAGCAGTAATGGTGTTGAAATTTAAGGAGAGCCAACCAGTCCAAGTGTCTATCAAAATAGAAGAGTAAATAAATGTTATTCTGTATAGGAAATTATTCCAACTGTGATTTTGTCATTATTTTTTGTTGATTTTCTGATTTAAATAATCAGAATTAAATAGTGTAAAACATTTTTGTTTAATTACTGTGGCATTACAGTGGTACTTCTACTCATTTATGTGATATAGTATGAATCTCAAAGTAACTGTAGCAAAGCATAACAGTAATAAAATCCTGATTTTAGAGTAAAATATCATGATAGATTTCTTTTCCATAATGAATGCCTCTATAAGAAGAGATATTCTTAGACATCATCTGAAAGCAAAATAGACACTTATCTAATGTAGGAGATGCATAAAATCTGACACACAAACCCAGACTTTCAGCATCACATGACAAAATAAAGTCTATGATTTGCCCTTTTCCCCATGCCCTAGTATTCAGGCAGCTGTAATTTTGCTTCCAGTGAGACAACAAATACTGCAAAGATTGTAAAGATCGCAGGAATGACAACAATTTCGAAGCTAAATATCTTGCAGGATGTCAATTTGAGCCTCAATAACCGATTAAGTATATGGGCTCCAGCTTTGATAACCGTATAAATGTAAGGCTTACTGAGTGACAGACACTGCAGGTTCTGACTGGGCTTCCAACAGCACGAACAGGCCTCATAGAAACTTACCGTGTCTGCTCTTTAAGAAACACCTCGCATATTTATTATTCCAAATTAGCAACAATAAACCCCTGTAGGTCTGCAGTACGTTTGTATCACTGTGTTAACTGGAGAGTATGTTTGCTAATCGTACTGTTGCCAGCAGCAGTGTTTGGGACTAATTCACTCCCATTAGCATCACGGAAAATCCTAGTACCAATGTTTACTCTGTTTTCTGACATTACCGAGTGCCTTCTTATTACACTAGAGTAAGATATCCTGCTATTCAGTGTAACACCACCCCACTTGACGAACTGTAACATTAACCCAATTACAATAACACCAAGAAAGTCCAACGGCTAGCAGGCCCCCTTGTCCGACCTGCTCGGTTAGCTATACAGCATCACAGCACTGCTGTGACCACATCCACCAGCCACGGTGACTTCAGATTCTGAGCAAGCCCAGCGTGCAGCTTACCTCCTGATTAAAGGCGTTCACGGCCTCCATGATTGCCAGATGCACCTGGCTTCTCCCTTAACTCCCGAAATCCTGGTGAAACGATGTTTATTCCAGGAAAGGACGGAACAACATGTCCGCTCCCCGGTAGCTAACGCCAGTTAGCCTCGCGTTGGGTCGGCGGGCACAGCAAAGCATGATGGGATTCGGTTACTGTTGTTCTTGGGTTTGTCCACTAGGTGGCAGGGTGCTTCTACTTAATGTGTTGCCTGAAAAAATAATATGGATCTTTTTAATAGTTTAATTGTAAGTTCACTTAGCAAGTCTTTATTTGTCAAAAATGGTAGGGGTAAAAGTATGCATTTGCTTACTTGTAAACAATATAGTGTCTCCAGTTGAGAACTGAAGTACGTCTTTGTGAAAATAGGTACAAGAAAACTGCACATTTTAGGAACCAAAAAAATTAAATAACTTGATAGGAATAAAAATGCTACTATATACTATGTGACATTGAAAATGTAAGCTTATTACATTGGTAGTACTTCAAAGCAAAGGTGTGTATTGAAAGAAAGAAAAAGAAAGAAAAAAAACAGCAAGAAACAAAAGAAAGAACAGAAGAAAGGCACCAAGAATGATACAAGTAAAGGTTAAAGTATTAAATTATAAGTGAAAACCTTGTACTTAGTCTAAGACTTATCTATAGCCCTTTAACTGCCATGAGGACGCCGGTGTCCCCATTGACCCATTGACCTGCATGTGACAGTATTTGAGGTGACAGTTAAAGGGATATACTTTTCAAGATAAGCCAAGAATACTTCACTATACTGCTCTGGCATATGTAAGGTTTAGTTTAGAAAAAGTAAACTTCAAGTACACTGTCTCATTTTTAGCATGAAATAATTATACTGCATTAGAATAAACTGTTTAGCTATTATCACACGGTTGTCCATCTAGACTTGGCAGGCTAAGCAAGAAGAGTAATAATCTGACAAAAAGCCAGTAACAGTCAGATAAACACTCTAGTAATATGGGATAGATTCACAACTCAAATGGAGAAATCTGCTTGACAACTTTTAGTAGTGTTTTTAAGAGAACCTACCTTTATTTCAGGGTAGGTGAAAAAAAGTCACTACTGTAATCTGCTGTTATGAAATGGCAGATTACACTAGATTGTATACATATATTTTTTTATAATTATGTTTATTAGGTATTTTTGAACATTTATACAAAAAGAGAAAAGGAAAGAACAATAACAGGACAAAACGTATACAGCACTGATACAGAAAACAAAAAAACGGAGGCATGTACATAAATTACAGAAATCATATGAGAAACGGAACCAATTTATACATAAATTACAGCAATCATATGAGAAATGGAACCAATTTATACATAAACTTATACACATACGTCATTCTGATTCACATTACTGTTTTAATTTTGAAATTTTGAAGTATTCAAGAATACATTTCCATCTTTTTTTAAAACCATAGAATTTCCTATTCATACAATATCTCAATCTTTCTAATACAATAACTTCAGAAAGTAAGTTTTTCAATAGCTGGATCGAAGGGGCATCACAACCAACCCACTTAAACATTATTGATTTTCTGGCCAACATCAATAGGAATTCCACAGTCTCTTTGTGAGTATCCAGATGACCAGGTATGAACCCAAGGAGACACAGGACAGGACTAGGGAGAAGTGTTTGTCCTATAGCAGAGCTAATTTCTCACACTAGATTGTATTTTAGAGCTAGTGAAGGCATTGAATTTCTAAATAAATTCTTGAAAATCCTGTTTACTATCTGTTTCACGTCACAATTTTGCATCACTTTGTTGTGATTTATCACATTAAATTCCAATTCAATACATTGAGGTATGCAGCTTGTATTTTTGGAAATATAGTCAGAGATAAAAAAAAAAATAAAAAAACAGTAATGGTGTTGAAATTTAAGGAGAGCCAACCAGTCCAAGTCTATCAAAATAGAAGAGTAAATAAATGTTATTCTGTATAGGAAATTTGTTACAACATACAAAATGTGGAAAGGTTCAAGATGTGTAATGAATTTTACAAGGCGCAGTATTTGCTGTGAAACCAAACTGTAGGAGAAATGGCTCCAGAAGCACTAGTGCCACAGTTCCCCACAGATCTGAATGCAAATGATTCTGCAATCTCTGTTCCTGCAACTCAAGCTTTTTCTTTTTGGACACAGCTGTGACTCAGAAAAAGAATTATTTTTAAAATTCAAAAGGATATGTAACCCATGCAGCCTGTAATCCAACTTAAAGGATGATAATGTATGGCTTTTACAGCAAGAACTTTGATTTATTCACTAAATATCAGTGTCTAACTCTCAACTCAGGAATCATCTATTTTTTACTGTTTCCTCTATAAAATTTGCCTTCATCTGCTTTTGAAAGTAGGACTACCTATTTAATAGTCATTAAAGTGTTTAAAAAGCTACATAAGACACAAAAGACGTGCAGAAAATTGTAACACATTTTACCCCGTGGAAAGATCAAATGCTTTGTTTTAAGGGCTAATGCAGGTCTAATCGATGAGATGCTTGAGGCCCTTGTGTCAAGACAATTACAAAACGGATATTGATTCAATTTCAGCAAGACGTCTGAGCTGCCTTTTATTGTAGTGCAAAAGTTCTCCAAAAGATGTCGTACTTGTACGCTTCATATTTTTATTATGTCTAAAGTGAATTATCAAGAAAGCATGGTCCAGCAGTCTTAAAAAAGCAGCATGTGGTTTAGCAAAGCCATTCTATTTAAAGATCAAAATTGAAGCATAGTTACACAAAAAAATCGAATTAAATACATTTGAAAATAAAGCGAATAGATTTATTTATGGAATAAAAATGAAATTAAAGCAACTGTTCAAATATTTGAGCCTGACTAGATTTACTATAAAAAAATAGGCCTATATACATTTATTTTTTGGCCGAAGCTTATGATGAGTGGCACCTCCCTGTTCTCCTTTGGGTGATTAAAATGTTAATTAGGCCAGTGAACCTCAAAAAGGTTAAATTATTCTCTCTTTGTCGCTTCATGGTCTGCTGAACTCAATTAAACATCCAAAATATATGGGCAAAATTTAATTCACGTTTAATATTGATTATAACTACCTTGAAAAACAAAAATCTTAAATTTTTATTTTTTATGAAAAAGGCAGATTCTTAACGCACAGAGATATGCTTACAATAACTAAAATGCCAACCCAAATACATGTTAGTATATATATATTTTTTTACAAACCCTATGAGCTCAAATGGTGATTCTGTAACAAGTCACTCATCAGGGTTACAAATCCATCCTTTGTTCCTGCACATGTACAATATGAGCCCACACAGCGGAGCGGCGGGGCGGTGGTACCGGTAGACTTGTTGTTCCCGTTGTCGGTACACACACTCCACCCACCCTGCGCTGATTGGATAGAAAAGTACCCCCGCTTCCATCACTGCGTTTATTTTTTCACCCGCACACTTGGTAGGGGAACGCCCATCTACAGGACCGGGAAAGTCACTTCAAACTGAAAAACACGCTGCATGGCACACAGACCCTACAGGAGACTCTCGTGTGAGAGGAGATGCGCACACAGCCTAGAAACCTCGTTCTGATCCTCGACCTGAAGACACTCTCGCGTAGCTAATAAGACACGTTGCGTCAGTTTTCCATGACAGATATTGGCTTTTTTAAATGCTCCTTATGTCATAATAATCTAAGCGGATTCAGTTGTCTCGGAAACTGCTGAGCGCACTGGCTGGATGCGTTTGGGTGAACAGGTGGCGCAAAATCCAGCACTCTTAATTTGCCGGACGTTAAGCGTTTAATAGGATACCTGCTTTTAAGGTGGGTGAGAGTCGAGTGCGAAGTTTTTTCTCCCTCTTCAGACAAGGCAACAAAGATGCCTGTTTTGGACCACGACATGGGAACGGACAACAGAACGCAAGACAGCGAGACCTCAGACAGTGCCGACGATGAGGGTACCTTTTCGGGCTCCCTCGGCAGTCCTGCCCCGGACGTCCTCAAGAACTTTTACCACACTAAGCGCGTCGGGACCTACCTGATCGGGAGGAAGCTGGGCGAAGGGTCTTTCGCAAAAGTTAGAGAAGGTCTTCACACTCTTACGGGAGAAAAGGTAAGGCATGGTGGTGGATAAAATTACATCTCCCACATTAGATGTGCATTTTCTAAACTGCGTATCTCAAGGGTAACATGGCATTACATGCATCTGGGTGTCAGATATAATGCTTTAAAAGAGCATTTGCTTGTTTGCAGTTTCTCTTAGCTTGTCAGTGCAAAAATAAAAAAATAAAAATTATATATATATTAAAAGGGGTGACCAGGAGCATATGGGACAGCGATGCCACTGTCTCATATCATTTTGGGCAAATTGTAAGTCTTAAGAGCTTTCTTATGCTGTTGTATGTCGGTGGTATATTGGTATTTAAAAGGGTCAAAAAATAAATAATATTACAGAAATAAATTTAGCAGATAATTAATTGCAGAAGACTATGTAGTCAGAGGGGTTAACCCAGTGGTACCACTGCTCAGCTCAGTTAACCAGTTGTACCTCAGAGAAAGTGGCCAGCTCTGCTTACATTGAGCGCCCTTTGTTAATGAGCTCATGTTGCATCGCCAGCTGTCGAGGTGCAGTGCATGCACAGTACCGAAGCTCCGCCGACAATATTTACCTTACGTGTTTGTGTGTGAGAGAAAGGCTCAAACAGGGGAATGGAAAGCATCTGCTTTCCTGAGGCGTTGGATGGCAACTTCTGCGCTGCTTTGTCTGCTGCTGCTGGTGATCTCACCTTCTGCTGGCGCGCGTGGCTGTCATAGGGACGGAGAACAAAATTGTCTGGCCTATGAGGAAGTAAAGCTGCTACTTGCATATGAAATGACCTCGTTGATAAATGGGCTGCAGGGCTCATTGGGATTCTGCAAACGCAGGGGTTTGAGATGGGCATCCATTGGCCAGTTGTTGCCTTTGTCTCGATCTCTTCAGATTTATTTTGGAAAACTGTCAGAAAAATATTTGCATCTAAGAAAAACAACTCCTGCTCTCTTTCCTGCGTGTTTCAACCTGTAAAACCAGTTTTTGCGACTGTACCCTAACATGATATTAAATTGTTGAAAATGTATGTAATTATCTTGAGCCCCTGTTTGCCCGTTGGTGCTCACTCTGTTGCTCAGAAGAGAAAAGGCGCTTCTCCTCTCCCCTTTTTACCCCACTCTCTTTGTTTAGGATGATGCAAACAGTGGTAATCTCACAACCAAGCACAGCTCTTCATTTGAATATCCAACAGAAGCAGTTAGGGAGGGTGGGAGGGCAGGGCAGCAGGTTTGTTCAACCAAGAGGAGATGCCGGGGCAAAAGAAATGCATCAGGTCCTCCAGGATTCTCTTTTTTAGCCTCACTTGACCGATAATATAGACGTAGGCATGAGAATGTAAAAGTGAAGAAAGGAAAACGATTGGGTCATCTCCTATCCAGGGAGGTAGGAGAGGTCACATGGGTGTGTTTTTGATATATGTAACCCACTTTCCCCTCTACATTCCCCCTGCAAGACCCCTCCTTTCTGTCTGAGGGGTGCCTGATAAACAACTGAAGCCCCCAAAAGCCCCCTGGCAGCATGCTCCCTTCCCCCTTGATTTCCCACCCCACCCTTCTCATATGCACTACTGTAAATACACAGCCCCAATCCTAACCCGCCACATACCTTTACCGCAAGTGTAAACATGGGCCATCTTTACCTGTCAAGTGATGGCACATGGTATGCACAAAAAGTTTCTTCTACAAGCCAGGTTTAATTAGCAACTGTAAAAAGGTTCTTTGGAGGGGAATCAATTATCAGAGCGTAAAAATGAGCTGAAGGATGGTTGTAAAAATAAGCCAAAGGGCAGGAGAAAAGAGAGGACACTTGCACAGTGTCGCTAATGGATATGGTGATTTGTTCCACTTGCCATGCTGGTCCACGTCTGTAGACTCTCCTTGAGAAGATTTGTAATGTATGGTAACCATGTTCTTGAACTCAGTCTAGACAGGACACAAGGAGAAGCACAGGCAGAGAATGAAATATTTTTATTGAATGCAATTATCCACAAGGATCTGCCATTGAACAGAGGACAGATCGTTTGCCATTTATGAGGACATCTTCAAGGATTTCTTAACAGTAACTCAAGCAGTCTTCCATTAAAACATTCTAAGAGGAGAAATGAAAGGCAAAGAGTAGCACCTTTTAGTACTGGTGTCGCTTACATCACAACCTATCAAATGAGATTAACTTTAACGTAGCTGGAAAGCAAATGGGGGTAACTTTAACTGCCCATTTGGTTTTGGCACCTTCTCAGCACATAACATAACGTTTACTTTCCCTTTACTTTATTACAATTCTGTTACCTCTCTCACACTCACATGCCTCCCGTCTTTAGGGCCGTGCATTACTCTACACCCTAAGAGCAGCTGCTTGGGAGAGGTCAGCGGCGAGTTATGTACCCAGCAGTAAAGATCAAGTTGCGTCATCACCTGTTACCCTCCTTGAAATCTAACCCTAAAAGACGCTCTAATATAGGAGTGTGCTTTTGCTAACTACAACATATGGCACAGGGTTTAAGAGTCAACCCGCAGCTGCCAAGGCTTCAAGAAGAATCTCTCCTCATCCTCTTACTCTTTCCTCTTCTCTTGTTTTTTCCAGGTGGCGGTTAAGGTAATTGACAAGCGGAAGGCCAAGAAGGACTCATACGTCACAAAGAACCTGCGGAGGGAAGGTCTCATCCAGGAAATGATTCGGCATCCAAACATTGCACAGCTGTTGGACATCCTGGAGACGGAGAACAGCTACTACCTGGTGATGGAACTGTGTCCTGGAGGGAACCTCATGAACCACATTTACGAGAAGAAGCACCTTGATGAGAGGGAAACTCAGAAATACATCCGGCAGCTGGTGCTGGCCGTTGAGCACCTTCACAGGGCTGGTGTGGTGCACAGGTATGACAAAGGACACAGAAACTTCCTTCTCTCCCAAGTTTGAAAGTATTGTGTTGTTTTTTGTACTAAAGATTGCTTTCAACATGTGGCTTAAGTCTATCCTGTGCACATGAATACACAAGAACACCCAGATCTATTGTACTTGAATTGTCATTCAAGAGTATCTAAGAACATCTTTGCCGCATGCTTTCTCCCCTCTGTCATACCCTTCTTAACTGTCAATATACTGCAAAAAAAAGGGCAAAAAATCCTGAAAAGAAAAAGAAAAAAACTGCAGGCTGTGACATCTCTTCTCTCCGCTTTTGTCTTGCAGAGATTTGAAGATAGAAAATCTCCTGTTGGATGAGCAGGACAACATAAAACTCATAGGTAAGGCACTATCAAATTTTTCTTTCTTCCAAAAACACAGCCTGTACTCTATAATGGATAAAAGTAACAACTGAATAATTAATAGTAATCATGTAACTATATATTATTGATGCCTGGATGGTCGCTGTAAATTTTTTCACCCTGATTGCAATCAGAGCCTTAACAAGGTAAAGGGTTAAGTACAGCTAAATCTCCTGTTAAAAGGCTTATAAGCTTTCGCTGAGGCGTTAATCTGGCTCTGTCTGTTTGTGCATAGCTGAGATATATAAACAACAAAAAAGCCTAAGAATGAGACTTACCACACTCTTCCACCATCTCCTTATTAGATTTTGGCCTCAGTAACTGCGCTGGCATACTGGGATACTCTGACCCTTTCAGTACCCAGTGCGGCAGTCCAGCCTATGCTGCTCCCGAGCTGCTGTCCAGAAAGAAATACGGCCCAAAGGTGGATGTTTGGTCCATGTAAGTTCACATTCATTTTTCAGAATATGAATTCACCTATTGTTGTTTACTGCAACCTGAAGTTTTAAATATGCACATTTTGCTTTACAGTGGAGTCAATATGTATGCAATGCTGACTGGGTCGCTTCCTTTCACCGTGGAGCCCTTTAGCCTTCGAGCTCTGCACCAGAAGATGGTGGACAAAGAAATGAATCCTCTACCTCCTACCCTATCTACTGGTAAATGACATTTTCTAAAGACTGAATGCATCATAAATGTCAATTGTAGTCACCTGCTAGCCAAACAAACCTTTGTTTTTGTTAATTAGGTTTCTTGAACTTGTTTGTATTGGCCCTTTGTGCTTTCCTTGGAAAAAAATAAAACGACTCTCATAATTATTATTGGCTAGATGAAATTGCACGCTCCCACTGTTGCCAGCTGAAAAATATTTCCGAAGAATTTTCTGGCGCAGCAACAAGTTATGTGGTTGCATTTCAAAAGAATTTCTCAAAGGTAGAAGTGGGTGGGGGTACAGATAATACTGGAGGAACGAGTATCAAAACAAAACAACTGGAAGCAATGGCGCTTCTCACCCTCTGTGTGTCACGGCAGTGATTCCTACTGACTTTGAAATGAAGGATTGGCTCAACCAACTACTACCTATCGTGATGATTCAATCTGAGAAATACAACAAGGTGAAAAGAAGGAGGAGATTTAGTGCTGACATTGTATTTGAATATAAGGAGAGTGTAAAACAAGTAGGAGATGTTTTGTTTTTGACTTCCATGTAAAGACAAACTGATTGTTATACATGTAATGACATGTTTAACTTTCAGGAATCTTCACAGATTAGGACAGGTAGCTCTTGACAGCACGGTATGATTTATTGTTTTTTCTCCTCTCAGCTGCCATCTGTCTGCTGAAGAAGCTTCTTGAGCCAGACCCTCACAGGCGTCCAAATATACATCAAGTGATGACTGATTCCTGGTTGCAGCTGGCCAATAGGAACACAGGAGCACCTTATCGCAGCAGGTACACATAAGCACATACGCACATAACCACTGTAGTGTGCTTCTTAGGGGAGAAATGTGTTGTGATAAGCCAACACAAATCAGTCCATATTGTGAATAAACACTTATGTATTTAATGGTTTGTAGATTTGATAGTTTGTAAGACTAACTTTCCATGGAACTAGAACTGCATGTAGAGACTGACATTTTTGCCATTTCCTTTGTGCGACATAGTTCAAGCTCAGTCAGACTGAAAGAAAAGCATCTCACAAAATTTAAAATCTTTCCAAGAATTCTCATTTGGATTTTAGTAGACGTCATTCTCACACATGAAGAATGTTAGAAATTCTTTTCAGCTCTGGCTGTATGTGCTGGTTTTACTGAAAGGTTAACTTCCTTCCCCAGTCTTCTGCAATCTCTCTCAGGTTCTTTTGTAGAACTGCAAAAAATGGGAATAACCAGCACTCCAAAATATACAAAGGCTTTAATGTGAGCGATATGTGTTTTAATGTGTTTGCCCATATTAAAATCTCCATATATTTTGGGAGTGCTGGCAATTCACATTTTTTGCAGTTCTTTAGAACTGGGTACCCATTTTTATTTTTCTGTTGATATTTACACTGTAATTGTGTGCGCTACGTTCTTCTTCTTCAGTAGAAGTGCTCTGAATTTAGCATCACACATCTTCAAACCCTGACAAACTTTCCAGTCCTCATAAAGTAAAGCCTCCCTACAGCATGACCCTGTCACTATAATTTTTCAGTGAGCACATTGTGTTCATTGTGTTTTCTGCTAAGAAGTGATTTGCATATAATCCAAAGCATTACCTTTTGCTTACTCTATGAGCAAAACATGTTGTTCTACATGTTTGGTATGTCACCTGCCTGATGACAAACTAAAGCAGGAAGTTCTTTCACTTCCCTAAAGGCTAGATTTATGGAATGCACAATTAATAGATTTTCTGTTTACACATTCTCCCACATGAACTTTGGATCTGGGCAGTTCTACCAGAGTTTGCATGGGCATTTTGGGTGTTTCTCTGATGAATGCGCTCCTTGAACAGTGCTTATTTGAGAATCTTTTTTCAACAAATTTGCAGATATTCTACTTTTTTTGGCCAATCACAAAAAATCCCACTAAAGCAAAATGTAGTCCATAAAACTAAATGCAAAAACTGAGTGGGGTTTTCATGAATTTGCCATGCCTTACACATTTAAAGTGTTTACACATTCAGATAGTAACTGTGCAGACACTTGGTAAATATAGTGTAAAGGATAACACTAATCTGGCTTCTCTTTGTTTCAAGAATCCACATTGAAGAAATAAATCAAGCAGTTTTGCTTCATATGACCGAGAAGATGGGGTATAAGCACAGCGAAGTGCTGAGCGCTGTCCTCACCAACCGTGCCTGCCACACTCTGGCTGTCTACTTTCTTCTCAACAAGAAAATGAAGAGGCTCTCCAAAGAGTATCGGGTGAGTGTATCTTAGCTAACGCCTGAAACACAGAGAAGCAATCTAAACACTTCTGCTCGGTGCAGTGTTTTTGAAAACTCTGAGACTGTTGAAAAACCTGCATGACCAGTTCTGAGAATCTTTTGCACCATTTCTGTGTATAGGAGAAGAAGATGCAGGAGAAAAAGAAGCTAGAGAAGCAACAGACGGAATACTATCAAACACAGTGGAGAAAGCATGTCGATAAACTAACCATCCCTCCAAAACAGACGCCCGTCTATCTGGCTGTTAGCAAAGGACAGAACAAAGAAAAGAAACACAAAACAGGTAAGGATTTGCACTATTTAATGCAAAACATGTATATGAATAAACTGTATTCATATAAAAAGGAAAAAGATTTTTATTGCATGATTTTATTTCTATTTTTTACATAGGGTAGGTTGACTGAGCATGCATCTTCATGTACAACAGCCTGTTTCACACAACCAAACTTACCTCTCCATGCAACCCACCCTTCATCCCTTCCTCATCCACTCACCCGTCTGTCCATCCATCTACCTGAAAGTAACATCTTGGACAAACTTACAGCCATTTGTGTTGTAAATGCACAAGCACTTTATTTTACTCTTAACACTGTTCTGATGTCTGACATAATATGAATGAGACACAGCATAGCACTGAGGTATGTAAATTTGTATAAAACTGCACTGAAATTATATTTGGAAAAAAAGTGTGACAAGTGAAGAGGCATGCGAGGATCTGGGGAAAGCTAAAATTTAAGCACCCTTTTACAACTTGTTTAACTTTTGGAAGCGTGACAGTATGCAAGGAGTGTTCTTGATCCCGGAAGTTAGGATAGGCCAGTACTGACAGGGTTAAAACTGAGTCATGTTGTTCTTTATGTTGGCTCAGTGCATGCTATGACATAAATAAGATGACATACTACTTAGACACGCAGGTCATAAATCTAACATTATATGTTGCTCCAGGTTTATTATTTTTATTGTTCACCTGTCTCTACAGAAACTACAAAAAAAAAAGTATACAAGAAAGTTCCAGCAATGGGAACTAAAGGTACACCTTTTCTTTCTTTAGGTATTCTGAGAGCACTGGCAGTTGGACATCGTAAGTCACCTCTGGCACCTCCGGGCACAGTTGCATCATCATCCATGGAGTACCTCGAGATTCATCCCCTCTTCCCCAACACTCCACAGCAGAGGAGGCGCTTGGCCACCCTCCCGCCGGTCAACACAAGTCCAGAGCATAACATCCCTGCTCCCCCAGCGCCATCACCAATCGGCATGCACTCTTTTGGTTCCCTTTCGAAGGCCGAACAAATTGAGGACACACCTTCCACACCCTGGTACAAGCTGACCAATGGGACTCTGTCACCACCACGCCACGTCTCTGCCTTCCAGCCCGACTCCTCTTACTTGAAAAAGGCCACCATTCCCAGTCCCCCAGTCTTGATTTCCAACCCACAGCCCAAGAAGAATTTGTCATCGGATGGGTGTGGTTCTTCCGACACAAGTGGAAGCCCCTCTAGCAGTGTTGGAAGTCCGCCAGGAGGCTCAGCATTTATGCCACTGAAGTCTGCCTTTAGTCTAATTAACCCCAACTCTGCATTCAGTCCTCCATCCAACAGCGCGAGCAGCGATCCTGAGAGCCCAACACATCGCAGCAAGCTTCCCTCTGTGGCCAAAGGACCCAAGAAGAAAGTCCCACTGCAGCCTTTTACATTCCGACCGGAACAATTCATTGAGGAAGTTGTTTCTCCACCTCCTTATCCGATGAAAACTTTGATGTGTGCTTCAGGTGCACTGAAGACCCTTTGCTAAGGGATTCGAAAAAAAATGAAAGGAACATTTGGGCCCCTCTCAACAGTTTGTAAAAGTTGGAGAGGTCTTCCAGAGCGGCCTTTTGAACTGTGAACTGCCCTTTTATTCCAACTGAGCCACTTTTCACTTCAATATGAAAACTAGACATGGGCCGGTATGAGATTCTCACTGTACAATAACCGTCAGTCGAGAAACAGCATTCTAGTCAAGGTGTTAATTACACAGGCTGACGGTTGCTTGTCAACTGCAGTTGTCAAACAGCAGCTGTCGAGCTAATAACAGGTAGCACACCCTTTTTATATTTTATATAACTCTGTGAGGGTTTTTTTGTAACAGCAAATTCTTCCAAACTACAGAATATGTATCGTCTTGTAAGCAATGACATCTGTAGAGGCCTTCTTGTACTCAGCTGACCATCATTGTTCACAAAAGGTTGAGGAGGAGGGAAAGACCAGAACATTTTAGTCACTCTGGCACTTTCTCCAACATTTAATTAAAAGGCCTTCAAGGAGTAGGAAAAAATATGATGAAAGAATTCAAACCTTGTTAGTCATTGAATCTAGTGACCGGCCCATGCCTAATTAAAATCTGGAAAAAAAAAAACATGGAAGAAAAGGGTGAAAACTTACCATTTTACCTCTTGAGTATTGTGTTATTACACAGCACGATACTCTTGTGTTATTACACAAACCTCATCTTGAGAATGTCAAGATGAGATTTGAAATGGATCCTCCCTGTGTCCAAGACACACAGTGAATTTGGGACGTCTTGTAATACTGGCCTTGAGGACGAATGCGCACACTCACCCATACACACACACACAGAAACAAAGCTTTGTAATATAGACAAAGTTTGAAGTACTTTATTTGTAATATTGCTTCATCTGGTTTGAGAGCAAGCCGCAGACTGATTCACACCAGCTAACAGGACCCGACTCTTAACCCTAACCCTGACTTTACATGTGTAAATGTTGTTGTCTCTGTAGAAACTCTGTAATATAGCCACTGACGTCCAGCCAGCTCACACTGTAGCCTGACTGCTGGGAAGGAAAAAAAAAACTCACTGCACTATTACTGAATACCAAAACCTGTAGGAAATAAATGTGCTGACTATCTTTTACCTCACTGCATTAATCATGCATTTTTGCATACTGTAGTGACAGTCAGGTTTGACACACCTGTTTGTGTAGGATGTGTCTAAGTGCTGACTTTAGATGTAACACAATAAAATACATAGGGACCAACGGTAGAATCATAAGCTCACTTTTTTATAAACTCGTTACCCATTAGTGATAAATTACACTTCATATCTTTTTATACACAAGTATTAACTCATCAACAGAGAAAGTCATACTTATGGATCATTTCACAGCTAAACATGCCAGTTTGTAGTCAGTAAAGTAAATAGAGCATCAGAAGCCTTATTAAACTTAACCACCTCACTGAAACACTGAGGGATTTAAAGTGGGAACAAGTGCTACTCGTGTCACCTAACAACCAGAAAAAAAGTAACTCACCTCCCTTTGTCTTAATGCTGTAGTTTGTGCAATAGTCTTAAGTGTTTAACTGCAATGATGAGTTTTTGCCAAGAGCTCTTTGAGCGTGATGTGAACGTTGTTCTTTGTAAATAGCTGTCTTAAATGCCCCTGTCCCCTTCACATTAATAGTTCAGTATAGGAAGAATTAAAAAAAATGTTTATGGAAATAACCTTTTTACAAAAAAAAAAAAAGATAAGGCTTCCACAGGCACAAGGGAATTTTTTGCCTCGCTATTAAATACTGAAAAGTTGCATGAATTGAACTGTAATGTCACCATTTGAATTTATGTCTTTGTAACTGCTTTTTCTTTTTGAAATTGAGATTGATACAGACTTGCGGGGGGTCTTTTGTAAGATTTTTTTAATGGATTGGTTTGAGTGTCAAGAGATTTCTATGCTGTATAAAGTATTTTAAATATCTATACTGAACGCTTCGTGTCTGTCTGGTCTTTTGAATACCACCAGTGAACTGTGTGGTGTGTCTAATAACGTCTGGCCTGGAATTATGAAAATTACATTCTTTCAATTCAAAACCAAAAGAAATGTATGTTTACATAACACAGTCCAACAGCTTCAAGAATTGGATCACAAATTACTCATTGCACGCAAAAGTATTCAAACTTAGGGAACTTTTTCACATTCTGTCACATTACATTGACTTCAGTATTTTATGGGAGGTTTGTCTTAAAGACTAAAAAGGCAACAGTATGATACTGCCACCACCATGTGTCACAGCATTTTGTGAATAGGCCAAGAAGGTGGTGATTGCTGTATAAAAAAAAATCAAGCAAGACACCATAAGTTTGTGATTTCATTTCCTTCTTTTAGGAAAAGTTAATGAGGCCTTGCTTCTCTGCTATGGAGGGAGCCATATTTCTTTCCAAACACATTGTTCCATTTGTCTTACATGTCATGCACATTTCCCACGAGACAACTCAATAATGGGCAAAAAAAAAAAAAAAAGAAGGGGGGAAAACACTGGAGCAACAGCTGAAGAACCTTTACAAATGATACCCTCACATACCATGACCCCCCCTTCCTTTTCAACAACACCAATACACACACACACACTACAGACGCTAATCTACTCAGTTGTGGCCACCTCTCCCTCCCCCTTCCTAATAATAAACATCTCTGGGTGACACTGCCATGTCGAGACAAAGAGGAGGATTGGGGGGCGGGGGAACTCCAGCACTCTGAGACAAACACATTCACAGGACGACACAAACAGGGATGTCTGATTAAATCTGCGTGGCTAAGCTGATAGAAGCGGAGGGACAAGAGTGGCCCTAAAATGCATTAAAGCCAGAGCCTTTTGTTTATCACAGACAGGCGGACTGTTGATCAAAATCCCCCAGAGGTCTGGTGTCACAACCAGCCTGTGAGCATGAATACGCCAGCTTAAGAAGGATAACACAGGACATGGACAGAGAACCTGAAGTTTGGTGATGGTCTCGTCACACCTGTGTGGAATCATCTGTTAACAAAGAACATAGTTAGATTAAATTTTTTTTTGTGGATTAAATAAAAGCTTATAACAGCTTTATTTTCCACCAAAATGCTTTCAAATAAAAAGTGTCTACTGCAGACAACAACACTCCCCTGTCAGTTTCAGACAACATCTTCATGGGATACTTTGGTTTTATTCTGGAGTTCATGCACACATTTTACACTAAAACACATTTCTCTCCTGGACAAATAATTCTGAATTTTTCTGAATGAAATTATGGCTGGACATTACTAAGCTGTGTATACTTGCATTAAATGTCTGAAAACTGGCATCTTCAGACATTTGGACATTGTACTCAGGGGTGAATCCGACACGTGGAGGTCCACAAATATTTCTTGATATCAAGTGATGCAAGAGAGCAATACATTTGAGGTGTACTAAACATCATACAAGGTTATGATATTATCATTATGTTTTAGAAAGAAAGATAATCGTACTTATTTAAGCCTCTAAATAGCAAGAAAGTAATAAAAGGTTCTCCCACTCATTAATCTGGGATTTAGGAAAAAGCTATGTTGGAGAACCCAAGTGACAAAAAATAGGAAACATTTAATGTTATTAAGATAGTTGGAAAAGGAAAGTTTATTAATCTCTTTTCAACTTTTTACATCTAGAGAAGTATATTATAAACATGCCATTAAACCAATATCAGTCCACTGCCAGTAATAATTCAAATATAAAATCTTTACAAAGCACAAAGCTGAAAAAAAAAAATCTGGTGTTATTAGGTGATAACATGATAACAGTTCTTGTTGGATAATATATTGTCTTGATAATTATTGTAATAAACAATAATATTGTTGTTTTGAGACTGTTTTCAAGTTATATGTTGATTACGGTATAATAATAATACAAGTCTGTCATCTCAAAGACCATTAAACTTTAATTTTGTACAGAACACTTTCCATTGGAAGTGGAAGACATTTTAAATATCAAAAATTAAACACGGCAACCAAAAGCAATGAATAAACAGCTGAAACCATAAATAAAATGAATTATGATGTCTCTAAAGAAATTTCCCCTTCAAAAAACATGCATCATCAGAATGAAAATTGTTGAGCTCATTTTCACATAACATGTGATTAATTGATTAAATGTAATTGATTAATTGTGTATTGCAGCAGGCTTAGGTGCTAAAGTCCCAAGTGTAATTTATCCCCCTGAAATCAATGGGAATAAATTTAAAATGCCTCCTGGAGGATTGAGCTGCAGTGGTTGTAATAATTATCAGTCAGCTCAGTTTACTTTAATATCCATAAATCAATCTCATTGGTAATCAAAATCCCATTTTCACTCAGATCTTCAACAAGTTCCTGGAGCTGTGTGAGGTTTTTGCTTCAAACGCCCCACCATCATCCAAGTCTCCAATAACTGCACCCTCACAGGTTTAAATGACTACAGGCTTGTCTCTGTATGACTATGGTTATGAATTTATTTGAGCAACAGCAGATATCCCTCAGATTCTTTACAATTTAAAGGATAAAATGCTTTTTACCCGACCATTTTACACAATTTCAAGAACATTTGCCTTGCTGCAAAATTGCTAAACGTGTAGCAAGTGAAGGTGCTAAGAGCACTTCTTAAGGATACAAATACAAGTATTTTCCCTTAAAATAAGTTTGCTGTCAATTTTATGTACCAAGATGTTTAAAATATTTTCTACTTCAACCAGCTCTCATTTAATTGTTAGACTGAATTAATTACTTGTGATATTAAGTAATGAGTTTGTTTTGTCCTATTGACATTCATTTCTAAAAGGCACTTTCACCACCACTCCTATAGTACTGAGTAATCTCTTTCTGTTTTCCGCTTTTTAGCAGTAAAGGGGAAAAAAATAAAAAAGGCCCATATCATTCACATACTTAAATAATTTATAGCTATAATTACCCATTCATATAAATAGAGAACAGTGGTGATAAGACCATTCTGTGGTGAACATAATAAACTCAGTACTAACATGATTAACCTTATGAGGACATTCAGTGATAGATGTTATTGTACTTCTTTTAATGTATCTAAAACCTATATTTTAATACAGCTAAATACACATGTAAAAATCTATAAACAGTTCTCTTACATATGAAATGTAGACTTTAGGACACCGAGCTCTTGTGCAAAATATGTTTGTAAATATGTTTGAGGTTGTATCGTGCATTCCTCTTGGGTGTTTTCATGTTCATTAGAAAGTGGTGTTTATATACAAATTAGAAAGCAATGTTCATAATATGCAAATTAGAAATAATCTAAAAAGGTTGATGCATATGTCACATGTACAGCTGAAAACAGTTTGCACATGCAGCTGTTTTCATACAGCAACAACAGAGGACACTTTTGATTATTTCAATGATTACAAAATAGTGAATAATGTCTGGACAGAAGACATTGCTAAAATAACCTAGTTAGAACACCTTTCAACTCGTAAGAACATGCATATGTAAAATTATGTTGAATACCTTTTTTTTTTTTTTTTTTTTACTTGTTTTGATCATAAAATTAGATAATTTATCAACTTTTATTTTAAATAACCAAAAGTGGCATGAAAAAAAATCAATTAAAAAAAGAAAATATATATATTAGAATTTTCTAATATTTCCTTAAGTGAAAACTCAAACATGAAGAAAAGATTAGAGATTATGCCTTTAACAGTGAGTTGCTAATCCAAGTACATTCCCAGAAATCATTAATCCACATTGATAGGATGAGGAAAAAATAATTTTCCTTTATGCAAAGATTATTTTAGAAATAATCTGCCAAGAACAAGTTTTGTTGTAAGAGTAATCCAGCAGCAAACTAAGGAGAGTGAGTAGTAAGATAGTAATCTTTGAAATGACATTTTGACTTGTCAAAGATGTGAAAAAGAAAAATACCTGAAAAGATTTCCTATTAGAAACCTTTAGACTTTGTACACATTAATGTGAGGGATCTTCTGCCAGAAAAGGACAGTAATGACAGTGGCATTCACAAAGCGATCCAACACAGCCACATAACGGGATGTTGTTCCTTTTTAACGTGTGTGTAAACTGTCTACTGTCCAGCAGGACTTTATTTTTCTCAATCTGTTCAGGCTTATATTCTGATGTCACTAATCCTGTTTTCTGCCTCCTCCCTTGTCACACATCTACGCACACACCGGGGTGTCACTGGCAATGGCACGAGCCTTTGTGTCTGAGAAAAACATTAGATTAACCTGCTCCACGGCGACGGCAGCAGAGGATGCTCTCAGGCGGAGAAAACATGACCACACCGAATCTTTATAAGAGGGGTTTTGCTGTGTTCTTGCATGCAGGTTTAGGTTGAAGAGGAGAGAGTGAGTGCACGGCGGGTTACCTGGTAGACACGACTGCACTCAAAGATGTGGGAGGAAATAAACAAGCAGATGTTTTCTAATGAAGCAGGGGGCCTTGAGCACTCAGAGGGGATTTGGGTTATTCTGTCAGACTGACTGATGAAGGTGATTAATGAAACAAGAAGGCTGATGCACAGGCTTTACGGATTCATTGTTCAATAGACACAAGAAAACTGGGCTAAGTTTCTCAAAGGTTAAAGATATAGCTACCCCTCTGATTAATTTGAGAAATCCAAGCACCACGTGAAGAACTTAACTGAGCTGTAACTAGGTGACTAATGACACCAGATCGTCTTAATCACTTCAGCTGCAAACACATGTTGAACAAGCAGCCGTGTTAAGGAAACACAAAGGGGATGAATCAAGTTAAAGGCTTAGCCAGCTTCCTCAGAGATTTGACCTTTTGCCTGTGTTTTACTTTAAAATATGTAAAAGTTTCCTGTACATTGATTTGGAAAAAAAAAAAACAAACAAAAAAAACAACACTACTTTTCTAGGATTCTCTGTCCTTTTAACACAGATCTTTAAAGTGTGAAGAAATGGCTTAATAATTAGTTTTAGGCTTGTATTTTAAATAAAAATATAAGAACAGCTAAGACCTATATTAAGTATTCCTTAAATGTTCTTTCTGGAAGCAAAAATAGTATGTTGGAGTTGCTGAGCAAAACTCCTAACTTGGATCTGATTGAAAATCTGTGGAGGGAGCAGAATATTAGAGAGATGGCAAAGAAGCCTTCCAGATTCACAGATTTGAAGTTGATCTTAAAGTGAAACCATCAAAATGCCAAAGGAAACCCACAAAAAGTTGTTCAATAACTGGAAGTTGGTCTTGTTGCCTGTAATATGAATGTTTTTCTTCAATATAAATGGTAAAAATCACTTTAGATATACAAACTTTTAAATTAAAATGGTTTTCCATGAAACTTAATACTTCATATCGAAATGTCTTTGTTTTATTTTTAGATAATGTATTGGTTAGATTAAGACATGTTTTAAACTAGACCTAAAATTAGGGGAAGGGAAGGACTGAAAGAACAACAGATGGAAGTAAGTATGGAGAAACAGATAGGTGGATGGATGAATAGAGAAACAGATGGAGCATTGACAAACAAATAGGTGGCTGGTTGGATGGATATTGGTAAAATGAACAAAAATGGGAAAAGAAATGAGGAACTGAGAAAACAGAGGTTTTCCTAGATTTTACTCAACCCCTTGTCATCACCCTTGTCTTTTGCTCACTCCACAAAATCTATTTACAATTGTTTGCAGCTTATCCATAAAAAAATTAAAACCTGATTCTATACATTTCAAAACAGTATAGGGAATCTGACTAGAAGAAAATGGTAAGTGTTCACAATTTTCTTGTAAAATCAGTGTGTATCTGACTTCATTGCCAGGATTGGTATGGTTTACACTGGCTGTGGCAAATCAACAGTTAACTGAGGAACAGGTCATAAATCAACCTGAGCCTGGTGAGCCACAGCACTTTATCAGAGGTAAATTTAAATATAAAACTGGCAACCTGGGAGATAAAAAAAAATGGGCATTTTTGATATTATAAACAATGCTGACAAACCCCAAACACATATCCCTCAATTACTCTCCACCAGAGCACAAAATATGATTAGATTTAGATTTATTTTGCTGATAAACATTTTTCTGCAAAGCCTGCAATAATTTTAAATGTGTATGAAAATTCAGCATACCCTAACTTGGCAACACACAGGTGGCACTCCTTGATATGTTTTTCCCCCTCAAAAACAAGATCTGAAATTCAATCAAAGAGCAGCAGAGAGCCAATAGGATCTCAGTGTCTGTGGCAGCAGCAGCACCAGTCTGGGTTGGCAATTGGTCGGCTGTTTCACACAGGAAGGGATGTAATTGGTTGCCAGCGCACCAAGGCTTCATTGCCTCCATGGCAACATTGCTTCCTTATTGCTTAGGGAAGGTGAAAAGGAGGGAAAGAGGGGAGGCGACTTTCACTCAGACGGTACCTCTGCATTATTCATTCTTTGTCCCCGTGTGCTGGTAGAGCGTGTGTGATTGCACTGACTGACTGATGTGTGTGTTTCTATCTTGGTTTGGGTGGCAGTGATTGGTTGAGATGTCAGGGGGTGAATAAGGTGAAGCCAGTGCAATAATTGCACCCAACTGTGCAATGCATCCAGCAACACCAAGTCTATATATAAAACAGCTAAATGAGCTCTAAGGCCATTTAGGGAGCCATTCACTGAGATGCTGACTAACTTTAAAAAGCAGCTTTTGGCTTTTTGAGACTTACTTTCCGAATTTAAAAAAATGAGACATATGCAACATTTTTTTATTTACTTGTTTGCCATTTTAAAGGGCGGGTGGAGCACACATCTGGACTCCCGATTAGATTCCGACTGGCGGAGCGCAGTCAGAGAACGCACACCTGGGTTCATCTTTACACCATCACCAGAAACAACAAAAACAACCACCACGCGGTTTGTTTGTTGTTGTTTTGATTCCTGCAACCCCCCTTCACACTCCACAACAGTTGAGGGTGGGGAGAACTGGAGGGAGGGGAAGAAGAAAGAGACAAGGGTGGAGTCAAAGCAGGAGAAAAACATCACAAGGATTAGTGTTAGGTGGGTGGGGGTCATTCAAGACTCCTCCCTCTTCATATGTGTTTTGTGCATGAACAGGGAGAAAAAAAGGTGGGGGGAGCAGCAACGCCTATTGACAGGCGTGTTGGCCGGCAAGCTGGCTGGCTGCTCCTCCGGCAGCGGATGCTGTGACGAGATGGCAACAGACACCCAGCGTAGCACGTGCTCTCAGTTGCCATCGCAACCTGCCCTTGGATACAGCATGCTGGTTGGCCGTTTCTAGCTGTTGTTGTTGTTGTGCGAGGCTGATGAAACCTCGTGGATGAGGGAGGGCGAAGCAGAGCCGCGTGGAGCTGCTTTCCTGCTCTGGGAGAAAGTGTTGCCATGCATATTAGAGGTCAGCCAGTAAACAAACAGAGGTATTAATAAATTAATAATCCTAGCCACCAGCAACCCCTGAAGAAACTTGCCATTTAGCCCTTAAATCCAAGAGAAACAAAGCAGGATGAGCCCCCTGATCCTTTACAAACACTAGGGCAAAACAAGAGGAAGCAGTTGAAAAGATTATTTCAAGAAATCAAACTGGTTTGGTTAGTCACTTGAAGTTAGCAAAACTTTTATTACACAAGAACAGGTGCACAATCAACGAAGCTTAAAAACAACAATGAGACAATGCAACAAATGAAAAAGGTGCTATACAAGTTATTTCATTATGATCACATTCTGCTCTAATGACAAACAAAACATCCTCTGTAAATCTGCAAGGCTAAAAACGCTACACACTCGAGGAACAGAACAAAGAAGAGACGAAGAGTGTGTGGCCTCAAGTGGTCAGATCAATACCGCATTGTGCTGAGTGTGCAGCCCGGCTGATAACATCCTGCACAAATAAACATTCTGCTCATGGCACACATTTATTCTGCACCGGACCCACAGAGCAGACGCTGCAAGCCGCAAGGAGCCGAGGTGGCAAGATGATTGATTACAAGAGCAGGCAGTCTTTGTTTCACCGCTGGTTTTTAGGACAAAGCCCAGTAGATGGTGTGAGTATGTGTGCAGCTTTACGTTCATGTGAACAAGGTGTAACTGGGACAAAATGTTCTCCTGGAGACAAAAAAAGAAAAGTGGCTGATATTAAACTTCAAAGCTGGAGGCATTTGCACATAAAAAGGTGCACAAGTTGAGACAATAAAATCTGTAATTTGCAGCACCTGGAAATAAACAGTATCACAGATGACTTGACGCCCATCGTTGTCAAGCCTCATCGCATCCCTTCTTAAGGCCGGCTTCGATCTGCTCCAGCCGCTGTGCCATGGACACAACGAGCAATTTCATCTGGAAACATTGGGACCAGGTAACGGAGAAAGATGGACATTTTATGGCATTTGCAATCTCAGGACGAACAGCAAAAGAGAGGGTGGTGAAACAAATTAAGAAAGGGAGGATGGAAGTAGTCACAGCGGGGCAACAAACGAAGAGGGAAACTGGACAGGTGGGGAAATGAAGAGAGCAGAGAGAGAAGGGAGGAGAGGAAATAATTAGACAAAGGTGCCAGAGACGAAGAGGAGGGGATGGGCGAGTAGAAGGGTAGGGAAACAGGTCAGCGAGAACAGCAGACGAAAAACTCATTTAATTGTCGACAGAAAAGATGGAGTGAGCCCAATAACTACAGCAGAAAAGGCAACAAATATCAGATACAGAACAGACCAAATCTGTGCTGATGTTACACTAACTGAAAGATTCAAGAACTTACCTATGTTTTACTTAGAAAATAAATTGGGAGTTTAACTTTTTGGTAATTTAAGACACAATGGGCAAGGAGTATCCACAGTATTTCTGGCTCATAGACAGTTTCTGTTTAGCAGTGTCTCTTCTTTGGTATAGACTGATGGGGCCAAGCTGACATTATCCTGGAAACTAAAATACTTGCTATTTTCCATTCATTAGAAGGTATTCATGGGTCAGTGCTTCTCTGATAGTGCTCATCTCCTTCATATCATTTTGCTTATGCTACTCAGTCCGATTCATCTCTATTCTAGCCCCATGTTTGATCAACATGAGGAATTCTTGCAAAGTCCCTGACTGCATGCAGTCAGCCTTAGATGGGAAACTTTTCATCATCTGGAAACATATGACTGACTGTGACTGTATTTCATCAGAACTACAACTAAATCAAACTCTGTCAACAAAACAACACATGACAATCTCATTGTATTTTGTTGGAGTGAATTAGATTAATTTTGATTTGGACCAAATTGGAAATCGTGTACCCGGATATGAATTAGGCCCATTTCTCACTGAGAAGTCATGCATTATGAACTGGCACTATAAAAATAAAGCCTTAATGGTTAATTTTTCAAACTCTTGTGTAGCTTAAAAAAAGCTAACAAGTGCCCCTTTTAAGTTTCAATTTTATTTTAAAAAATCTTAAATTGTACTTGAGTGAAGGACTGATGGATCATTTGGCACATTAAAATAAGGTGAAATAAACACATTACTTACAACATACCTAAGTATGTAGTAGAAAAGCTGCACTGAAAAACCTAAACTGATCATTTTCCTGCATTAATGTTTGGTTGTCTCCCCATGTTATGACACCTTAAGTGGAAATCTTACTACATAAAGCTAAAGTAAAAAGCCTCTTAAAGTTTTGATTATATTTTTACATTCCAAATAATGCTACACATTCTTGATGCAAGACTTATTTCCAGCATATATTTTAATGCATCAACAATTAATAATAATAAAAACAACTAATAAATAAAACTCTTCAAATAATGCAACTGCTTTCCACCCACAGTCAGAATCACCAGCCTATATAGATAATCATGTCAACAAAAGGCTCAACTCTAGATTTAATCCAAATTTTAACCTGTCATATTTAATTACGGTGTACTGAATGCACCCTTTGTTTAAATAGCAAAGATTTCATTGTGTGACATTAACTTTTCAAGTTTCTTGTTTTGGCAAAAAAGAAAATCTAATTAAACGTGAGAATTGCTCACGTAAAAGACAGAAAGTTGGCATGGTGTTTAATTACAGTCTCTGTGTGCACGTAAAGAAATATTAATGATCTGTAGATCTAACAAATGCATTTGTCTTCAGGGCAGTGTGACCTGTTTTCAATTCATGTGCATAAAAGATAAAATCTCACTGTACAATGAAACAACTGCCAAGTGTGGGATGTTCAAAGGGGTGAGATAAGCGCAATAATGTGCCAGACATTCATTGAGTTAAAGCAACAAAGACACTTCATCATAAAAACCTGTGTCCCTTCAACAAAGATTCCTCAACACACTCTCCAGCTATTGTGCTAGAGTGTGGGAGGGTAAGCAGGTACTCCTGCACACTATCACCACCTACTGGCAATTGATGTTTCTGCTGTTATTTAGGAGGAAATTCTTAAACAAAGGGTGATTTGGAAGAATTCAGAAAACCAACACACAATCAAAGAACGTGTGGAAGAAAATAAAATGCAAGCATGACAATAAAACATACAAGATTATTAGAGCTAGAATAAAACAGACAACTTTAAACAGGAGTGATTTAGAATGTTAAAATGAAGAAAAGATCCAGAACTTTGTTGTTTTGGGGCAAGGAAAATAACTTGGGAGGTAAAAAATGAAAGTGTTTTTTGGAAGGTGTCACGGGTCAGCAGATGAGGTAATGTCTGATATCGGAGTCTGCCCACTATGGGGGAATGGGTTTACCGGAACAAAGCTGATGTCATCCTTGTGCTGTAGTACAACTTGTGCATTTAGAAAGCTTCATCGGGAGAAGAATACGACTCCACACTTAACGACTCCAGCTAAAACTGCCTTATCCTGCTGGTCAGATTTCTCTTTTTCACTTCAATATTAGATAGATATTTATTTTTAATTTATCAGACAGCACAATAATTTAAAAACTAATAACAATGCAATCTAATACAAATGTATAGATGTTAATTGTGACAACAAGCTTTAAGGGAAGAAAGAGTGCTAATTTCACAATTTTTGCATCCTGATAGTACAACATGAAGGAAAGCAGACAAAGAGAAGCAGAAGCAATAATTTACCTCTGTCAACTGTTGTTCAACACTGTGCCTGTACTCCACTGTTACCAGCTGCTCTTTGGGGCCCTCTGCTGCCAACATCTGGGCTCCAGAGCCGAGTACATAGCTGAAAAACACACAGGGTATTAAGTTGTCTGGATGCATTACCCATTTACATCACTCACATGGCTTCAATAAAATTTAATATTGACATATGATCAAGAACAATGAAGTTATTTTACACAACTGATTTTATTGTTTAAAATTTAAACAGTGTTAATGTGAGGATTCTTAGTCTATTAAATGCTGCACAACCACGATTAACATGTGAATAACGCCACACATCTGAGGTCAATGAAAACAGGGCTGCAGGTTAAAAAAATTATCTTAGAGAAAATGTCAAACACCACGGCATAATTTATTAGCATAAACTAGCAAGAATATAGATGAACATAATTAAAAGCTGGTAATAATTAGAAAAAGTGTTTGGGTTCATCAGTCAAAATTGAAAAGCAAGATTAAGTGGTTATAGTCTTTGAGCTCAATATGGCCTCATTTTACAATCAATTTTTACAAATTGTGGCAACACAAGCAGAGATGCAAAAATAATTGAAGTAGCATAATTTCCTCACTGAAAAATAAAATACAACCTTTAATTTAAGAACATTAGTTCACAGAAAATAAATCATGTTAAAAAATGTATTTCAACATGATTTATTTTATAAATATACTTTTTGATGTTTTTTTTCTATTCAACGACCTCAAAGTTGATTGTTTAGTAATGTTTAATTAGTAATCCACAATTTTCTGTTATGCAGAAAATACAATCTTTGAAAAACAAGAGAACATGAAAATCAATTATAGCATGTGTATTTTAATCACACTGTAAACATCATTCAATTCCTGTCATTAAATTTTCCTTCTCAACCAATAGTAGCTGGAGTGGAGAATTTGTGCTTTCCATCATTGTTAGTCGTTAGATTTGTTTATGTTTATTGTGTCTGTTTGTGTTAGTCAGTAAATCTCAGCGTGCTTATTAATAAATAAAATTTTTGATTACAGCAATTATGAGTTCCCACTGATTTTTTCTTTTACTCAATAATTCAAGTGTTCACCTTGGTGTTGATCCTTTCTAAATTATTATCTTGCGAAATACGCAGAAATATTCTTACTTCATTTATTTGTAAATAGAGAACTTTAAATGGAAAGGAAAATACATTCCTCAGATAGTTTGAGGTTATGAGACTGATAAGTCTACAGTTAATGATAACCTAATCATGCATCAGGATTAGACCTTCATGTTTGTTTGGTTCAGTTTCAATGCATTAGATTTTTCAGGCTCTCTGGGTAGAACACTGCTATATTTCAGACAGTAACAGTGAACTAGAAATGAAAGCACCTGTCGATGTTGGCCACACTGAGACAGAAAGTGGACCTCTTGTGGTCCAGGTTCCTGGGCGTAGATGTGTAGACCATGCCAAGCACCGAGTGGCAGCTGCGACAGATGAGATCCAAAACCAGGCTGTTGAGTTTCAGTTCATGAAATAAAAAATAGTAAAGCATTAACAAATTTTTGTTATCCAGTCACGACCCAACCGTAATACATAAATACCTTGTAATTGTAGACCATTACCTATATTGTATTAGCAGCTTTAAGAATTAGAATGTCAAATGTCAGAGCTTGCAAAATAGCAGTAATTTTAAAAATGAGCAGATAAGTCTAATAATAGTAATACGGATAATTCTGTTTTTTACTTACAAGTGAGTTTTAAACAAAAAACCTAGAAAATGGTTACATTAGTAACTGTTAAAGTACAGAGTGTAACCCTTCTTACCAAACTGATCGTTTGTTCAGTTCAAAGAAGCGAGTGTCCTTTCCAATGATAACGTTGTTGGTAACCCCTGTAATGGTAACAACAGGTCAGCATGGTGCATCACATTATCACAAAATAGCAAACTATTAAAGAGGCATCTTATACTTTTTAGTGGATGTATTATATTTTGGGGCGGGGGTTTTAATCAGACAGCAGTTTGCTGGTCTGAATAGGAGAATAAAGTAGCATAGTACTTTTGCAGACCCAAGACACAGCGGCCAGATCGGTCTATTTAAACCCTGAACTGTATATATTTTTTTCAATTACAGTCCATTTTTCAGTTTTTAAAGTATAAATGCAAGCTCACTATTGAATTATGGCAGATATATCTGCAGTGGGCAAGTTTTAATTCTAGAACCAGAAAATACTGTAAGCAAGAAGATGATGGATGGATTAATAGATGGATGAATGGATAGTTGGTTGAGGCACAAAACCACATACCAATGGATAGACATAATGGGGATAAAGGATGCACACAGGAACAGGTCATACTCACGCTTTAGTTTTATTTGGTTCTGTTCGTCTTCACTTCCATCCCAGGACATTGAATCTCCAACAGGCAGCCTGCACTTCCCACAGATAAAAACCACGGGCCCGTCATCGTCTTCCTCTACTTCTTTATCCGCTCGGCCGAAGAGTTTTTCTTCAACTGCACTAGAATTAATACTACATACTTCAAACGTCTTGTTTTTGTTTTTTTGACACCCAACAGACTTTTCTTTCGTTGCCATTACTGCAAACCCCGTAAGGCCGATGTGTGTTTTGAACTTAGGCGGTTGGTTCAAATATCCGGAAGCACTCGAGATGTTCACTATTACATACTTCCGATTTCGCCTTTCTGTCTGAAAAACTGGATGCAGTGCAAATATATTATCATGCTATATGGACTGATTAAACGGACAAAAATATCTTAAAAAACAAAACAAAAACCCCCAAAAAACAACAACAACAATAAAAAACACACAGAGAAGTGACAAAGGAATTGCTAAAAAAGAGCAAAATAAAATGAGACAAAATTATTTTTGTTACTACTTTGTATTTTAGTGATTTTATTTTTGTGCAAGTGTAGTCCTATTTTTACTGCGTGTACATGACTATTTTAATTTGACTCCTCACCAATGACAATTTAAAATTGTCATTGATGAGGAGAACTGAACTCAAAGAATAAGGGGTAGGAGTGTAAAATGAGTTGCTCAATAAGAAGAACAAAAAAACAGTAGAAAACAGATACTCTATAAAGATACACGTCTCCGCGATACTTTTCCCGTTTTCTGAAACGGGTCCCTGGAGTGAATTATCTTCACTTCACAACAATCTTTGGAATTATGGAGGAAAAAAAGTGAAACGGATTTTTTAAAATCTTTTTTTTATTTTTTATTTTTGCATGTACACTTTAAAAACACATACATAGCTAACTGATAATACTTACGCAAAGTGTATTTATCATTTTCTTGTAAAAAAATTTTTTTATGTAAAACTTTGCAAAATGTTTTTCTGTCTTCTCATTGGCTAAAAACCAGGAAGTTAATTTGAGGGGCGCGAAAACACACTGCTTTTATTTTGAGAATCGTTAAAGCGTCAAAACATCTCACAATTCTCTAGTGACTGTCAAGGTTTTTCATGCCTTCTCTGTGATCATGTGTGAAAAGCTGAGAAAGGTAACTCTTTGACACTTGTAAACACGCATTAATGCGCCAACCGCATTGCTGATATTGTCTTATTTTTCTGTCTCTTCCACAGGTAAACAGCTGGTTGGGGGTAGTGTTTGGGGATCAGCCAGTGCCACCGTTTGAGGTCAACACCAGGACAGTGGACATACTGTATCAGCTGGCACAGTCCAGTGAAGCCCGCTGCAGTGATACTGCTCTCCTCATAGAAGACTACAAGCAGAAAACATCAGAGTATCAGGCTGACGGTGAGGCACATACATCAAGGAGAACAGATGATGCATAAAACATTTGGATTGGAATGGCTGAATTGATCTAAAGTGTTTAGATATGACGAATGGCATGTTTTACACATGTAGAAACTGAAGTAAATAAATTTTTTATGGCCTAAAATTCAGGTGTGGGTTTTATTTTTTAAAGCTCTCCAAATTGTCTCCATGTCAGCCCACTAAACGACACTAAAGACTACTTTTGAAGCATTTAAGGTGAATATTTTGTGCTCAGATGTCCAAATTGTTATTAAATTGGAGGGAAAATAGAATTTGGAGTTTAGAAAATGCATAAAGTTTCAAAATAAAGAGCACATAAGAACTCTTTAGTCTGTTTTTCAATGTTTTTCCAAAAACTGTATTTCACTAATTCCATCTTTCTTTTTTTTCCCCACCTAGCTGCTCACCTTGAGGATGTTCTTCTGCACAGTGTCGGCCTGTCTGGGGCAAGCTTGCCAAAGCCGACTGCAGACTACTTGTCTGCTTTAGTGGACAACGCTATGGTGCTGGGAGTGAAAGACACGTCTCTGACCAGGTAATTTTCTGTGGCCTTGTATTTCATTGATCAGAATGTATGGTTGTTTTATTTTTGTTTGTTTGCAGCTTCATGCCAGCAATCAACAGCCTCACCGGTGATCTTCTGGAAGTCGAGAAGTCAAACAGAAAACTCGAAAGGGAACTAAGGGCGCTCCAAAAAAGACTCGGTTCAACTCTGGTGCTGCGGGGAAACCTACAAGAGTAAGAATGAGGCGTGAAGCGAGCTGTTAAAAGTGTGTCAGTTAAGTTTGATTAGAAGGTTGGGCTTACACATTGGCGGTCTTCATTGTCAGGGATATCGACAAAATTACCAAATCTCAAGCAGTGGAGAGTGCGAAAGCAGAGGAGAGACTGCTCAACATGGACTTTGTGACGGCCAAGGCTCAAGAGCTCAGTATCAGACAGCAGAGGTCAGAGGTATGTTGCAGCGTATTCCTCTTTATAATTTGGGATTACGGCATAGATGCTGAGGTACTAAGTGGGATAATTTCCTGGTCATTTTGTGATTTAAACAGTAATCCGCATTATCCACAAGTGGGAATCAACTTGATTCTTGACAAAATATGATTCACTTCTCCCGATTTAGTCAATTTTCAGATGTATATACGTCCAGATGAGAAGCTGCTGCTCAGTTTTAGAAAGAAGATTAATAAAAATCCCATATTATTTTCCCCTCTAAATAACCAAACAGTTTAAATTCTGTTTACCTAGTTGCAATGTTGTCTACCTCTTGTTTAAAACTTTAATAGATACAGTATTTAGTTTGTTAGGAGGGCCATGGTGTTCTGTTAGTCACTATTCTGCTTTGCCAATCCTGCAGGCTCAGCTTGTATCCAGGAACATGGACAAGTCAATCACCCACCAGGCCATTGTGCAGCTTTCTGAGGTATTTCAGCATTTTCACCACATTCATCGCCATGGGGATAAAAGCTTTACTTTGACTGCATTCAGGGTTTGAAACATGTCATCTTATTTTTCTCTCTGCAGGAAGTCGGCACACTGCAAAATGAAATAATCCCCCTGAAAAAGAAGCTGGAGTCTTACATGGATCTGAGCCCGGTTCGTTCGTTTTCTAGTTTTTCAGACTTCATTACTTTTCCAACCAAAGGAGCGATCACGTTTCCTGTTTTGTCCTTTAGAAAGAAAGAAATCAGCTCAGTCTAATTTATTTAAGCATTAAATTTAGGAATTTAATCTTGAAATGTGCTTTTTTTCCATTCTAAACCTTCAGAGCCCATCTCTTGCACAAGTGAAGATAGAAGAAGCAAAAAGAGAACTAGTGAGTCTTTAAATATTTGGTTTTATAACATGTAAGATACCATTCTTTGCTCATTTGTCATTTTAATTACTTTTTCTTTCATTAATTTTTCAGACTGCACTCGATTCCAAACTTGAGATAAAGGTGGATTTTAAATGAAGTTGCATGTTGCACAGTCCTTTCTTTAAAAATAAAAGTTTTGCACTCATCTTTTTTTCTTCTTTTCTACCGTTACCTGCTTTTATCATTAAAGTTAAAGGAGAAGTGGCTTGAGGTATTTTGGGTCACCTAAAAGGATACTTCTTGCCTCTCTCCTCCTTTGCCTTGGAACCTTATTTAAGTAGAGGTTAAATATTTCAGAGATTTTGGACACTCATAAAAAGCTCACACAGTATCCATATTAGTTTATATACAGTACAGACCAAAAGTTTGGACACAACTGTGTGTCCAAACTTTTGGTCTGTACTGTACCTTGAACATTTTTATATTTTACAACCCGTATAACTAGCTTATCTTCTCTTGAATGTTTACCAACAAACATTGTTTGCATGCTTGTCAGTGTCTAGAAATGGGTAACATTTTTATATGATTTTAGCTTTCTTTCCTTTTATAATAAAATAATACTAGTGCTAATGTGTAGCTGGATATCTAGTCTGTCTCCTCCCCTTCCTGTTTGTTTCAAACATCAGCAACACTAACGAAATGTTTTGCTTTTCCTGTCTGATCACAGCAATCTAATTGAGGGGTTGGTCTTAGAGTTGTAAAAAATAGTCTTGACAGATTATACCCAAACAAGTTTTAATCTGTGTGAACAACCTCATCAAATGCAAGTTCTTTTGTTTTGTTTTTGTAAATGTATTTTTGTCCAGCTTCACATTACTTCTCAGCCCTTCTGGGATCCAAATAAGTTTCTCTCTTCCATACATCTTAGATTTTCTTCTCAAAACCTCAGTATTTTACCTTTAAATCCATTTGCTTTAATGTAATTCCTTCAATGTCTGGCCAACAAGTCTAAAGCTAAAGAAAACCCTTTGAGATTTACAATAAAATGGTACTGGCTTTGGAGGGATAATGTCACATGGAGTTAAAGGTGGAGCACTTTGTGCCTGAAGCAAAAGCAGACAGAATAGAATCGGCCTGTTCTGTCTGCATGTAAAATATCCCCCTCACTGTTTCTCTGCCCTGTTGGTTTCCGTCCTCTGGAGTGGGGCAGAGCCCAGACACCTCAACGGTTTCTGTCAGCTTGTCTGCTGTAGGACCTGATCTGCAGTCTAACGTGGAGACTGAGCCGTTACCATGGAGTGGGCCACAGATGCTTATTGGAGAGCAGTTTTCCCACTGGGGCCCCTGGCTCGGATGAAAAGAACCATGTGGTTAGAGTACCAACAGTTTGTAAAAAGAAAAAGAAAATGGAACATAATCTGGCAATTTTTTCAAAGAGGTTACATTTGTCTCCTAAATGTGTTTTACTCCTGGGCGACTCTGTTCATCAAATACTTTTCACAGTTCTATCTTCTATTGCTGAAGTTAACTTGACAAAGTTAAACAAAACCTTAGATATAAATTTGTGAAAAAAAGAACACAACATATTAGTTGTATTATGGAAATTAGTTTTCTCAATGTGGGTTATATGCTCATCCTCTAATCAGTCCACTAAGTAAAAAATAAAATCCAGGGTTTTTTCTTTCAATCCAATCAAGTCATTTGTTTTGTCACATTACAATCACACAGTGCATTATATGAGAGAGATTTTATGTAACAAACACAAAGTAGTGAATGGTAGGGAAAAGGAATAAAAATGTTTTCTAAATATTTTACAAATGCATTCCATACATTAGTCAGTTGCAGACCAGACTACTGGGTTAACTTTAACCCACATACTATAAGGTGTTGTTGTGGTCATATAGATGCACAGATAATGAGCTTAAAAGTCCAAAGAACAACTAACAGACCCAGTAAATCGTTGAAAACCATTCTAAACTATTGCAAGAGGCAAAGCATAAAGAAATTGGAAGTTGTTGAAACTTTTGTACAGTACAAATTAGAAGCAAACATAAATATCAAACTGTGACAGTGTGTGTATATCAGATGCAATAAAAATGGTGCCTGAAATTTGCAGGGAAAAGTAAAATAAGAAAGTCAAAGAGTGGAGGAGCCAAGGAAGTATGTATGTGCCTTCTGGAGGGAGAAAGAAAAAAAAAAAATCACGCGTCATACTAGCGCGAGCTGCCCGTGTTCCCTTTAAAATAGTTTTATGTGCCACTCCCACTCCATGATTCCCACTCAGCTGTTACTGTAAATCGCTCCCAGTTCCCACATGGTGCTATCCCTTCACAAACCCGCGCAGGAAGACTCGATTGTTGCCATGAATCGGACTGATCACCTCGTCCGTCACCTGTGAGCAACTTGTTGCGCAGCTGCTTTTTCCCCTGTGGTCCATCGCCGCAGCCAGACAGTCGCTGCTTCTCTACGACAAAACGCTGTAGCTGCTGATCTGCGTCTCAGCGCCTGGAGATATTTTCTGGCTCTCAGGGAGGACAGCTGGATGACTTTCTGTGAGCGACCAACTTTCTTTATTGGACTTAAAGAGATGCAGCCGAACGCCGGGGCCTTGTGGGATCTCCCTCACCTTCCTGTTTGGGTTTTTCATTAAGTACGACAAGCCTGAATTCAGCGAGCCTCATTAATATGAGAAGAGGGGCAGGGGATGCGAGTCATGAGCTGGACGCGTCCTTTCCACGGACTGGACTGGAGCTACAGTCTCTTCTATCTGACTTTACTACTGTGGACCAGGCGCATGAACGGACTGGCTAATTTTTCAAGTAAGATGATGATGATGATGATGATGATGATGATGCAATAAAAGGAGGGGAAAGCTTACTACAAAAAGCATTTTCTCACAAAAAATGTCACCCGGTAGCTCTGAACTTTTCTATTGGCTATAACATGCATAACATGGTATAAAACTGGCAGACCAAAGAACACAAGATAAGTATTAGACATCAGGAGTCCAAAACTTTAAAATGAATTTAGCTATTCAAATAATTTTGTCAGTAGAACCAATGTGATTCATGTATTGCAAGTCTATAAGGGGTGCATTGCACAAGGTACCATTCTTGGCCCACTATTGTTTTCTTTAAATTTTTTTCAATTCCCAAATAATTTATATTATTGCTATTTTTTAAAATTCAGCCACAAGGTTTTTATGACAGGAAACAAACTTATTAAAAATGGCATGTTGAAAATTCTTATGCCCTCTCAAAAAATATTTTTTATGGTACTAGCAGTCAGATCCATCCTATGGCTGATCACCAACATTTTGCATATTTCTATAGGCATCGTCTTTGGTTGTTTTACTGTTAAATCAGACTTCAATGTTTTGTCAAGAAAATAATTTGATGTTACTCCTAAGTATATACAAAACGATTTTTGTTGTTGTTGTTAAGGGATAAAATTATTAAAAATTCTTTTGCTATCAGTTTTGCTGGAGTCCTGAAGAAATTGCTTTGATACCCTTTTTTCAGACTGATAGATGGCAGTTACTTTGCTTCTTATCTATTTTTGGATGTCTTTAGTTTGGTGCGTAATACATAGTTTATAAGATCTTTTATCCAACTCCATGTTAGACAGGTTCTATTGAAGTGATTTCTTGATCCTGCCCTTTTGACAGTAAACATGCCCTGGTAAGAATAAACTCAGCTTTGCAAGACATGCTGGTAATGTAATTGATCAATTATTAGGGGGCTTGATCTGTAAACCATGATCATTAAAATCACAAGACATAAAGGCTTCAAATATTTTACTCTGTGTAACAAATATATATATACAGATTTCACTTTCTCAAATGAGTGGAAAGTAAATTGTAGTTCAAGGAGTAATAGCTGAACTTGATGTGGCTTCCCTTGCAAAAGAGACCAGAGATATCAGTGGGACAAATCTAGTTATGTAAAGGAAATGAATGAAGGAATTATATTAATGATAATTTCCATATTTTACATTCAAGAAAACGTTGAATAATATTTGCAATCTTAGTAGACACATCCCAAAAATAAGAAGAGTCCAAACAGTCAGATCTACAAATAGTAAAGCATTATGTGTGGTGCGCAGTTGCTAAAAATGTTCAACTTTCTTCTGTGCAACAGACTACCTTTCAAGGATCATCACCAGCCACTCTGCTCATGCTTGCGATGGGACACCACTGAGACTCCATTGTCCTCGTCACTCTACCATCTCCATCCAGTCGGCCTTCTACGGGAGTGGTGAGGTCCGGCTGTGCACGGAAGACCCCACATCTGGACCCCGCAACCACAGATGCTCAGCTTTAACCACTCTACAGGTGCACATTCATGCATGACATGAGCCATGCATCACTTTAAGGCCCAGATGTACTACATTTTGATAGTTTGGTCTTCACCAAATTTCAGTATGTGGTTTTCAGGTTGTGCAGAATCGTTTTATGCATCCCTGTGGACTAGATCATTAAATCAACAGTGCTGGACCTTAGTGACCATTGCCCTGCGGGATTATTTTGCAGAAGATCCTGTCTGAGTGTCAGAACCTCAGAGACTGCCAACTACCAGTCAGTCACCTGCTGTTTGGAAAGGACCCATGCCCTGGCAAGAACAAGTACCTCCATGTGAATTATAAGTGCAAACCCTGTGAGTTCTTCCCTTCTGAATTTCCTCACACACTTAGCTGAGGATGAGTTTTAACATTCTTACTTTGACCCTCACTCAGCTGAACACAAAACACAGGTGGTGTGCGAAGGAGAGACCATGATCTTGCGCTGCAAGACCCCCAATGTGCTGATCATCTACGCAGCTGTCTATGGCCGAGGTCTGGGTCAGACTGACACCTGCCCCTCGCTCTCGGCAAGACCACCCCCATTTGGTGAGTCACTGTGAGCTACTAATAGAGAAACATCAATATAGTAAAGTAAAGTGAAATCATGCAGTGAGTGTTTGTGATTAGTGGCATCAGCTGGCCTCATGTAACTCTGACACACACAGGGAAACGGAACCCTGAAACAACCACAGCTAAATGGAATGCAGCCACCATTGATTTCTTTTCTTTTCTTTTTTTTGGTATTTATTTTGAGCACTGTTCTTTTCCCATGACGCTTATCTAAATGGCCCACGGCAGACTAGAGGGTGGCAGGGGGGAGTGATTCTTTGTTCTCTATGGAAATATCAGTTCTCTCTGTTGACTAAAAGAGTTGCATATTTCCTTTTAGAACACAGAGCCCTGAGGATTTATGAGGAATATTGGGTTTATTAAAAATACAAAGAGATCACAAGCAGAAACGGTGCAGGTAGAAACAGGTGTATCTCATGACATCATGTGGCTGCATTCCTTCTCAGTTACTGGAGTACACCTGTGTTTTTCCTGGTATGTCAAGTCAAACTGTAGGGTAGAAGACGAGCTGTCTGCATGCTGTAATGTAACACCTCACTTTCACAAATGCTTAATTTGTTTTTAAGTAATGAAAGTGTTGCAATAAAAGCCGTTTCATAGATATTATCGAACTCTATATTTACACAAGGAATTAACTATTTACTCGGCTGGGTTAAATACCATCAGCCATGAAAACACAACTGTACTCTTGCTAAACTGCAGTCGAGCTCCTGCAGAAAGCAATCAATAATTCAGCTATTGCAGCCCAGGAGCAAAAATCAAATACGCATGTTCAGTTGCTCTTACGGTACATTGCAAAAGTATTCATGCCCTTTAAGTTTTTCACATTGTTTAACACTGCCAGCACAAATATTAATGTATTTTATTGTTACTTTGCGATAGACCATAACAAAGAAGAATTTTGAAGTGGAAGTAAATTGAGGAGTAAAATGGTATTTGTTCTTCTTTTTTCAAATTAAAAGAAAAACTGGTTTTCTTCTTTGCTTTGATACCCGTAAATAAAATGCGGGGAAATCGATTGCATTCAGAAGTCACATAATGAGTAAATGTTCTGCGTGTGTGTAGTTCTTTATTAAGCGTCATACACTACAATCAGTTATTCACCCATTTATATACACTGGGTGAATGTAGCTTAGCTTGTAGAGTAGCTTGTAGAATGTAGCTTGTAGAAACGTGTAGCTTACACTGATTGTGGTAAACTACATTGTAGCCACAGCTGCCCTAGGGCAAACTGACGAAAGCGTAGCTGCCATACAATTAGCTCCAGTGGGCCCTCTGACCACCATCAGCGGGTAAAGCAGGAAAAGTGTCTTGCTCAAGGACACAATAGACCCAGTGTAGGTTCAAACCCACAACCCACCAGTTACAGGACAAACCCCTACCACCTGAGCCTTTACCTCCAGGGTGCAATAATGTGTGAGGAGATAAAGTCTGCAGGATGCAAATGCGTCTGTCATGTTCTATCCTTGCTGTAATATTCCTCATGTTTCTCCTAATTTTTCTGCTCCTTTCAGAGTGTCTGAACCACGACGCTGTGCAGGTAGTGTCCAAATCCTGCTACAGCAAACAGAAGTGCACCATTGCTGTTGGCAACCAGACCTTCAGGGACCCCTGCTTTCCAGGAACCAGGAAATACCTCAGCGTGCTTTATTCTTGTGGTAGGACCCTCTACTGCTTCCTCATTCAGATAATAGACATAGAAGCCTTGTGATGCATTAAAATACCAGCTTGCTTGATGTCAAGTTATCACAACCTTGTTAGAGAGTAATATAGGCAGCCTTATGCCAAAATTTAATCGAGAGTGATTAATGGCCCTAATCATTTTAATTTCCGGTGTATTACCGCCCCTCCCCCACTTCCGGTGTATTACCGCCCCTCCCCCCAATCACCCCATCTGTTATGACATCAGAGTTTTAAGATTAATACAATTAAAGAATGAAAAAACATTATGAGTTTAAATAATCTAGATTAATATACAATATAATATATTTAAATAGATTTGGGATGTTGTATTTACCTCGGGTTTCAATTGAATATCTTCCTAAGACGTGAAGCGGGAGATGCGGTCCTGCCATCTGTGTGTCAAGAGTATGTGTCGCACATACACCCTGTGTGAGGTGAGGACAGAAATCCCTCAGGATAGTTCTCCTGACCTCTGATCACCAGGCATATTCACTATTGGCTCTTGGGAATTTGCTTGGGATAGGGCCCCTACGATTTATTTTCCTCTATGTCTCAGAAAAAACACATTTTTCAAAAAGTTGGCATTTTCTGTAGGTCCCAGAATTTGGGCGGGAGAGGGCTCCTACGATTTATTTTCCTCTATGTCTCAGAAAAAACACATTTTTCAAAAAGTTGGCATTTTCTGCAGGTCTCAGAATTTGCGCGGCAGAGGGCATAAGAGTAGAAAGGGGCTGACATCGCCCCACCATGGGCGTGTATGTGTGTGCGTGCGTGCGTGGGGCAGGGCTGACCCCCAGTCCCAGCCATCGCTGTGTGTGTGTGTATCTGTGTGTGTGTGTGTGTGCGTGTGTGTGCATGGGTGTCCCAGCCATCTGTGTGTCAGAGCGTGATTCGGTAGGTACAATTTAAAGGCTTATTCTCCTGACCTCTGATCACCATATTTATTGACTATCGGCTCTCGGGATTTGCGCGGCAATTTATGTTCCCTCTATGTCTCAGAAAAACAAATTTTTCAAAAAGTTGGCATTTTCTGCAGGTCTCAGAATTTGTGTGTCAGAGTATGTGCGACCATGTGTCACACATACTCCATGTGTCGCACATACTCCTGTTGTGAGGGAATAAAAGTATGAAAAAGCAATAAGTGATAATTACTAAGCAGAATATTACATAATATACAATATATTTAAATAGATTTGGGATGTTGTAGTTACCTCTAGTTTTTAAACAGAAGAAAACTATGTATGCGTATGGCAGGGCTGACCTCTATGCTCTGAAAGTAAGGGTTTGACCCCCCCACTCCCTGCCATCCGTCTGTGTGCGTGTTTGTGTGTGCGTTCACTAAGCAGAATATTGCATAATATGCAGTGTAGTATATTTAAATACATTTGGGATGTTGTAGTTACCTCTAGTTTTTAAACAGAAGAAAACTATGTGTGCGTATGGCAGGGCTGACCTCTATGCTCTGAAAGTAGGGGTTTGACCCCCACTCCCTGCCATCCGTCTGTATGTGTGTGCGTGTGTGTGTGTGTGCGTGTGTGTGTGTGTGTGTGTGTGTGTGTGTGTGTGTGTGTGTGTGTGTTGGTGTGACAGTGCTGACCCCTGACCGTTCGTGTGCTTGTGCAGATTCGTAGGTGTCTTTAAAAGGAGGCATGACAAAAAGACGAATCATAACTTTCGCAGAACATCCGAAGCTCTGGGTACAAACTTGCAGACTTGTTTAATTTTCTTCTTCTTTTTAAAAAAATCATCATTCTGAATCATGTCCGATTTCGCAGGCAAGCAGGTAATTTCCGAAAGACCGGCTCTAAGTTCCCAGGTTCTATCCTCGCTTTTTGATCGTAAGTAAAGACAATTCTTAAATTCTCTTTCCCTAATAATATATATATATATATATATATATATATAGCATATGCGTAATACTGATTTCTTGTTTCAGGCGCATACTCTGAAGATGCAGACAGCGTCTTAGAATCAGAGTTTGTAAGCGGTAAGTCTGTTTTCACCATACCTTTTCTTTCTAATCAGAGTTCTAAAATAATTTAAAATATTATTTACTTACAGATCTTGCAAATAATCAGGAGACACACCAGGATCATGCAGAATCAGAGTTTACAAACGGTAATTTAGTACTTCTGTAACCAGAATTCTAAAAGTGTGAAAAATAAATATTAATAACCAATTTACTATCTATCTTCTTACAGATGTCCAGGAGTATCCCAGAAAAAACCGCCTTTCACTAAATAAAAAAAGAAGTGACTCTCAACCGGCTAGGACACTTTCCGTTCCCGCAGGAGTACAGAGTAAGTTTTTCTTTTAAATAACAGTCTATTTGAACCAATAAGGATGTTGATTTTCTAATTAACATATATATATATATATATATCTTTCTATCCCATAGCCTCAGTCCTGAACGAAGACGATATCATTGACATTTCATCTGACTCAGAAAACGAGTCTGATCTGCATTCAGCGCAGAGGTCTGATTCTGCTCGTACCATTCATAGAGAAGTGCAGAGTAAGTTTTTTTTCTTTTTAAATAATAGCGTATTTGAACCAATAAGGAAGCTGATTATTTTTAATTAACATATATATATCTTTTTATCCCATAGCCGCAGTCCTGAACGAGAACGAAATCATTCTCATTTCATCTGACTCAGAAAATGAACCTGACCCACATTCAGAGCAGAGGTTCGATTCCGGACCACTGACCCCGCCTCAGTCGCCACAGCAAGAAGAAGTTGCACGAAGGCCAGAACCCGAACAGGGACCAGAACCCGAACAGGGACCAGAACCATCACCTCAGAGGGCTGCTGATTCTCCCCGCCTATGTAAGTTTAAGTATTTGGTTGTTTTTTTTTTTTTGGGTAATGAAGATATATACCATTAAAGCTTCTCTTGTCTGATTCCGCTGAATATTAAAGCATTTTTCTTCAAACTCTTATTTTTAAATGAAAAGAAAGACGCATGTCATGATTCACCAAATAAACTCTAATAAAGTTAGTCTTTTATAAATCCTCAGAATAGGAAATATAGGGTGTGAATAGTTTTTGCAGGAGGCAGCAATTCTTTGAAACTCTAGCTCAGAACAGAGACATGGCCCCCTCCCTTTCTGCTGTTTGTCTGTGGGTCTGTGTCTCTGTATGGCTGCGTGTGTGTGTGTGTGTGTGTGTGTGTGAAACTCTAGCTCAGACCAGAGACACAGCAAAAGGGAGGGGGGTCATTTCTCTGTGTGTGTGTGTGGGTCTGTGTCTCTGTGTGTGTGATTTCTCCATACCATACTGTAACTCAAAATCTGTTTTTTTTTAAATGCTTTTTCAGTAAAGTATTGTTTAGAATTAAAGCAGCCTTACCTAACTTATCGTAATCACATAATTATATTTCACAGCTTTGAGAAATACGAAAGAGGATTTCAGCAGAAAATCTGCAAGCAAGAATTGTTTTGCTGGACGGATTGATTAAAGGTATATTATTTGAATTTATCTTGTAAAATCACATCTCATAACTGTTAGAAGTTTATTCCCAATTATTTATTCCCAATTATTTATTTATTACAGAATCGTTCCTACTGTTGGAGCAACGTCCTGCACACAGAAGAGGGTTGGGTCAACAGAGACAAAGTTAAAATCCTGCTACGAGCCATCAGAACAGTGCTGCATAATGTTTCCTCTGATGCAAAGGTGATTGTGAAATGATTCATGTATGATTTCATGTATGATTTGTCTCTTATAACTCAGTAAAAATGAATGATCAAGAAGGTAGAATTGAATTATCTCAATCTGATTATTCTCAGCAAATTGCAAACAATATTCAAACTCTACAAACACTCGCATCAGCATTGAGTACTGGGGAAAATAACCCTTCACAGAAGTCCTGCTCACAGCCTACTAGATTCCCTGATTTAAATCAAGTCTGCAGTGTCAAATTATTTCCGACGGATCGACGATGCACTCCGCGGTCTAATTGATTACATTTCACCAATAAACTCACCCATTGGCTCACCCGCTGCCTCATCAGTGTTGAATGAAAGTTTTCAAAATACAGAATCTCAATCAGATTATTCTCAACAAATTGCTAACAATATTCAAACTCTACAAACACTTGCATTAGCATTGAGTACTGGGGAAAATAACCCTTCACAGAGTCCTGCTCACAGCCCTGCTAGATTCCCTGATTTAAATCCGTCTGAAGTGTCAAATTATTTCCAACGCCTTGAAGATGCACTCCGTGGTCTAATTGATTACGTTTCACCATTAAACTCACCTATTGGCTCACCCGCTGCCTCATCAGTGTTGAATGAAAGTTTTCAAAATACACAATCAGGGTTACCATCTGAAGCAGTTTCTGAGACAGATGATGAAGATGATGATGAGGATGAAGCACAGCAACACGGAGGTAGTCTAAATACAGATCAGAGGGTTGAACGTCAGCGCTTCAATAACATTGAATTAAGGAGATCATTATCAATCCCACCTCCAACTCATGGCATACCCGATATTGCAGAATTCTACACAACAGTCATGAATGTTTTAACTGATTTGGCTGACGCTGCAAGTTCTATAGCTGCGCGTAATGATGTCCTGCAGTTAGAATTAGTGGGGGATAATATTTCTCATCATATAACTGTTTCTGTTACTGACAATGATGCAATCCTGCCTGCGTTTGAGGAATTTTTAGATGAGCTGGTTCAATCTAACGCAGAGCTGCCTTCAGAAAGTAACTTAGAGCTGGTTCTGCAGATAGTTACGAGTCCCACTGGCGGGGGAGGTACCAAACGCAAGGCTGAAAGAACATTGGAATGTGAATTAATAAAAAAGAAGAGGCGTCACCTGTATATTGTACAAAATACCGGTAACCAACTGTGTTTTGCAATCAGTCTCGCACATCTCGCTCATCCTGAATTTACAGATAAACAAGCTTTCGAACAGGGGAGAAACTGGCAGCATCAAGCGGGTCTATCTGATCAGACACCGGTTACATTCAGCGATGTTGCTAAGTTTGAAAACATTCTACAAAGAAAAATTGTAGTGTTTCATCGAACCTCAAACAATAGGGCTTTCTCTAAATTTGAAACAGATTTCCAAAATCGATCAAATCCTTGCTTTCTACTCCTCCATAATAATCACTTCTATGGCATTAAGAATCTTGCTGGTTTCACTGGATCAAGATACATCTGCAAATTTTGTTACAGCAGTCATAATAATTCTAACACCCACCACTGTCAAGGCTATTGTGGTGTCTGCTGCAGTTACAGTTGCACACACCTTCAGTATGAACCGGTAAAATGCAGTGACTGTAACAGAATCTGCCGAAACTCAACCTGTTTCGATAGACACAAAGAACCTCGCAACAGACCTCATGCTGAAATGCTTGTGAGTAATTGTGAAATGATCAAATATTGTTCTACCTGTAAAAGGTTATATCACGTTCCCATAACCAAGGAGAAAACTTTACACGTATGTGAATCTAAATGTGTAATATGCGGCGAAAAAAATCTACCTCCTGGTACAGACGTAACGCTTAATGAACACCTGTGCTACATTCAAACCAGCACTACTGATCCCAAACTTCATGACAAACTTGTGTTTTACGATTTTGAATCCTTTTTTGATCAGAGCGGCGCACATAAACCCTTTCTAGTCTGTTCAAAAACCGTAAAAGGTGTTGAATGGCATGCTTATGGTCTGGATTGTGCACAGCAATTTCTTCTGCATTTTAGAAGACCTTTGTACAAGGGGTTTGTCTTTATAGCCCACAACTCACGCGGGTACGATAGTTATCTAATCCTTAATGCGATGGTGCAGTTAGGAATAAAACCTCATCTAATCATGCAAGGAGGAAAAGTTCTTTGTTTCACGGATTTGGACTACAATCTGAAATTTATCGATAGCCTGTCATTTCTGACCATGAAACTGAGTGCCATTCCGAAAGCGTTAGGATTCACAGATTCTTCAAAAGGCTATTTCCCGCACCTTTTTTCGGCTGAAGAGCATCTCAAGTATGTGGGCGTGTTTCCTCCTTTAGATTCTTATGGGATCAAACATATGAATCCTGATGAGCGACAGAAAATTACTGATTGGTACAGAGAAGCATCCAAAGGCATTTTTGACTTTGAGAAAGAATCCCTGCATTATTGCAAAAATGATGTGGACATTCTTTTTAAAGGTTGTGTTAAATTCAGAGAGGAGTTCTTTAAGGAGACGAATGTCGATCCGTTTAAGAGCATCACAATTGCATCCGCATGCATGCAGGTGTTTCTGGCCAATTTTCTTTCAGAGAAATCCTTGGCGCTCCCGTCTCCTGTGGACTACAAACGTGGCTTCAAAACTTTCTCTAATGCATCCATTCAGTGGCTAGAGTGGCAGATGGAAAGTAAGAACTTACACATTGAACACGCGTTGAACTCTGGCGAACGCAAAATCGGACCTTATTCTGTAGATGGATTTGCAGTAATTTCAGGTTCAGCCACTGTATTCTCTTTCAACGGATGTCTGTATCACGGCTGTCCTAAATGTTTTCAGCCCACTGAAACATGTCCTTTGAGAAAAGTACCGTTTGAAGAAATTTATGCAGCTACGGTTGAAAGATCTAAGATTCTCCAAACCGTTTATGGCGTTCGTGTTGAGACTGTGTGGGAACATGAGTGGAATGAAATGAAAAAGTCTGATCCGGAGGTAATCAGATTCCTGAAAAAATTCGCAGCGCCGCAACCGTTGTCTCCTCGAGAAGCTCTGTTCGGTGGTCGAACTTGTGCTCTCAAGCTGAGACACACAGCAGGGCCGGGTGAGTCTGTGCATTATGTAGATTTCACATCTCTCTACCCCTACGTAAATGCCACATTTGCATATCCGCTAGGCCACCCCACCATCATTTACAAAGATTTTGATGACCCCAACAACTACTTTGGTCTCATCAGAGCCACAGTATATCCCCCACGGGGTCTGTTTTTTCCAGTTCTCCCCTACAAAACATCTCGGGGTAAGCTAGTTTTCACTCTTTGCCGCACATGTGCTGAAATTAACAATCAAACAGGGTCCTGCACCCATGAGGATGAAGAGAGGGCTCTGACAGCTGTTTGGGTGACTTTGGAGTTTCAAAAAGCATTGCAATGTGGGTATCGTCTTGGAAAAATCACTGAGGTTTGGCATTTTGAGAGAAGCAGTAGCTCAATCTTTAAAGGCTACATTCACACTTTTTTGAAGGGGAAACAGGAAGCCAGCGGTTATCCGCCTGAAGCGGTGGATCAGGAGAGTAGATTGAAATATGTGAGAGATTACGAAGTTAACCAAGGCATCCGGCTGGATGCAGACAAAATTGAGGTGAACCCGGCTAAAAGACAAGTAGCTAAACTGTGTCTCAATAGCTTCTGGGGAAAGTTTGCGCAAAGAAATGATCTCTCTCAGACCACCTTTGTGAGTGATCCTGATGAGTTCTTTAAGTTCTTGTTTTCAGGCAAATACGTGGTGAAGTACTTTCATTTTTTGAATGCTGAAACCTGTCTAATTCAGTGGAACTACCATAAAAGTTGCATTGCCCCTCCCAACCGGGCTAACAACGTTTTCATCGCAGCATTTACCACAGCTTATGCTCGATTAAAACTTTTCAGCTGTCTGGAGCAAGTGCAGGAAAAAATTCTCTACATAGATACAGACAGTCTGATTTATATAGTAAAAGATGGTGATACTCCTCTGCCACTGGGGAATTATCTCGGGGATTTGACCGACGAGCTAGGAGGTGACACAATTCAAGAATTTGTGGCAGCGGGGCCTAAAAGTTATGCTTACCAAACAAAAAAACAAAAGAAAGTAGTGATCCGTATGAAAGGCATCACTCAAACGCATGAGTGCAGCGAGAGAGTCAATTTTGACAGCATCAAAGACTTGGTGAGCGGGTACTTAGAAGGGTCCCAACATGGAGTTATCAAGGTACCTCAACGCACCATCAAACGTGATAAAAAGGGGTTCGTTTTAAGAAACTCAACATTTCTTAAAAAGTTCAAGGTCGTATATGACAAACGCAGGCTTCTTTCTGATGGTTCAACTCTACCTTTTGGTTTTTAGAGTTTAAGAGAAAAAAAAAATGTCTTTTTCCGGTGATGTTCAAGAGGTAAACTTTGACCCCAGATTCAAAACACCTTTCTCATGTATGATTGTTGGTGCGAGTGGATGTGGAAAATCATACTTTGTAGGGAAAATGTTGCAAAATCTTGAACATGTCATGAATGTTGTACCGGACAATATTATCTGGATTTTTACTTCTTTTCAACCATTGTATGCTGAATTGCAAAAACTGAATAAAAATATTAAATTTGTGGAAGGACTACCTGATTCTTTTGATGATGATGAAGACGTATTTCCTCGGAATCAAAGTCACTTGGTCATTTTGGACGATGTCATTTTCCAGGCTTCAAACCACCCTGAAGTAGCCAAATTGTTTACTCAATATCGGCATCATAGAAATATGTCTGTTCTATATCTCACCCAGAATGTATTTCAGCAGGGAAAGTACAGTCGCACCATTAGTCTGAACAGTAATTATATGGTGCTCTTTAAGAACCCTAGAGATAAATTACAAATAGACATACTAGCGCGTCAAATCTTCCCATCAGCAAAGGCAAGTTTCCTGGAGAGTTTTGAAGATGCGACCAAAGAAGCTCACGGATATTTATTAGTCGATCTTACTCCTAGCTGCCCAGAACATTATAGATTAAGGACAGGGGTACTACCTCACGAGTGGCCGGTGGTATATGTACCTAAAACAAAGTAAGTCAGAATGTCTGCACGCTTAAAAAGGAACGCTCCTTTGCTCAGGGCTCTTTACCAGGCCACTCCTCAGAAGCGTAAAGATATTTTAGCTCATTGCTCACCGGATTTCCTTAAAACTTTATGTGAGATTGCTCTGAACATTCTAAAAGGAAATATTAAACTAACACCTTCTCAACACCAGAAATTGAAAAAGCAGCGGAAAATCATCAGACTGTTGGCCGATAAACGAACCGGATTAAAACGTAAACAGCTGGTTCTTAAAAGTCAAGGAGGAGGGTTTATTCTTCCCATCCTCGCTGCTCTTACTCCTCTGATTGGGAACTTGGTGGGCGGAATCCTCAACAGATAAAAGAAAAAGCAATGGCTCTTAAAACATCTCAAAAGATGTTTCTCATCTCACCTCATCAGTTTAAACGAATGAACCCCTCAGAGACTTCAATCAGAGAAACTGCGGAGGAGGATCTGGATTCTCAAATGAGAGCGATTTTGAATGAATCAGGGCTCACTCCATATGAGAAAATTAAGAAATATGATTCTTTGTTACAAAGATATCTATCTTTAATTAAGCAAGGACAATTAGAAGAGCCTCAGTTATCTGTGACTGTGCAGCGTGCCAAGGATGATCTTGTGCCTGAACCTACAAACCGTGAAGACGATTCTATTGATTCTATTTCTAAACAACCTGAATTGGATGAAACTGCGAATGAAGTTGTAAAAGCCCTTCCTGAAAGAGATCGTAAAAATGCTGAATTCATTTTGAAAAAGCTGGCCAAGAGTAACAGCGGATGGACATCCAGAGCAGAGTTTGTTTATAACGGAAATGTTGCCAAAGGCTCTCATTTAGTTGATTTACTGAAAAACCTTCTGCTCCCATTTAAAAGAAAATCCCAAAGCACCCCGCCTGCAGGATGGACCGATTTCCTTTCCACACTAGATGAACTAAATTTTCCGGTGTCATCTGTAAATAACCCGCAAGCTCGTGAACAATATCTGCGTGTCAAGACAGACGGTGTGAAAATCCCTTCAAGAAAAGAAAAAAAGATTATCCTATCCCCTAAATTTGATTTTGGGGATGAGATCACGGATGTCAAAAGTACACGCAAAAAGAAATTTATCTTATCCCCTAAATTTCAGCTAGAAAATGAGATCAGAAACAGACAAAGTACGCGCAAAAGAACAAAACCATCACGATGGATTGCTTTTACTCCATAAACTCTCTGACAACAATTTTTTCAATAAAATATTTTATTGAAAAGTTTTTCAGGTGTACAGTCTCTTGTTTTTGTTTTTTTTTAATACAATATTAGAAAATCATGTTAACAATCGTGACAATCTTTAAACATTTGCAAAGAACATGTTCCGTGGTTAAAAGAACAAAACTTTAGTTTTTTTACAGAACGCTGATATATTTTCACAAAATCTGAAACCATCATATCATTTTTTATCACATCACCGGGGTATGAGTCTAGTACTTGTTGGATTGATAATCCGCGTGCTCTATTACATAAGTAATAAGCACAATGATGACCACAAACAGCAGAAAGAGTGTCTTGAAGTTGATTATTATGATATATTATTTCTGAAGATCTATCTTTCAAAAATTTTACAATACTTTTAGGGTAGAAGTTAAATTCAGGGCTAAAGCCATAGGAGTCGAAAAACGTGGCGATTCCATTCCCTTCCAAAGTCAGAGCCAGCCAGTGTTCTCCCGGCATATGAGCAGGATGCGTGTTCACAATAAAATATGAGGGCCCTGTGTACTCGTGTGAGAGCAAAGGCAGTTGATCGCATGCCCAGACTCCGCAAAATCGTTTCCCCAACAGAGGATGTAGCAGACTCTCAAGTTGATGATTATTCATGATTAATAATAATCCACCAAGACCTGTCTTTTCGAATTGATCTCCAGAATGCTATCATAACAGGTATACACTACGAGCGTCGTTGTATGCGGTAATGTTGAGTGATTATATCACCAAATTTTCCCTCCACTCGAAGTATGCGTAGCAGAGGTGCGTAACTATCCCCCACCATTTGGTGTTCAACCACGTCGCTGTAGCAATAAATCATGTAAAACCCTGCCTGCATGTCAATTGGATGAGAAACAAATTTATCAAAAGTTAACCATCTTCCAGGTTGTACTCCGAGCATGTAAGCAATTGGAGAATGAAAACGTAATTGATATTGCCCTCCTGCTTTAAAGGATATTTTATTTACAATTGTGTAAATCGGTTCAAAGGAAACATCAGCTTTTATTTCTCTAAGAATAGGTTCGATTTCTCCAATCAGGTGAAGGACGTTTTTGTAGTATCCGGGTGTAATATTTTGCCGAAACGACTTTTTCACTTTTTTGTCTCTCCATTCAAAGTAAGCAGAATCTTCTGGGACATTATGCCAGGTGTGAGGATAAGAAATCTCTGTCAAGGCAACTTGCCAGGAACCTTCTAAATTAATATGCTGAGCTAAATTCACACGAAAACTTGAAATGGTATTATCCTTAAAAACGCTTAGACCAGCGTTTGAGGGTAAAGTAACGTAGAACCCTTCATCCTCCATCGAGCGCTCCATGGCAGGTTGTGTCAGGCTAAGTTTAACTGCAGGTGCCTTTTATACATTTTGAAGGTCAGCCAGTCTGATCCAACTGTTAAATTTCTGAGGCCAATTTTTCCACTGCACAAAAACCTGTTTAACCCCTCTAACGGTGCGTCGGTTTAATATCTTTTCCACTTGGTACATCTTGTCTTTACACAGTTTCACTTTCTGAAGCTCCTCCTCATAAAAAGAACCTTGAATAGGTTCGTTATCTAGATCTTTGAGTTTGTACACAGGAGGAGATCGAAGTATGGTATCAGTCACTGTAAATACTTCATCCGTAAAACTCTGTTCATATTTTTTATCAAAACGCCACAGTAGTTTTGATAATCGGACCAGATCCTCGGGTTTAAGCTTAGGTTTGGAATTCTTTGACGCTTGCTTGAGGATGTACCATACAGGTTCTGAAATATTTGAAAGGCATTTTCTGAATTAACTTCCATAGGGGTTGTTTTAATACTTGTATGGTAGCTGTGGTTGTAGCTTTTCACCAAGTCTTGCAAAACATCGACATAACGGGTATTATTAGCGGTGAAATATCTCCACATTCTTGTTTTTTAATGTGCGGTTAAATCTCTCAATCACAGAGGCTTTCGTTTCGCTCATGTGGCAAAATGCTCAATACCGTGCTTCTTCATTAAAGCTTTAAATTTTTTGTTAAAAAATTCTTTACCCGCATCTGTTTGCAATTTTTTAGGAATCTGACTGTCTTTGAAAATGGATTCAAAGGCTTTTACCACTTCGTCAGCGGTCTTCCTTTTTAAAACTCGTACGTATGCTCTTTTAGAAAATATGTCGATGACTGTTAATAAATAATTATAACCATCATTTTCCTCAGCCAAAGCTTGCATGTCACAAAGGTCTGCTTGAAACTGTTTTAAAGGCCTCGTGACAAAAACTCTGTTTCTTGGGAAGTTTATGCGTGCAGGTTTATGCAAAGTATAAGTGTCTTGTTCCGATAAAAAATCTTGTACTTTTTCCACTTTAACCTTCTTTCCCGTTTCATCTTGCAGAGCTCGTTTCAGTCTATCTATTCCTCCTAAACTACCGGGATGTGAAGGAGTGTAATATACTTTTTTCATTAACCTTTTCTCAGCCATCCTTCTGTCACCTGCTTTGGTGAGCGGTTGTTAAATAATGAGGAAACAAGATCATGGTATAAAGGATTTATTTATTCTTCCTTCAACAGTAAGAAACCATAAGCAATACATTTATTTAATAGAAATTAAATGCTAACCTATAATACGAGTATAAAAATAAATTTAATACTAGTCAATCAGTCATAAAACACAAGTAAATGATCATGCATAAAATACTTAAACTAAATCTATAAAACTAGAAAAAAACCACAAGTAAAGGATAATGAATAACATACTTAAACATGCTAAATAAGATTTAAAAAAGGATAATACATGTACAGATTAAATACTTAAACTAAATCTATAGAACTAGAAAAAAATACAAGTCAGCACAAAAGAGAGATTACTTTTCACTCTGAGTGTAACACTCTGAAACAGAACGAAGCTGGCCGAGGTTTTCATCACTGGTCATGTTTTGATACATGTCAGTGATTGCAGCCTGGATTCCGTATCCCGATTTCAGTTCGTGTAAAACTGTCTCTGCAATCATCTTCACTTTTGTATCCTCGACTTGTATGTTACGCTGCTTCAGGAGTTTCTGGACAGCCGGTATGAATCGTGGAGTCAGGAGTCGCTGTGTGATGCGATGAAAATGTAATTGGTAATAATCTTCCTCCGGTATTTCCAGGCACTGATGCTGCCTTTGACTTGGATGATCGATTTTACAGCCGTAGCAGGTTTCCTTGACATACTTCACACAAATTAAACTGAGTAGATGCAGTAAGGCTGTTTTCACACCAGCAATCAGTGAGCTCGGTAACCATCCGTCAATTTCATCCCCCACCTGCATTGGAGAAGGATCGGAGTAATCGGCAGCGGGTTTTCCAGAATCCTCTGCCATAGGTGCAGGATCTCCAGAGTCCTCTGCTGCTGCTGCTGCTGCTGCTGCTGCTGCTGCTGCTGCTGGAAGGGCACCCTCTTCAGGTATGGTACACGGTATCAGAAAACTTGAAGGAGAGGGTGCAGCGGATGATGCCGATGAGGAAGAGTACAAAACAGGAGAAGGCGGATAATATGGGTCCATGTTGTAGCTTCCAGGAGACGGAGGACTGAAGAGGGTCTCTGTCGAATAACTGGGCTCGCCCCAGCTGGATCCCCATAGTCCATAGCTCCTTACTTCTTCCATTCTAAAGGTTTGGTGTCAAATGTCCCTGCAGCCCTCTCATTATATAGGGTGGTGGTGGGGTGGGTCCTCAGAAGAGGGTTGGGCCAAAAGAGGTCGGTTGGGTAGAAAATGTCAGAGTTTTCTTTACTGACAAAATATCGAGCCAGCAGCGAGATTTTCGGAACAGTTCAGAAATCCGATCCCCAACTTCCGTCATTTTCTCAGACCAGGCATCAAATGGGAGAGCCAGCATGGTTCTGAATACACCACACTCCACGTTGAAAGCCTCCAACACAAACAGGTCTGGGGAATTCAAACTCTCCCCCCTCCGTCTACCTGCCCATAAGAACCGGCGGCCAAATTCAGTAGTTTTCGATTCCCACACTGCGCTGAAGAGAATTTCTCCCTTTCCAATTTCAGTATCGGTAGGGAAACATTGTCGTCTGGTTTTCTTTGCAGGTTGAGGGTCACACTCATCTTGTCTTGTATTTTGCTCCAAGGCCAATTCCATATCTTCATTGGCGCGAGGAATTGCGAGCCTTAGCACTGCCCAGTCATTATAGGTAAGCCTGCATGTATTCGTTATTGGTGAAAGCTCCTCATCCTTATCCAACTGGTACAGGTGAAGCTCTCCGGTCTCATAATGGAAAACATAACCCCATGACCCCCATAGACCATGAGGTTTTAAAGACCAGTCTGCCTTGAGTGATCCAAGTTCCGGGCTCTGCACACGACACAAATAAAATGTCGATTTCTTAGGGGCATCCGGTCCAGCCCTTGAGTTGTAGATGGATATTGGGGTCTCGCATAGAAGAGATGTTCCTCCTGTCGGTATTTCTCTTTTATCCACAGTGTTTGAGGTAAATGCTTCAGGCGATGAAGGTGGGCTCAGAGGTTTATCCATCACAGGGCGCAAATGTGGTATCACTGCTATTGGGATCTTGTATACAACAACAGCAGGACCTTGTTCAGCAAGCAAGTATTTATTCGTCAACGGCGTTAACCTCATCATTTTAGCGAATGTCTCCGGGCTAGGTAACTTCGAATCCGTATCAGATGTTGCAGAGGAGGTAGGTCCATTTTTCTCAACAGCAGTATGAACTCGTTTTGTTCCATTCATTGTAAAGTTCTTGAACAACTGTTACAAGTAGAGTGCTGGATTTTTCTGACATTACTTATAGTAGAAACACTAAAGGCCGAACCCCCTGTCTCTACTTCTATTGGTTCATTCAAACTCATAGAGGTTGGGAAGAGTTCACCAAAAAAAAAAAAAAAAAAAAAAAAAAAAAAAAAGTGGGGGGGGTGGGGGGGGTGGGGGGGGGGGGTGGGGGGGATGGGCGGTAATTTGACACCAGAATGGGGGGAGGGGCGGTCATACACCGGAAGGGGGGAGGGGTGGTAATACACCGGAAGTGGGGGAGGGGCGGTAATACACCGGAAATTAAAATGATTAGGGCCATTAATCACTCTCGATTAAATTTTGGCATAAGGCTGCCTATATTACTCTCTCTTGTTCATTATCCTGCAGTTCTTTCAGTGAGCATTTGTTGTTTGCTGCTTTGAGTTCTTATTTTCAGATCCCAGCTTTCAGTGACTCTGTCCTAACTCCACCCTAAAAAAAAGTCATAATATAAAGAAGTGGGAAACAAGACTCCCAGGTTTTTTGTTTTTTACTTCCTGTGATTGACAGAAATGCCAGCGAGGACATCAACTAACACCATTCATATACCATAATTTGAAACCCAATGAGTAGTTCCTAGTATGATTGTTGGCTCCATTTATAGCACAACAATGCAGCGCAGGCATTAATACAGCACTGCTGAGTATTTTAAGATTCAGTTCTCCACCCAGATTGGAATCAGGAAACTCAGGCAACTACTTCTTTGCATTTCCACCACCACAGTGTCTTAAAAATGTGTTCCTACCTATTTGGTGCTGTAAACATACATTTTTAAGTTTTGCCTCAGATCCATAGTGGGATTTTTGTCTGAATTATGTTTCAACATGGATATTCAGAGTTTTACATGCAGTCCAAAAACGTTACTTTTTGTCTCATCTGCCCAGAGGACATTCTTAGTTGTATGTTTCATAGCTTGTGATGACCTGCTAAAATGAAACCTTGTGTTTCTTTCAACAATGGTTTTCTTCTTTCCAGTCATCTATGCTGTGCCTGACGAATAGTTGCTTGGCTGCTTCTCTTATTAATGCTCTCATTGCTCCATCTATTAGTTTGGGTGGCTGTTAACACCTGTTTGTGGTTGAATCAAATTGCTCATATTTTTGGATTTGCTGTGATGTGGTAAAATAATCAAATATGATATGAATGCTTTATCAAGCCATTGTATATCAACTGGTTAGCAGCAAAGAATGACTCTTCTTTTTTTTTTTATAGTGCCAAAGTCTTTACTTAAAGAGGCAGACCCAAACATACTGAGCTCCACCTCACGTCCTACTACAGAAAAAGGTACCAGCATCTATCTATTTGCTGTTGTTCTATGTTTGTAAAGTCACCTGCTCATAGTTGTTTTGTGAACTTTACAAAAGCTCCTGCTGCAGATCTGGAGTCAAATAGGCCCAATAGTTCGGGAGCAATGATGAGCAACTCTCTCCTGACCTATGCCTTTATCAAAGGTAACTTTTTTTTTTCTACACATTTTCATGTAAACATACTTTTTCAGACTGAAGTTTCCATAATTTTCACCCTTTTAGTAATCTTAGTTCTTGTGGTATCTTGTTGATTCTATGTTGCATTGTATTTTTGTGTTTGATTTGATGTAAAGCACTTTGAAATGCCTTGCTGCTGAAATGTGCTATACAAATAAAGTTTGATTTGATTTTGATTTGATTTAAAACATACATTATTAAACATTGTCTTTATGCCACATTTTCTACATTGGGTAGCCTTTAAATGCTACCCAATGGACAAGCTGAAAAACAAAACAAAATTAAGAAGTAAGAAAGAAATTCCACAAAACGAAGAGATGGAGGGAGAGAAGACAAATGACAAAGGAAGTTAAAACTAAATGACAGATTTACACAAGGAGGGATAGACATGTGAGAGAGGGAAGGAAAGAAGGGTTAAGAAGTATATAAAGTACCAGGAAGAAAATAAAACCAAAGGTTCTAAAAAATGACATATTTAAACATAATAGATAAAAATTAAAACTATTTGCCTATCAAATTTCAGCTTTTTCCAGACTGTGTAGTAAACCTGCTCCTTTTTGTCTTTTCCCACATAGATCACCCAGAAATGGCAGCGCTGCTTTTCACCTCCAGCGTGTGTGTGGGCCTGCTCTTCACACTGCTGGCTCTATCTGTCCGAGTGACCTGCAGGAGGCGGCGGCGGCTCAGAGATCACACACTTGGAGCCAAGTCAAATGGCCTGACTCCCAACTGTTCTAAACAGAATGATGAGGACGAAGAAGCAGAAGATGACGACGACGACGATGAAGAAGAAACTGAGAGCTCTGTGCTCTCGACTGGAGAGAGGAAGGGGATAAAAGGATGGGAGGAAGTGACTAATGTAAGCGAAGCGGCTGAGCTGGCGGAAAGGATCGAACGCAGAGATATGATCATCCAGGAGATTTGGATGAACTCCTATCTGAACGGCAGCTCCTGCTGAATAAATCGTGTGGATATTTGTTCAGATTCCTCATGCTTCACATTTCCAAAAAAAAAAAAAATTATACCACAAGATGGATGAAAAATCTGACAAGCCATCTTTGCTACATAATATTCTAATAATCTGCAACAGGGATCAGCAAAGTGTATGCTGCAAGAAGCTTGAGTGCTGTGTATGTTATTTATCAGCAAGTGTTTTTTTATACCGTTTAATAAAAACATTAAATCACAAAATTTGAAAGCTCTGTTATCCATTCATCATCCTTCAGCTGCTGTGTTATGAACTAAAGGTTAGTATAGCCTGTCATCTAAAATATGTAGATCAAGCAGCTATTTATTCAAAAAGCCTACAAACAGCATTACTTACAGCATCACTGCATCTTCTGAGGTACGGTAATTTTTTTTCAGATCTGAGCAGAATAATAATGAAATGCAACAATATGCTAAATTTAAATCTTGAGTTGTCATTTAGTTTTAGTACAAGTATCCACATTTCCAGAGTTTTCAGCATTTCCATCCTGTATTTAAAGTATACATATAAAGGCTGATGTATTTATGGCTGGAGGAAAGATAAATCAATGGATGGAGAAGCACATGGATGGGTAGGCAGTCTGAACACTCAAATTCCTGACGTGGAAAATTCAAATGTTTGAATTTTTCAGGAACCCTACAATGCTACCCACCTCTTTTCAGTATTTTTTCCTCCTTTTTGAATAAGTCAGTTCTGTAATCGACCCCATACAGTTCTCCCTCCCAGTTCCCTGGTCAGCACTGCTGAAATGATGACTGTGTTGCAACTTCCTGCCTCTGGGCTACAATGACCAAATGAAGCATGTGTTCCACTACTGTGAGACAAAGAGAGGAAAGGTGTAACATCCTTGTCCCTGCACTCTAAGAAAAACTGAATTTTCTGTTGCAAAACATCCCTCACTGGAAACATTGGAAACAATTATTTTATTCGTATTTTCACCAACATATCGATATTTTTATTACAAATATATTAAACCAGGGTTAATTATGTCTGTTTTGTCTGATGCAGTAAAGACATCTGGCTGCATACCCTTTTCAAAAACAATCAAAGTCAAGTTGTAGGGACACGAATGATCTCTGATATAACTCAGGTAAGATAAACAGGAAAACCTGCCTCAGGTTGCTATTAGACAGTCTAAACTGAGTCACTGGAATATCTGGAGGGCAAGTTGTCAGAGTCACCTTGGCCCCCATTTTATATTAGTAAGGCCCTGAAATTGTCTTTTGAGGGCCTGCCTGTTCGACCACTCCGAGTCCAGGTAGCTATCATCGTCTGCTTCGTCCAGTTTCTAGAAGGGTTATAAGAACAAAGTTAGGTTGTACATAAAGAACGGTTCCATGGAGCATATAGGCTCACTTTACCCAATGTCACCTTAAATTCTTCCTGTCTTTTGTAGTAATGCAGCATCATCTGTTTCTGCTCTTCATCAGTGACCAAGGGCTCTCTCGCTGGCGCCCCCTGTCCTTTCTAAAGCGAATAAATAACTGGTTAAGTAGAAAGGCACTTTAACAAAACTATTAAATAAATATTACCCTTGACAAATTACAGATTCTCACCTTTTGGAGTTTGACCACAAGCTTTGTCTTTTCATTTCTTCCGATGTAATCCTGAAGTTTTTTCCCTCTCTGCATCTCTTTACCAGCCCACCAAAGCTGGCATTCTTCTTCTGTGATCACCTGCAGAGATGCCTGAGGAACGACAGATGGAGAGGGCAGATGGAAAGGAAGGAGGGTCCAAGAAAAAAAAAAAAAGCAGGTTGAAACTGAATGTGGGAGATGGCTCCAAAAGCAAGCTCTCAAACTGTTACATTCGATGTAGTACACTTCTTAAAAATGAAATGTCTCAAGTCAGTAACCTGGGATTCTACTAAATCTTCATGTGAAAATTTAAAAATGTCTTGTTTTCAGTATTTCTTTCACAATTTGTAAATATTAAATGCAAAAGTTCACTCTGAATATTCAACAGATGATGAATACATAAACAAACAGATGTACAGATGGTTACAATATATATACTAAGAATTTCCTAGAGTCTAAGAAGATTGATTAAAGGCTCCTATTATCAAAGCACCGAACATTGATTAAAACACTATTAGCAGGCTAACCTGTGTCCCTGACAGGTCTTCCTGATCATCAAACTCCATTCTTATGGGGTCATGAGGAGGCAGCCCCATAGGGTACACAATCATCACGGCACCCCTTAGTTGATCCAGAGCTTCCTTTACCATTTCCATGGTGACACAAACATTAGCTTGAGCCTGTTTCTGCAAAATCAGAGCAACAGAGGTGATTGCTTGACCAATGATGACAAAAGCAAGGAGGTGAAAATGCAGTTTTTGCAGTAAAACTCACTTTAGAGATGAGTGCTTTTGCCTCCTCAACTGTTCTCATCAAGACTTCCTTCATTTTATCATTTGGGGCTGGTATGCGAAAAAAAAAAAATAAAAATCAGCAAACAGTCAGGATTGCAAAACTACTTTTTACACAAACTTGCAGAAGAATATTTAAAACGTCAGACCACTTTTAGTTGTAGGACATAACAATTTCAAGTGCAGTAAATTACAAGTGGGTTAATATCAAGCCATTTGACATATCAGTACCAAGCAAAATTGTTTCCAATCTCTAAAAGGATAGCTCTGTTTACTTGGGAACAGCAAGCTTGTTTTTTTCTTTACAAAAGTTCCACCAAAGAGATAAGTTCTCACCATGTCCATTCCTCCTCCCGATCTCATCCTTCCTAAATATCTTCCCTCCACTTGGAATGCATCGTTCTTCCCATTCATCCTTTAGTTTCAGCTCCACAATTTGCTCATCTGTCAGTCCCTGCATGTTGGGTGGGAGTGTGACGCCATGATCGGCCAGCTCTGGGATCTCTGACAAGACACAGCAAAGAATAAAAAAAAAAACAACAAAAAAAACTATCTTGATATCAGATAGAAAGATTACAAATGTAATTGTATCTTGACAAATTCCATATAATATACAGAACAATGTCCCAAAGACTGTAGCGCTTTCAGATGAAAGGAAACATAAAAAATGATTTGCAAGCCTTTTCTACAAATAGACATCTCAAGTGTGGTGTGAATATATTCTTAAACACTTCTTCCACCCCGGTTGTACATTTCTGTACTTTCATGATGCTGTTTGATCACTAATGTTCTCAAACAAACCTTTGTAGAACAGCTGGATTAATACTGAAAAAGAACAGTCCTGAATAAAAATGCATGCCACACTTTAGAGTTTTTCCATTTGTAAAACATTTCGATAACCGTCCAACAATTCACTTTGTGTTGATTTATTGCATAAAATCCAAAGCAACTGTAAGACTGCTCTAACACTCAACAGTAGCAGGGATGAGTTAGGATGTGGATCTTTAACAGAAAGCACAGGCAGCAATAGAGACAGAGTTTTACCTGAACATATCCTGTCCACTTTGAGCCTGCCGTTGTAAATAGCAGTAACCTGCTGGATCAACGATTCCAGAGGAGCGTCCGTCGTGGTGTTCAACAGAAACTGGCTCTCATCTCCGCGCTTCACGTGCAGCTGCACCATCCTTTACCAGCTCTCCTCCTAACAGAGACGGTTATAGGCGAAAGAAGAAAAAGTTGCTGCTAGTGCCGATGCCGAGAACCAAGGCGTCTTCAGTTCAACAGAGTAACCATGGTAACAGAGAAGCGCGGATGCTTCTAGAACAGCACGAGTAACCTCAGCTAGCCAGTTGATGTAGCTGTTAGCCACGGGTGGCGCTTGGTGTTTAACAATGAAAAGTATACACAGCTTTGGATCCTAGTGAAACTTACCTGGCAAGGAAAATGACAAGTAGGTCTTATTTTCACCTGAGTGTGAACTTATAATCTGTTTTTAACTGCTGGTACCATTTCCGATTGTAGAGTTACTTCTTCTAATAGAATTCTGGACTGCTGCTTCTAGAATATTGTCACACTTACTGCCCTCTAGCGGTAAGGAACGTTATTATTCTGAAGCAGTACTTCCAGGTGAATTTAGTATTTCACCTGACTTTGTCCTTTTGCATTTTAGCAATTTAACATCTTTTAAAAACTCTACCAATCTTTAAACAAATGAATACCGTCAAGCCAATTTAAGGGAACATTGATGACCAATAGGTTGTAGAGAATTATTGTAAAGTGAAAGATAGAATAAATTTCTTTACAGAAAAACTGAAGTATGCTATTTACTTGTACTCAGTTCTATTTATGTCAACAATTTGAAATAAATTACCACATAAGAATAAATTACTCTCAGTCTCAGCCTAAATACAAGTGTCTTCTGAAGGCTTCAGAGGATTGTCATGATTCCAAACTTTCAACATCTCATGGAGTTCTGCTCTATCATCAAAAAACAAAAAGTATACACTATGCTACAACTCCAAAAAGACCAAGCTAAATGGCTTGGCACCTTTAAAACAGTTAAAAATTCCATATTGCTAAGGAGGGCACAAATTCCAGATGGGAGAACCTATGAGGTAGACTTTGAACTGCTGTTTACAAGCCTTGCAGGGTACATAGTAAAGATATAGAAGGTGCTACATGCAAACTTTTTGTGTGATGCAAAATTATTATTGCACATCACCCTCATCAATATGTTTGTGTTTTTTTTTATGTGGCCAGCTACCCATGACAAAATTACAAAGGGATAACACAAGAGCAAAAACTAAAAATATATAAGACTTCCATTACTTTCATGCATGTGGTGGCAAGGGAGAGTTGATATTCCTGCTCTATGTTGAGAATAGGGACATCATTTTATGAGCTGTAATGCACTTGAAGCCCTATGTTCTTCTTCCATACATAGGCAGACTAAACAGCCAAAGGCACAATGGCAACAAAGGCATAGAGAAGGAAAAAAGAGACAAAAATTTAATAAATATTTCCAGAGCACATGGGTGGCTAATACAAGCTTTGTTTATGTTTCTAAGTCTGTCTGTACAAATGTCTATGCCCAGAGGTGTATCCCATAATTAGTTTTTGTGATTGAGAAACATTGGCCACATTAGTTGTGTTAGCCAAAATTGAAGTGGAGAAACATTAATAACTTGATGGTTGTGACAGTCATTTTAATTAAAAGCATTGTGTGTGTTTCATTTTGAAACACTGCCAAAGACTTAGTTTTAGCTGGTTTCCTCATACACCATTAGGTCACAGAGTTTGCAGAAATGTCTGTCACCTCATTTCCAAGAAATGATGAAGTGTGTTTTCTTTTTTTTTTCAAATCTACAGTAATATAACACATTAGTAAACGATAGCTTGAAATTGATTTACAGTTAGAGCTGTGAATTAATAACATTCAGCCCCACCTAACACCAAAAACAAAAATAAAACCAAACATACTTGTCAATGTACATTTATTTTAGCACACATACAACACAAACTGTTTCGTACATTAATGTGCCATCTGCTTTGCACGTAAACTATGGAACAATGGATATTAACATGAATTACAGCTTCATGTATTCACTTTAGTACATACAGAATATGTTTGTTTCACAACACAGACTTTTATTTACTATGGATTATAGCCCATAAAAAGGGAAATCAACCTCACAAAGGGAGTAATTTGTTACCTAAAAGAAATCTTGAATCTGAACCGTGACATGATGTAAAGCACTGGCTAGTAATCGACTGTTGATACAGTATCTACTGCACACATTGAGATAACAGATATATTTCAGAGATGGTGTGTAAGCTATTGGTGCCCGATACTCTTGCTTACACATAGACTTTAAATACAGAGGATGAGATTTACTTTGCGTATTTACATGTGACAAAAGCATAGAAGCCAAACCTAACAGACATGATCTTTAGTTTCTATTTTTTTTTCTCAAAAATTCTTCTTAGACATTTATCCATTTATTTAATTTCTACGAGAAAAGGGGGACATGTTACATGTCTAGACAGTATTTGGTGTGTCATGTTAGGATAGATACTGCCCCTAACTGATTCTTCAGCACACCCATTTCCTCTCATCATTGCCTGGCAAACAAGTATTTAATGAGTGAATCAGGAAGTACAAGACAAAATACTGAAACACCCCTAAAAATTAATTAAAATTCTGTAAGCCTATAAAACAAACAACTTCTCAACAGCTGGAAACAGTCATATTCGGACATTAAATGTGGAATATTAAATACTTCGCGCAACTTGTAACTAGGGATGCAACAAGAAATGGGCCGATGATCAGAACCCAAAAATGCTTCAGCTGACTTTTCCTCTTCAGTAAATGCAAAATACACAGAAGACAGGAGGTGGCACTGACAACAACACTCTTAGGTGTGCATACTGTTGCTAAGTGAAGACTCCCAGATAGCTAGTTTTAGAATAAGTGAGGTGTTTAAATTAAAATCAAAGGAAACAGATATGTACAAAGCTGTTAAAAAGGAAATCATTTTTGCAATGTCAACAAAAGTTTATAGAGAACAAGACTTTTCAGAATTATGTTTATTGATGTTTATCTCTCTTGAGCTTTTCACTTTTGTCTGTTATGAATTATGATGAATTTGGAAATGTTTGCTTGGAAATTTCAGAGTTCAGGTACAGACTCACATTCTCTAGGAAACACAGAACATTATAGGATGCTATGCATGACCTAAAATATTTCCTTTGGAATAATTTTGTAGCAACTGCTGTCCCAACCAAACAATGCGAGAGTCCCATTGCTTCTAATTATAATAATTAATGACTGCTTATGGCAGGATAGCTAAAATATATTCTATTTGAGCCATGATCAGCTGGAAGTGTTCTCATCTGACCAAGAGAAAGTGCTACGTGAATTTTTATTTGATAAAGAAAAAGTTACTTTAATTTAACATTATTGCCTTTAATCAGCAACTGATAGGTTGAAGGAAAAACACAGTTGCAGGCATAGGTGAGTGAATATTAGCTTTAAGATTTGAGTCTGTAACAAAATATGATGGTTTCCACTCTTCAATCTTTATGCAAGCTCACATCCAAAACAAAAAAACAAACAAACAAAAAAAAGAAAAACACAACAGACGATATGCACCTCAAACACAGCACATCACTTCTCACCACTTCTCACCACTGTAACAATAATTATTTAGAGTAGCTGGTACAAGAAATGATAATAAATGACTCAAAGTAAACAAAAAAGTGCTGTCTGGTTATAACCCTTGCAGATCCAGAGAATGCTGTCATTGTACTTTAAATACAAGTACACACACTACCACGCAACATTGTTATAGTTTCTAATAGTATAGATTGATGCCTTGGATAAAAAAAAGAAGGAGGAATCAAACTGAAATGCTCTCTTCTGTTAGAACCTGCATGACCGGGAGAGTGCATACAGCATCTCAGTGCATATTCGTATCATCAAGCAAAACCTCTGGCTTGGTCCTTGCAAACACACTCACACGTCCACCAAGTTCTTTTTAAAGTCATACATACATATATACAAGATTTTGCGATGTTTGGATGCTCAGCTAAACAAGACTTTTTGTAATGTATATCGGCTTAAAGATAAGGAATGACAACGGAAAACTAAATGATACATTTTCAAGAGAATGTTGTGATATTACAGAATGCCAGTCCTGCGGCAGTCTGGTTAAACTGACACAATGGCTTGTGCTCTTGCTTGTTCCCCACACTGTGGAGTCAACAAATCCAGTGCAAATGAAATTACATTCACAAATTAAAGTGACTAAGTCTGAAGCTGTCAGTTCCAGGAAACAAAAACAAGGACCCAGAATCCTGCAGTGCTCATCCTGCAACCAGATGACAAAGAGAAGGAGAAAGCCCAACTGTTGCTCTGAGAGCTCAGATTAGTCAAAATGGTGGATGGGAACCACAGAGTCATCTGCAAAGCCACACATATTTATATGAAACACCAGCACAGCCACACAGGTATGCTTTGATATTGCACAGGTGTGTAAACGCATGACTTGTGTATATAGATATACTATATAGGACAACATACTGTAGACACAGGCACGTGTTTGCTGCTATTAGTTAAAACATACATAGCAAGTAAGAGTAAATCAAATGTTAAAGGGGCAGCGTTATGTGTTTTTCAGGCACATAGTGCCATTTTATAGCCTAATGAAGTAAGTATGCTACCTTCAGTTGTTATAAAAATGCTGTATTTATCAAACATAATTTGACTTAAAAATGTAATGCCTTGAAACTGGGCCTCTGGAACCACCTTCATCACAACAAATCAATTAAGTCTTTAACAACTTTTTTTTTTTAACCAGTATTTCACTGAGAAATAGCTCATATAATAAGCCAGCAGATCCGCCAGCTGTTTGCTAATTGCTGCTGCCACTAGTCTGAAGGAACTGAGTGGCAAAGGTGTGGGAGAGAGAAGCACTGTGAAGTGGAGGCTGGGCTTGAAGACTGAGCTGCGTGGAAAAGACAATGCTGAGTGAAAGCAAGCATCATGGACAGTTGAATGGTTGCCATGGGAGACTAATGGATTTCTCAAACATGCATGAAAGAATCAAAGCAACACCCCAGGTATGTTTTTGATGAGAAAATAACATTATAACATGATGCAAAGCTCAAAAAAGTCAATTTTACATAATACTGCCCCTTTAATATCCGAGAAGCTTAAACGTTAAAACACGCAGCTGGGCTCAAACATTTCTCATGATACTGCTTTGAGATATAAACTCTTTCCTGTAACTGAAGGGTTTGGTCTATAATTCTTAAATATTGTCTCTTCTTTTTACATAAACACATTTACTCATTTATCATAGATCTATACATATATGGATAAACCTCTTACATCTGAGGGGTGGCATTATGTTTTTTTTTTTTTTTACTGCTTGACTACCTAGGAAAAAAGCCATTGTTGGTGGGACCCTGTGGGGGGTTCAGGTTACCCGTTACAGTTCTGTTTGGGATGTGAGTGGATAACCACTCAGGCTCGGAGTCAAACACAGAGCAGGTTGACTGAGTTTGAGTCTGGGGCACAAAGGAACTGGTCGAGAACATGGGGTTCTGTTGTGTTTTGGTTGCTGTGGAAAACTTCGAATCATCATCAAAAGTGACCCACTGCTTCTGTTGGTTCCCTCTTGAAGGAAGCGGCGGCTGGCTCCGAGGCGCGAAAGCAGGAGGTAGGGAAGAGGGCATTGCCAGCGGTAAAGTGAGGGCAGGAGACGGATCACGAGGAAGCAGAGAAGCTTGAGTAGGAGTGGGACTGGATGACGGTCCGAACAAAGACACGGTCTGACTGTGCTGGAAGGACGGTGTGACTGCAAGGGTGGGAACAAGTGGTTGAGAAACAGCAGACAGAGTCCTCTGAAAGTCAGCCGTTTGGGTTGGATGCTGGAGGCTGAAGTCTGGGGTAAGGGAACGACGTGGCAGCGGCTGCTGGACCAGAGGTCCTGTGAAGGGATTGGTGCTGCTGGGTCGGGCAGGGAGCGGCTCAGACTGGAAAAGATTTGGGGAAGCACGCAGGATCTCCTGGGAGCGGCTGCGAGACGGGGCCGGGGGAGGCGGAAGCAGCAGGGTGGCTGACGGTGACGGGGTGGAGAATGAGGATGAGGAGGATGAGCTCAGGGATTGGAGGTCTGACAAAGCGGAGGACTGGAAGGACATGGATGAGGGGAGAGTAGAGGAGGAATGTACAGATGGAGAAACAGAGGGTGGAGAGCGCAGAGAGGAGCCTCTGTTTAGGGATTGGGTAGTGTGCCGGGATGATGATGAAGACGAGAACATGTTGGATGAAAGAGAGTCAAAGGGATCGGGCTTCCATTGTGCTTCTCTTTGGAATCCATTTACTCCGTTGGCCTAAACAAGGGCAGAGCAGAGAAAATCTTTTTTAGGTACAAAAACAGATAATGTTAAAAAGTAAATAAAAACATGTTAACATCACCGAGGTGTTTACATACAAACTTAGAATCTAATGAACCATACAGTGCTCTGAAGAAGAACTTTTTCACATTTTGTGTCCTATTATACCCACACTTCCATGTATTTCATTGGAATTTTATGTGACAGATACAATTGGATGCAAGATGTTTTAACCAGTAAAAGTTGGGAAAGAGAGGTGTGCCTTTGTATTCCACTTTGTTTTCGTCTTTACCTGATGAAATCCAGTGCAACAAACTATATACAATTTAGTCCACCTTAGTGAAGAAACAGCATTGTCCCTGAGGTAATTTATTATAAAGCATATACTGAATAGGTCAGGCGTAAAACTTTTTAAAGCAAAGTTGGGTCAGAAAACCATATCCCAAGATTTTAAGAGCACAAACAGCATTGTTCAATTTATCATCCAGAATATAAAGATGACAACACAATAGCTAGTTACAAAGAACTCTATGCATGTCTATTTTGTGTTGATCTACTGTTCAAAATACCAACTTGCCACTTGTAAAATAATAAAATGAGAAGAAAGTTAAATGGTTGTGAATTCTTTTGCACAGCACTGTATGTTGGTGACAAAAACTTAAAGATACCCCTTTGAATGTTAAATTAAAAATATATATATATTTTTGCTAAATTTCATTTTGTTTAATGGAACCTTGACAATTGATTTGTCAAGTTTTATAAATCCCCACATCTGTTTTTCTTATATGTTATAAAGCATGCCATTCCCTTACAGGGTACCTTTAATATGAACGGACTAAGAATTAATAACCAATACATTTATCACCATTAACATTCAGTCTCTGAATTTAACACATATGAATGGATTCTGAACAAATCAACAAGTTAAAACAATTTATGCAGTCATTACACATGTGCCCACTCTATCCCTCAATAGCAGAGTGAGACCATATGAAGGACCAAATGAGGGGTAACAACAACTATCTTTATTCCATAAAAAAAAAAAAAAAAAAGTAAAAGCAAATTTTATGAGCCTAACATAAAGGTCAATAAGCCCTGGCAGATACAAAGTATAAATAAATCAACTGCAACAGAAAACAAAAGGGATTACTGCATGTAATGTATGAGGAGTGATAACAGAGCAGAGGACTGTTGTGTTTTGGAAGATGAGACAAAAAGGTGGTTTGATATAAAGTACCTTTCACCCTGATGGCTTCTCCAGCTTGTGAGAAAGAGACAAATGCATCAGAGACAAAAGCAGGAAGAAAGACACACAACTAAGCTCAACTAAAGCGAGTCAAAGAAGCAGAAAAATATATTCTTATTGCTGCTGATTTCAAATACATCAATCAAAAAACCTGGTTATAAATTTATAGAACAGATTAGTAACATAATTGTATTTGTTCAGTTGCTGAAATTAACTTAATCTAGCACCAACCTGTGCAGCTGGGGCAGACTCAGCCTTGGCAGCATCAGGTGGCAAAGCATGAGAAGATCGGGAGCGTGGTGGAGGTTTAGGAGAGGACAGGCCCTGATGAAGCCCAGGACACGCTGCAGCAGGTGGGGTGGATGCAGCAGGTGGGGTGGATGCAGCAGGCGGCGCTGCTTGTTGTGGTTGCAGAGGAGCAGGTAGTGAGGGCTGCATTGGTGGTGGCAGCTGCGACTGAGCAGATGGGGGAGCTGGCTGAGGTTGCATGGGTGACTGAGTCTGGGCTTTTGTTGTGGGTGGGGGTCCTGATGGTGGAGGACCTGAGTGAAGAAGTGAAACAGAGACAAAGCTCAAAATATCCACATTTTAAATCTACCGTATTTTCAAGACTATAGAGCGCACCTCACTACAAGTTGCACCCACAAAGTAAAAAAAAACAAAAACTGGAAACCTATAAGCCGCATGGTTCAAAGCGTGGGAAAAAAGTAGCAGCTTATAGTCCGATAAATACAATTCAAGCTCCTCTGCCATTTCATTGTGGTCCTACTGCCATCAGCTGAAATTCATAGCTTGGTCAGCAACGACCAATCAGAGGCTCTTGGTGCTGTCAATCATCCTTAGCACCAATGCTATCATACGATACAATGCACTTAATAGCAGGTGGAGTCAGAAGCATGGACTTACTAAATTCAGAATGTTAAAATTAGTGTATAAGCTAAAATTAGCCAAAATTCTATTGCTAGCCTAAATTCTGCCAGGGGCATGTGGGATATAACTAGCATGTTGTTCTACATTGACTTTCTCCATTCAGTGTGCAATAAATAAACAAAATTGCTAAAAAGCTTATTTTAGGGAAAAGTCTACTGCTAATGTGGGCCGTAGCTACATTAGCACAAATTATGTTTGTGCTAATGTTGATGAAAAAATTTAAAAATCACCATTACTTAATGAAACTTTGTTACCAGAAAACTTGCTCATCTCTTAGCAACAGATTAACAAATATTATTGTTCAAAAAAGATTTTGTCTGCTCTTTTCAAATACTACTAATCTCAAATACTACCAACTTCACAACTTAACAAGAGTTGTGAAGTTGGTGAATTTTGCAGAAAAGTGAAAATGATTTTGTTTTTACCTTAAAATAAAGTTTTTTCAGAATTTTAAGCTCCATGAAAACATATGTCTTTACCCAGGGGAAGGTCTGGTGGTTTAACTTGTGCACTGGGCACTGGCCGTGGGGCTCCGGGATGAGTGTCCGGGATAGGCCGAGGGGCTCCAGGATGCACATCAGGAGTGGGCCGCGGTGCACCCGGGTGAGATGGAGGCTGCGGGCGAGACTGAGGGGGCATGCTGATCACTCCAGCTCGAGGAGGAATATTCTGCAAGATGAAAATTGAGAAGATAATCATAGCAAGAGAAAACTGGATGAGAGTAAATGTTCTGTGAATGCTACAAGCTGACTGGATGAACTGAAAAAGTTATTTTATAGCTGAAGAAGAAGCAGAGCAATGTAATAGTCAATAGTGGAAACAAAAGTTGTAATTTATGACAAATTTCTTAACATGATTCAGGCAATACAAAAAGAATATTTTAGATCTAAATACTGAAAACTCACTGGTCTGGAAGCTCCTCCAGGTGCTGGAGCTCCTGCCTGACCTCGACCTGAGAACATTAAGACAGACAAAACAATAATTAAGCACACATTTCAAGCAATGATATTTAGTTTTGGTCCTACTTTAGAGATCTGTATGCATAACACATGCAATAAGATTTTTTATTACTTTGATATAAAGATTAATCAAATGAAAACAACAACAAATCACAATTTAAAGCAACTTATCCAGCACAGGCTATTCTATGGATGACTTTGTTATCAAAGATGGCTCAGTCCTTCCACAGCTCGAGGAGGTCTGGCAGACACACGGGCCTTTTTTTGTAACCCACCTGCTCACCACACTGTAAGGATTCTCCTCTTCTTTCACTACTCTCCTACCGAGACCATCCTTCAAATATTTTCCCACACCACTTAAATGTCTTCTTCTGTCTTGTTGAGTCACCAATCGTAAGTCAACCCTGCCAACCACACAGCCTCTTACTATACAAGAGGGAATCGGCTAACCACAAACACCATACAAATGTCTCAGGTGCAGACAGGCAAAGTTGGCGATTGGCTGGAGATCCAAACTTTATCCTCTACCTCAGGACAAGCACATTGTGTCTCAGAACACAAGCACACAAAACAGGATTATAGCAGGGAGAGGAAGGTATAATCTCACCACATTATCACAAGTACAAATAAACGTCACACAAAGAGACGGTCATGGAACACAGACACCCTTACATAACCACTAAATAAACCTTTATCCTCGCTGAATACATTCATGCTAATGCAGCTATGTCATGCATAGCGGCACTCACCTGCAGGAGCATCTGGCCGAGGAAGAGCAGGACTCTTTGGTCCTTTGCAGCACAAAGCAAACCAAATTACACTAAAGTTACACACAAACCAGCTAGCTAGTCACCAGATGCAGGTGTTCCAAAGAAAAAAAAATGTCTAGAAGCACTAAAAAAAGCATGTGATGGAAATATTGTAGCAGGCAGTGAAGCTTGAGAAGATAACAGCTGAATGATCTGTCTAAGGAGGACGTTCACACTTCCTATCAACAACCTCAAAGATACGCAAACACTGGTCTCTATGGAAAATATGCATCTAAAAATAGATTAATAAATTAAAATAGTAAAAGTGTTCATTATTTCCACAGTAATTCAACACAAAATGTGAAACCTATTGGTTCATGTTCATTTTGAATATGTATTGTATTATTTTATGTTATATTAAATAATATTATTTTATATTATACTTCAATCAAAATGTTCTTCATAAAATGTCACTTTTTGGCCATATGACACTGTGTGCTATCGTGGGCAAGACTAATGACTAAGCCACAAAAGGTCACTGCGAAAGAGACCTGCTGTTCACACAGTGCTGTATCCATGCATATTAATGAAAAGTTGAGTTGATTAAATAAGAGTGGGAGAACAAAATGGGAAGCAATACTTATGACCACTGTCTTCAGAGGCTTGTGAAGTCAAGAACCATTTAAGAATTTTCAGGATATTAACAAGAAGAGGCGTGGAAGTGGAGTTAATGCTTCAAGTGCCAGCACACACAGATGTTTGGCCTTGGGAAGTGGGATGGGATACGACTGTTGTTCAGTGGTCCACGGTGTTTTTGTCAAATGAAAATACATTTTGCATTTCGTTTGGAAATCAAGGTTCCAGAGTCCGGAGGAAGAATGGAGAAGCAGAAAAGCCAGGTTCCTTGAGGTTCAGAGTGAAGCTTCTAGTGTCAGTGATGATTTGGGAATGCTTATCTGTTGGAGTTGTTCCATTGTGTTTTTGAAGTCCAAATTCAGAGCAGCTGTCTACAAAGACACTTTACTGCACTTCTCTAATGGCAAACATTATGGAGATGCTAATTTTGTTTTCCAACAGGAGTTGACACCTGCTCAAACTACTAAAAGTACCAACGATAACTTTAATGACTGGGGTGACCACTGTGCTGAACCTGATCTAAACCCCCTATGGAGAACCTATGTTGTTTTAGTAGAGGAAGGTGGCAGAGAGAAGAGGCAACAATGCAGACAAACTGAAGGCTGCTAATAGTAACACCTAGTAACGAGAGCTTTCTGAACACCTCAGTAGTGTTACAGGCTGATTGTGTTTATGCAGACCTGCACTGATGCAGTAATTCAAAGAAAACAGACTGATTTTTCATGTCTTCTCTCACTAAATGTCCTTAACAAAAACAAAATGAATTTTAGTTTTGATTTGAATTACACTTTTGAAAATATTGTAATTTATTAAGCTGCATTTGTAATGTTTGCTGTAATCATGACTGCAGTCCCATTAAAATGGATCTGCATTGCACAATTGCTGAGTATTAAAAACATGAGGATGAATTGTGCTTGAAGAAAAGATGCTAGGCTTCTTTCATTGATTTTGTTTCTGTGGTGGTTTACATTTCTTGCATTTAGTAACAGATTAACCACATCTCAATTACACCTACAAACAAGACTAAAATGAACCACAATAAAGTAGGGGTGTAAACAATACTTCAATCCACATTGATACAGCAATTAAAAGATTAGACTAATGAGCCAATTACATCAAAGCAAACAGAAATACCAATCTACATCATCCTCTTTAAGATGATACTGCGTGATTGATCTGCATTTGAGATTGATCTCAAATTTTTTGAGACACTAAAAATGAATGAAAGTTTAAAGTCTTGAATGAAAATTAAAATCTGCTTTCATCCATATCAAAAGTGATTTTCTAAAATGTTGCTGTGTTTGTTTTCTTTAATACTGAAGTCATCAGGGGCATTTAGGTTAAATAAGAAACAAAATGCACTTAAACGTGAGAAATGTGAGACTATACTGAACAAATGATCTATTTATTATTTATTTTTATCAAGAACAATGCTTTTCTTTAATTGAAATTCTTGATGCCTGAAATCACTTAGAAAGAAAGTGATCAAATCATGTGAAGTTGTTTTTGTAAGTTGCTAATTATGAAATGATTGTGTTAGATGGGTATACATTGCATCTTATTGAAATCATATCATGACAGACTTTCTGATTTTGAGTAACATTGTGATAAACTTTTGATTTACACCCCTACAATAAAGCAGTGAAAGTTAACACAAATCATCAATGTCAAAATAGCCTCAGTGACATTGATGACTGGGTCTAAGACCGAAGGAATTAGGCAACATTCAAAAACTCCTTGCTCGTTACCTTCACTGCCTCTCCTACCGAGCAGTGGGCTGGGACATTTGCCACTGTCTTAAAGAGGAAAACAAATGTTTTTTTTCTTTAAAACAAAGTAGAACAGAAAAATGCAAAAATATCAACAGATAAAAGTAAAGATTAGTTACAGTGTTCAGGTAAAACCTAAATCCTAATTCCCAAATTCACTTACTGTCATGTAAAACTAAACTAAAATACAAGATCATCTTTCACCTATAGGAAGGGTTTTAGGACCTACAAAAATGCCACACAAGTATGTTACTACCAAAGCAGTCAAACGTTTAAAACACCAAGCTAATGCGTCACATCAGCAGTTGGATTATATCTCTATTCAGACGAAAGATGCAAAACCTTCTTTACTTCTCAAAAACATTGGGACAATGTGATCACATATGACCTTTTTTTTCTTGTACATTACACTGAATCAAGACTTACTGACTGCTGTGCATAGCTCTAATGGAAAACAGCAAGCACCAGCATAAAATAAATCAGCCACAGAAGTACGTCAAGACATCATCTGGTAACTTTAACTTTACCTCCAGAGTCCTTTCTAACAGGCTGAGGGCTCATGCCACCTTCACAGATTTGGCAAAGCAGTGGGATAAAAGTGACAAGTTACTATGTAGAGAACCATTATTAAAAGTGATCTTTTTTCCACAACAAGATTTTATTTAGTTGTCCCCATTTAAGTTGAGTTAACTTGACAAAAGTAATCATACTTTATGTCATTCTAATACAGAGAAGGCTGATGGGGTGGTACCTGAAGGTGGTGGTGGGCGTTGAGGTGGAGCTGGTCTGGCTGGAGGAGCGTTGGGCCGAGGTGGAGGAGGCCGCTTGGGCTCCAGGCCTGGACCTGTGGGAGCACCAGGCTGGAAGTCTACAGGAGGCCCTTGAAGGAAGGAAAATGTGCAGAGTGGCTTGTTGTATTAGATATATTGTGGCAGTTTAACTGCTAAATTAATATGTAAAATTAACTGCTCTGTTAATTTTACATATTTCTTACAATTTCATGAAACACATCTGTGGAAAGACACACAACTAAAAGCTCTACAACAACAAAGCTCTACAACAAAGGGGTCTTCTCTTAAGACCCCTTTGGTATCAAACTCAACCCACACTCCATAAGAACAAAACACTAACAAACGCTATGTTCACTGAAAAGATCAGTATGCCCTGTGCTCCATGTCAAGGACTCCTAGCTGTACTTCCAGCTAGGAGTCCTAGCTGGGAGCACAAGCTGCTCCAAATTATACAAGCTGGCTGTTGAAACCAGATTAATTGGATCAATTGTGTTTTTATACAGCAGTTTAAATGCAAACCATGGTCATAACTTTGAAAGAGTAGTCCTGACATTGCATTTACCTATGAGGACATAAGAGGAGGACAAGGAGTAGAAGAAGTGAGGTAAAAGGAAAAAGCCAATTCTTTAGGTTAATAAAACAACATTACAATAAACAACCTTTCACGCTGCAGATGAGCTGATCAAAGTATTGAGGGTGTTTGGTTCTCCAAAAAAAAAAAGATTATAGGCCAGCCCTACTCCTGGGTAAAGGGGTCTTACACAGATGTCATAAATCGTGACGCAATCCTGAAACACCTTATCTTGTGGAATGTGTCTAGTTTTTGCCCTATTGTTTAACATTCTGATTTGATCAAAGCAAAATGTACACAGCGCACATCAGCATCACACACCAAAATATGCCTCAGAGGGAAACACTATTCTAAAACAAACAAGTGGAAACCAACACAGATTGCATTATCACTCATTTAATTACCTGCTGTTTCTCTCCTCTGTGACGTTGGGCTTAAATCTGCTTCCACTTATTACAAACACAATGAAATCACACTTTACATTCCAGCCGATGGAGACTACTAGCTGCACAGATGATTTGAGGAACATGGCTGTAGTTGACTAATTTATTTATGCTGTGTGATGTCATTACCTTGTGATGGTCGAAGGGGTTGTTGTCCACGACTTGGTCTATTGGGAGCAGCAGGTTCTCCATGAGTAGGAGAGGGACAGGGACTACCGCGTGGGGACGGCAGAGGTGAGGATCCAAGAGAAGATCCTGCTCCAGGCTGCAGGTGCTGGGGAAGAATGTCTTCCTCCTCATCATCCACATCACCTGGAGCCACAGACAAGAAAGAATGGTTAGAACATTTCTACAAATCTTAACATAGATAAGTACAATTTGTTGACAACTCCTGACCTTCCATATCATAATCTTCATCACCCACGTCCACGTCTTCAGCAAGCAAGGTCGAACTAGCTGAAGTGGGAATGCTGCCGCAGATCCTTTCCACACTCATTTCATCCTCTAGATTCTTGATCCACCCTGGACTCCTCAGGCGGATGTCAATCACCTTGTCCAGGACCTGCAATACATACCAGCAAGGTGAGCAGAAAAAGGCTGAGGGGTTCCTATGAAACTATCCAAAGATTATTCCAACAGATTAGAATAGGAGCCAACTTACAGAGGAACTACTAAGAGAGAGTGCAGCCAGAGCAGAGTAACCTTCCAAGAAGGTTACCCACATTTTCTCTTCAACAAACCTGCATGAAAAATTGCACCATTAATCGAGAATAAGAGGCTGAAGGTGGAACACACCACACACATCTCTGTGCTTGCATGCTAGCCTCACCTGATAAGGATGACTTCTCCAAAATTAGCAAACTTATCAAGCAGCTCATCGATAAGTTCATCACTAAAATAGTCATCAGGCCCTGAGGAGCAGAGAGACACCAAGATGGTGCCATCTGGAGGCCCCTGCAGGGCAATCACATCTTTGTAGACCTGATGTCGTTCCTCAGGGTCCACCTCCAGGATGTCCACATCTATTATTGCTACCACAGGCCTTAAGAGAAATATCACATAACATGGAAGAGACATGAATAACTGGTATTATTAAACTCTCAGTAATCATCTTGGATTACAGAGATATCACGATGGTTACCTGTGATCTGAGGTCTTGAGCTCAGCCCTGCCATAGTACTTTAAAGTCCCAGGGCTCCAGGATTGTTCTGGATTATCCTCAGCATCTCCAGATGTAGAGGCTGCACCTACAACATTCATCTCTTCAGCTATAAAACAACCACAGAGTAAGGAAAAAAAAACAAATGACTAAATGCAATTCTTCAGAACTTCACATATTCGTTTATAAATGCACAAAACAGTAAGGCATAACTGCATTGTTGTTGGTCAAAAGGTTACAAGGATTAGGTTTAAAATGCCCTTCATCTCACCTGTTCTGTTAAAGTTCCACTTTCTTCTTTTCCAAAGTATGCGGTCAGTCCATGCTGGTGTGCGGCACTTCTCGCTTGTGTCATAATCTTCTGAGAAGAGGTCATACTTGTAGGTGGGGGCAAAATCCAGGTTTCCCTCAATGAAACCTCGGAAGATCTGCAAAGATATATGAAGGTTTGCATGAGGGCTGAAATGATTAATTATGATTAATCGATTATTGGCATAACTGTCAATGAATTCAGTAATCGATTAATCGTTAACTGGCATATAGAAAAAAAGGCCATTTGCTGAAATAAGTACATACTCAGACAGTGATTCAGGCAAAACTTTACAAAACAATTACAAGTTTTTGTTAAGATAAAATATAAAATGTGTTAATTTTTGCGTATTTTAATGTATTTCTCTTTGGTATTGGAATGAAAAATCTGCAAGATGTATTCATTTCTCTATTTAGCCGACTGATTGTCAGGATAATCGATAGGATTATTGATTACTAAGTAAGGTTACGCTACTGAACCAGTTCGAGTAATCAAAGAAAACTGCTATAGCTGGTCACAGTTATTAAAAAAAAAATTTGCTTGAAGGAAAAAAAATAAACACTTTTAAACTCTTACAATACAGTGCAGAACTTTCATTGAAAAACTATTTTGAATCAGTCTTAATACACCATCATATAGTGACAAATGATATTAATGCAGTGAAGATGTGTTTTACAAATCATACCATTCCTGTGTTCTTCTGTTCCAACAACTGATCACCAGTTGTTAAAGCATCCCAGTTTTGCTGCTTGATGAGCTCCTTCACTTCCTCGTTGGGAAAGTTGATTCGGTAGTTAAAGTCTCCGCACCAGAACACGTAATCGTGTGAATACAACAGACGACCCTGTAGCAGAGGATAAATGTCATCTCAAATGGAGTTGAATCAAAATACAATATTTGTGACTGGAACTGCCATTACCATTGGAAAAGTGAGTCTGCGAGTGATCTCATTGTAGTCGTCATTCCTCTCTTTAACCTGAGACTGGCCAGCAGCAAAGTGGGAGCACACGAAGCAGATACTGGTGGTGTGGAACAGCAGGCGGATGGCGACACCTCCCTTATTACCAGTGGCCCCACCCATTCCAGTTTTTACTGTATCTACAGCCACATCTCTGTAACATAAAGAATGAAAAACTCGCAAGAGTTTTCACCAAGTGTTTCTGATCAGAATCTGCACCATTTTTACCTGATGAAGGGTGCATGCTGAGGACGGATAAAAACAAACAGGCACACTCCCACCAGCTGCTCAGAAGCAAGCAGCACATACTTGTGGTCCCTTGAAATGTTCTTTTGGAGCTCAGCAGCCCACAGTTTCTGGTTAGTAGTGCTGAGACAAAGAAGAGATGAAGAGCACCAACATTAAAACAAGAAAATCAACTCAATATTACTGCTACCTTTGTAGAAATTTACAAAATCCTCAGCCTCAATTTTTAAATATCTGACTTGAGTTGAATTTTCAAGTATCTAATGCTCTGCAAAGGGTTTAGTACCTTTTAAACTTAGCATATAAGTAGTCTTAGGACCAAGTGTTTGCAGAACTTTTAAATTTTGTAATGTTACAATTTCAGACAAGAAATGTGCTGTATTCTAAAGAGATGGTATGTGATAGATCACAAAGTAATTGCTGAGCTGTTACAGACACACCCCAAAAGACTTGTAGTTGAGGCTGCAGCAAAAGGTAATTCTACAAATAATTGAGAAGAGCGTAGAACCACCTGCTGCAGACACGGCCACAAAATATTTCAAGGTGTGTCTAACAGTAACATACTTACAGTACATACAACTGTAATGTATTGAAATGCTTTGGTCATTTCAATACATTACAGTTGAAATATATTGAGTCCATTATTAACTAATTGTAGGTTATTGATTGGCAGAATCTTAAACACATACCTAGCACTGACAATGTTCCCAGCATTCAGTTCAACCATTTCTTCAAAGCCGATGGCAAAGATATCTATGGGGTTGGCTTTGCTGTCTGTCAAGAAACAAAAGTAAATGTTTGTCATTCAGTGAATGTGTTTGCTTAACACATTTCTGAACCCTTTAACAGTTAAAGGGTAATGATGTTATAAATAAAGTTTGTGCTAAACACAACGGACATTTACTGAAAACTGATCAGCTGTAATCTTTGTCAATGTATTTCAATTTCATCAATTGTCTCTTTCTAATAGTCATAGATTTATCTTAAACTTAACCATTTCTGTACTGACTTATAAACAAAAAAGGAGGGATTGATTGATTTGCTTACTGGATCACCAATGTCCACTTTCTGATTTGATATCTAGTGTACACACTTCTTTATTTAATAATAACATTTGAACATTTACAGCACCTACTTCAACCAAACAAATAGGATACATACTCAAGGGGCCATTACCAAGAAATGACTGTAAACAAATTAATAGAAACATACCCTGGAACTCGGGATGTCCTGCCTTTTTTGGAGCATCCAGCAGCCAGTCGTTCAGTGTCTGGTTGCGAAATGCGATGCTGCGAAACTGCTTTCCCCCGTTGACGTTCCAGGTGCCGACACAGACCCGGATTTGCTTGGGCTTTGTGTATTTATGGTGACTTTGACACATTCCTAGCAACACTCTTGGAGAGGCTGCAAAGGAAAGAACGCGCAGATTAGATGCCAAAACATTGGAACATGCACGTCAGAAAGGAGGTTTGTGTGGAAGATGAAACAAAGAAGGGGAAAATATTGATGAAGAAAGGGATTATATTCAAAAAAACAACAGCGGTAATTCATTAGAATGTTTAAAAACAAAGGTTATGGGAGAATGACTTTAGCTGTGACCACTTCACTGAAAACATTCACAATGTAAACCTTGGTAGTGGTTTATAGCTGTCTGTAAATGCCTACTGAAAAAATATGCTGAAACATCACTGCAAAAAAAACAAACATTTAGTCCATTTTAGCTTAATCATTGCTATAACTATCTAATAAAACAGACAGTGGAATAAACCACAACCAATAGTGCAAAAAATAAACATAAAAAAAAAAAAAAAAAGACAAAACAACTATTTGACAGGACAGGAAAACATATCTATCTGTTGCTTGCAGTCTATCAGTTACTATACCTGATTGTAAGACAGGCTCAGTGACTAAGATTGTTTGCAAATGGGAGAGAAGGAAGAAAGTTGTAGGTTAGCATCTCTTCAACAGATAATAGCCAGTAAATATTAAATCAGCCGAGTCAGGGCTCCCTTCAAAATTCACAAAGTTTCTTTAGTGCTGCTGAGAAGCCTATGTCTCCACAACAATCATTAAACATTGTCTTCATAACAATTAGTTGGTATGAAAAAAAATAAAATCAATCAGGTCAACATTGGTTTAAAATACATGACCCAAACAATACAGAAATTACTCAATGCACAGAAAGACAACAGAGTTTAAAAAGAGAAATTGTGCAGAGAGACATTTTTAGAATCCCTGCCTCTAATCCAACCATTTGAATTGTTATAAGGTATGACTAAGTGTTGTGCTATTGGCAAAAGACGGACATTCAAAACATTAACAGCTGGGATGCCAATAAGTGTGGCACCAGTGACAATGCCAGATTTTTTCATCACTGTCAATGTTCTCAAGTGAAAGTATAATGGTAGATTATTTAACAGCAATCAAGACAAATTTATTTTAAGGCTTTTTATAAAGCTAGCCAGATGAGGCCACAAATGTGGAGGGTGATATAAGAAAATGTTAAAAGAAGGTGATAATAATTACATTGTATTCTTTCATTGCATTGTTTTTTGTGTCTAACATTGCTCAAAATGTTGTTTTTTTATGTTAGAAAGGTTTAAGCAAAGTGCAGTTCATTGTTTCCACAAATGTTCCACCAAATAATAAGGCACTTAAATCATGTTGTAGAAAATTACCGTAAAGACTGGAAGTGGTGAGCAAGGCTCGAGCTTTGTCTGCTAAATCACTGTTAAGTGTGGAGCCCAGCCTCAAGATATCTATCGCCTCCTGCTTGGAGCTGTCAAAGAAATTGTTCTGGATGGTCCGTGTCACAGAGCGAGCGCCATCTTTGAGCTTTCCAGCCTACAAGACAAGAATATATATATATAGCATCCAACCAGTTAAAAAGGCACACATACGAAGTATTGGCTAAAAATTTACATTTTTCACCACTGCAGGATGGGGAAAAAAAGGACAAGGAGGAACATTCTAGAGAGATCTGTCAGATTTGAAGCTCACAGTGATGTTTTTCAATTGTCTTCTGGACAAGTTTGAGATTTCATTAATGACCACTAGGTGGCAATCTGGACAGATTTCTCTAAACTCCAAGAAAGATTTTGCATTTTAATGGAAGAAATAAGTACAAGTGTAATTGCTACAAGTAAAAAGAAATTAAAGTAGTTGTATCCTCTCTTTGTTTCTCTTATTTTTGAATTTCTGTTCACAGTGAGACTCCAGGAAAGTTTAATGAGAGCATACATTTTCAGAAGGATAAGGATAAGGGAAGTAAAGAGGATTTGTCACCTATCCCAAACTCCATTCTCATTTATATGAAACCATCAGACAATGATATACACAGGACACCAGAAATAGACCCATAGCTTTGAAACAACGTCAACCATCCTAATAACTTACCACACAGATGGAGAGGTCCACAGGTTAGCCAAAAGACATAATGCACATAATTAAAGAAAAGATGGGTACAATTTCTACACAGAGGATTAAATATTCATGCAACTGTTATAATCCAATCATTAACTTGCATTCTTACAGAAAATTGCAGTTTATGAATTAGTGTTTAAGAGGTGATGGCTGATTATATTTAAAGCAATAAAGAAATCACTGATCCTAATTGTGCTCATGCAAGACAGTCAATTCATTGTTTGGAATCTAAACTTTAGCCGGATCAACATAAAGCCCTAATCCACAAGGGTATGAAAGCCAAAAAATAAGATAAATTGATTTTTTTTTTTACTTTTCATATGTGTGCATTTAACAGATGTATTCAGACTTAAAATGAAACAATATTGTTTTAAATGACTCTTCAGAATCTTTAGAATGGTGTTAATATCCTGGATAACATCATTTGCAGTCACACTTTATTAGCCTGCAAAAACTACTTGGGTGGTAATGCCACATCACACAAGGGAGCAGAATCTATGGAAGCAGATTACCTTTGGACTCCATAAAACACAGTGTTGCTAACCTGCATTATAAACTACTTATACAATTGAAAACTTCTCGTTATTCACAAGTATTAAATTGTTTCACTACATACCTTGGCCTTCCCATCCAGGGCTCCGGTTCCTGCATAAATCTTACTGACAGAGTCCCCATTAGCAGACCACATGGTCCTGAAAACCTCCTGGAACCGGGCCACCAGCTGTGGTTTCTCTGCCAGACCCATTTGATCTAACTGTCTGGGCAACATCTGAATGGAAGGAGGCAAAGGGAATTTGAATAAAAGACAAATCTATAAACTCTTTCAACTTCAGGCATTAATGTACGCCAAGCTGGACACAAACCTCAAGCGCAAAGAAGGCTTGAACACTGTTGGTTCTATCCAAACAGTCCAGACAGTTACTCCTGATGGTCCCTCCCTGAGTTCTAAAAAAAAACCAAAAAACAAAAAAAAAAACCCATCAGATTCATGCAACTGCAAAATGCAATAATTTAACATTTGATGGAACCCAACTTATCATTATTGCAGTCATTGAGAATAAATGTCTAATGCAATAGATTTCAACTTCTTTATTAAATGCCTCCCAATCAAACCTGTGATACTTAATTTTCCACTTTCCTAACTGGAAAAACCTGAAGTACTTACAGAATGTCTGTATTAACACAAAGACTAAATTGAGCATAGGTGAAGTCTATATACTGATTAGGTGCTTTCTGATAAGCTGTATAAGAGTAAAAAGGGCTAATAAAAATGGACATTTTCCATTCCAAAATAAATTCAAAAAGTAAAGAAAATATGTTATATTCCTTCAGAGATATGTACCACTTCACTTTGTTATATCAAATGAAGTTGAACATTGTCTTTGTACTACAACTAGGTGTACAAGGATATTCCTAGTACTTCTGGAAAGCTCTGGAAAATGTGTTTTTGACAGTTTACTGAAGGCCCATTGAGATTATTTATTACTTAGATAACAAATGCTTCAGCTGCTGGATAACACAGCAATGACATCCACAAATGTCATTGTTGACATCTGTCATTGTTAGATGTCATTAGGTGAGTCCATGGGTTCAGAGGTGCCCGCTAATGGATGGTCTGCAAAAAACTGGGTAGAGTCAAGTAACAGTGTTGCCGAAGAAGGATTAATTAGTAAATAGTATGTTCCAACAAGATGACAACTATGTCTATTAAATATTAGTTGTAACAATTTGAGTCAAATTATTCAAAATAATAAAAGGTTAAGGATGACTGGGCAAAGAGACATGAGGAGATATTATATCAAAAAAGGGTGGACATAATCTTAAAGAGCAGATGTGACAGGTAAAGCTAAGTTGTGCAACCTTTAAGAAAACCTGATCACATAGTTTCAAAAGAAGGGTTTGTAAACTCAGAGCTCCAAAGAGGGAAATCTAATTTTTTTTAGGTGCAACAGAGACAACTAACAAGATGGGGAATGTGTGTGCATGTCAATTGCTGTTGTAAAAATACCTGTTATACAGGTACTTCAACTGCAAGAAACAGATCAGGAAGAGATATACAAATCTGTACAATAAGGAAGAACTTTCTTACCTTTCAATGCCTTTTTCCCCAGAGTAGTAGAAGAATCCACACTCGTCTATGAATTTACTCAGCTGTGGTTTCAGAACACTGCTGAGTTTATCAGTCCTGCCACCACGCACATTTTGATGATAGTCAAAGTTAACCATTCTCACTGCTGTGGCATGTTCTGAAGCCTTCAGGTGACTCTGAGGGAGAGAAAATGGAAGAGAAGATATTTATTAATATTTAAATAGAATCCAAAGATGTACAATGTGCAGTTGTGTGGCCTGTAAACATACAGCAGCTTCCATTCATTATGCAAACTATGTTCTTTTGATCCACAGGAAAGCTTGTACAGCCGTGTGTTTTATAAAAAGCTCATTTCAAGGTTGTGATACAGTTACATTTACTTCTTATTTTGAAAATGTTTTTAAACTTTTACATTTCCCTTTGCTAACTGACTGGGCAAAAACCGAGCAGGAAGTGACACATTATGTTTTGAGCAAAATCCTCCGCTTTGCAGAAGCAGGAACAATTCAATATTTTGCAAGCTTACACAAAGCAATGTGCAGTAATAAGGTCTCTTACGACATATCTTTAACTGTTTCACTGAAATCCTGTGTTGTTGTCTGCATAAGATAGAAATCATTTAGTACAGTGAAATCTCACCTGAAATGCTTTGCTGAGCATATGTTCCCCTTCTTTGCTTCCAAGCAAGTTGATGATCACCTGCTTTCCATACAACCTCCGCAATGCAGTGAAGTGTCTGCAAAACAGATTCAGGCATATAGTGCATTTATCAAGTACAAGTAGTTACAAGTTTGATAGCACTTGTAACTGTAGCAAGGTTTTAGGTTAGTTTGAACATGACACAACAACAAAACATTGAATGAATAATACCAGTAAATATAATTACATTTAAAACTACAAACAGTAAAACTACTACTACCAGATCAAGACATTAACACTTTTCAGTATGTGATTTGCTAGTCAATGAAGCAGCTATATTCTGCATCACTGAGGTATTAAAATGGCAGAGTGACCCAAAATGATGCAATAAACAAATTAAAAGGAGCAGGAAGAAAAATGGTTGACAAATGCTTCCCAAAAACATAAGATTGGAAGTTACCCATATTTCTCATTACCTAATCTGTAATTAATGGCAGTATGTATACACTAGCCTTGTAGAATCAAATAAGTTCTGGAAAAACACAGCAAAAATAAAAGCATATAATAAAAATAAATAAATTTGAAATAGGCTACTATGAGAACTGCAAGAAAGGGACAAATTGTGTACAAAAAGCAGGGGAGGTTTTATTTAACGTTTGTTTTTAATAAATTTCTATCAACCTGATAGCAATAGTGGAAGTCCATCCAACAGAGACCAAAATAAAATGATCAACAGTTGTCTTCCTAACTTTTTAACTAAAGGCTGTCGTGAATTGAATGGACATAGGAACAGCTACAAAATTGGCTGCTGTGGACCGATAAGGAGGGTTCCAGTACTATTTGGGTGTGGTACAGATTTTAAACCAGGAAGACATGGTTCACACCCCAGTCACAAAACAACTGAAGTATAAGTAATAACTGTATTTATCACCATCATATCTCTAAAGTATACTGGAAAGGACAAGAATACCTGGTCATTTAAAGTCAGAAAAGGAGTCTTTTCTTATGTAGAGATAATATTTAAAGCAAAAAGTTCTTTAATTTGGATAAAATCTTTGAAGGTATTATAGATTCAAATACAACATTGACAAATAATAATATAAATAGGGTAAAACTGATGAGAACTTAAGAGGAGCTGCAGCTGTCTTTAGAGATTCTGCATGTTTCAGCTGGCTATATTTACAAATGTTTAGAAAATTTTTAAAATAACATTTCCTTTTAAATTTAAAGACTTACATAAAAACACAAAAACTTCAGTAATTTAATTATAAGTTACGGTACTTAGAATAAACTTTTTTTTTTTTTAAATGTATTTTGGTCATTTCTGGCTCTGTTATGAGAATTATTCGTGTTAGCAAGTTTCTTAACTTTGCCTTTAATGAAGCAACATAATATGTACCTGAACTGTTATTGATATAAAGTTACAGCCAACTACTTAAATCTGTTCCTCAAGACAAATATAGTTAATGTCACACTCTTCTAAAGGAGCTAGTAATGGTAAGGTAGCAAAAAAATGTTTTTATTTCAATTCACTTAGCTACAATAAACCCACAGATTTCTTTGTGAGAAAGGCTGAACATTAAGCAATAGGCTCCTGCTCTGTATCTATTGTAGCATTATAATTTCTAGGCCTGACGTTCAACACACATTGCATGATAGTCATCAGCCCTTGTCTCAAAACAAAAAAAATCTAATTGTATGAAAAAAGAATACATTTATAAAAGTACGGTAATGGGAGTACCAATTTAAGAAACAACTAAAGGATATTTAAATAAAATGTGACGGAAAAACCTGCAGGGTTTCTGCAAAGACGTGCAGGAACTACGTCTTTGACATATCCAGGTGAAAAAATGTTTATTAGCTAACAGACATTTTTTAACCCCTTTTTGATATAGTAGAAAATGAGGGGTACGTGGAAACAACTGAGCTGTCCAAGTTAAGAAAAAAAGTGCAACGATTAATGCCAAAAATTCTGACAGAGTAGCATATATAGGGACAAATATTAGACTGAATCAAAAGCATCTCCCATGATGTTTGACGATGTTCATGTTACATCAAAAATACTGTATATTTGGTAGGACATTGTTGATGAAGAGCTATTAATGTGTCACTGATGTTCCCAGTAACAATATTAGTGTTTCAGTCTTAATCCTATCCTGTTTTCAAGCCTTTGCTATTCTTAACCAGGAGACAAAGAGATTTTCAGAAGGTTACCAATCAGCTGGAATCTAGTACAGCAGAAGAGAAGAAGATCCACAGAACCTTTTAATTACCTTTCAAAAGCTGGTGCATTTGCCTCAAATCCCCTTGAGAGTTTGACACGATGGGACCCCACCTGCAAAGACACAACCCACAGTGTCCTACTTTGGTAAAGTAAAAATTAATAATAATAATAATAAAAAAAAGATAGAGTACATATTGTGTGGATGCCCAGAAAACCTGAGAAAGTGAAACAGAGATTTGTGCACTTGAAATAGACAGATGAGGCCTTGATTCATTTTAAAACGGAGAGAGAATGGAGTGGGACAAGAGCAACACAGTGACAGAATGGAAGAAATTTGTTCACGCAGACAAAGACACTGAGCAACAGAGGAGTCTCGTCATCTCTCCAACACCTTTCTTCCCCAGATTTCAACTCTGTTGTTCCACCAATAAATCTAATACAAGCTTTGGCACAGAATCAGGGAAGTAAACTTGGATACGCATGACTACTCCCACTCAGGCTTAGTGAGAAATGAATATATCTAACACTCTGGCCGCAACAAGGACTCTGTTCCTCATTGTCACGTTGATGTTCCCTTTTAAAAATATTTGCCAACAGAAAAGCATTTTCTACTTTTACTTGACTTCTGTTTGTGAACAGCTTGTAGGGTGATGGCTAGAGAGAGTTTTTACTGTTTGCTCTGTTTAATGATTTCCTTGCATAGATCAGTTTTTGACAGGGCATGCATAAACTATACTCGGGACAAACTGTACCGCGGCCATTGCGACGTCTTTTCTTTCTGCTCAGTCATGCAGGTCCAACCTCTGCATTTTTAATAACTTCTTGAGATGACATCTGAAACTACTCAGGTTGCAGTGGAACAACTTAGACTAACACACAGTCAGTGTGTGCCAGAACATTGTAGTAGACTGGTCAAGAACAATAAAATCAACATTTTCAAGTATTAAATCTATACATGATCTAAAAACATTTTGGTATCCAAATAAAAAAAGATTCTCTGATTTTTTTTTATAGTCAAAGGACATATGCATATTTCACAGTACAAGTCATTTCGCTTCAGAAAATAGACACAGGTGCAGCTCAGTAAATTACAAAACAATTGAAAATTTTCATTTCATAGTATGTAGAATTATTGCAAATAGGATGACGATTGAGGATCTTAAAAAATGAATATTCCATAAAAAGTATTTTCAAAATCTGGAAATGTTCTGTTATGGCCAACACAATCATGGGAAAGACTTTACCGTTACCCACAGACAGGTACCCTCTACATAGATGTCAAACTGCAAAATGTTAACACCCTTTAACTGTCATGAGGACAACAGAGTCCTTATGAACCCATTGACTTACCAGTAAGTGTTTTGGGGGTGACAGTTAAGGGGTTTTAAAGATGTCGGCTGTTCACAAAGTGCAGCGTCCATCCATATTAGTAGAATGTTAAGTGGAAGGAAAAATGTTGTAGAAAAAGGGATACCTGCAGCATTTTTTTGTTTTGCCCAGAAAAATAAAAAAAGAACATGAATACTTCTAAACTGTGGCTGATTGACCAGCAAAACTGACCTAAACCAAACCCGAATAAAGAATCTGTGATGTATTGTAAGGCATGAGATCTAACACTGCAGATGAACTAAAGGTCATAATTAAAGGCTTTCTTAACAAATTAGCAGCACCACAAGCTGATTGTTTAACGCTATGTGGCATTGATGCAATAATCCAAGCAAGAGGAGGCTTTCACTAAGCCACCATTGCTAGGTTAAAATTCAAGTTTCATAATATATAAGCCAGGACCATCCAAAACTGAAATAAATGCTCAGATATACTTTTTGACACTGTTCTAATTTACTCAGATGCACCTGTAAATAGCTCTTTTCAAAAATGGAAAATAAAACAATCAATGACTTTCAATTTCTACCACTGAGTAGCTCTCTCAGCAGGTGTTCTTTGTATTGCACTTGTGCTAATTATTTAAAGGCTCATTTGCATTTTTTTTTTTATTATTCTAGGGGTAAACATATTTGGAGAAAAACTTTTCTTTTAAATGCAACTAACATAACACATCCTGCTCAGGAAGTATTTGATAATATGGAGAGGAGAGCCTACAAGCCACAACTGGTAGAAGTGGAATGAGAGCTAAAAAGGTGCGTCAAAGCAGGAGAACTACACTTGTGTCTGAAAACAACCCCAAGCCCACTAATCTGTGTTTTGAGAAAACTAAAGACCTACTGGCCTGAATAGATGGCTAATATGCTCTTGGCGTCATGTAGGCCTTTAGGAGATTACTGTTGTTAGAGGTTAACATGTATCCAGCTGCTTTGGGAATATTAGAGTAAATCAAACAAAGTGGTTAGGGGATGTTTTCAGATCAGGCTCTCTCACCTGACCCAAGAAGTCTGGGAGCTGAGGAAAACAGAAAAAAAGCCCTTTACCAACCACTATTACTATCATTACCCTCCCCCACATCCTATCTAAATTACCAGTCTGTGCAATGTCAGAACAGGAGCAGGCAAACTCAAGCGATGTTGTCAGCTGACAGCACACAATGGGAAAATCAGATATAATCAAAATGGCTTTTCCTGGACAGGTGCAGGGCAGACTAAAATTTTTGAATTTAACTTCTCATTTTGTTTTACACTCATGAAGTCTGGCAATGCACAGAGAATTAACTTATCTGCAGTAATAAAGCAGCAGCAACAGCAGCAGAGCTCCCATCTCCCACCCACCACCCCAAAAAGTTAAATAAATAGAGATGGGAGGAAAAAAAAGAAAAAAAAAAAAGAGGAAAAGGTTATACCAGGTGGGGGTTTTCATCCAGTCCATTAGGGTGTCGATTCTCATTGAGGTGCAACAAAACACCCTTAATGGACTTTTTCTGAATAAAGCGACAAAAAGGGGTTAAACCGGTATAAAAAATCTACTGTGAAAACAAGATGAGTTTTACTTTTCTTTTATGTTGTAATAACAGACTGGTGCTTGTCATTTTGCTCCCTTTACCATAAAATTAAGCTTTAGTTTTGGTTGCTTCATGACAGATGTCATTAGGTATGAACTTAAGCTTTGAGTCCATTTTTACCTATCAGAGATATTGTTTCAACTTTAACAGCCCATAATTTAAAGTTCTCTTATTCTATAATTACTCAATTATAAGGAAATGTTTTGTTTTATGGGTTCATTAAATAATCTCAACCCATAGAGACTCACTCAGTTATATTGCATTGATCTGGGTGTTATAATGTGTCAAATATCTTAAGAGTGAAGAGGCCCAAACTGGGGTCAGAAGAAATTAGATGCAATAGAAAAGCTTTTTTAAAAATGAACAAAGTTAAATTACATAACGTTATCTCTTCAAAATGCATTAAAATTCTCAATTACAAAGGATGACAAAAGGGTATGCAATTATTTAAGTTAATGGCTATGATTAGATAACATATAAAGTGGAAGAAGACAGATATGAAGTTGCAAAGAGGAGGTAAGAAGAGGCCAACTAACCAATCAACATACAAAACATACACTGCCACAGTAAACAATCCTACCCGAGTCCTACCTATGACTTAAGCATCTAAAAAAATGGAGAAAACTTCAACTATCAAAAATGTTTTATAATTTTAATAAATGTCTTACATGATATTACTATTTAAGCATTTGATATCATCAGTACCTGGATTCCTGGCTGTTCCCAGAAAAGAGGAATGGACCCTCGGATCTGGATGAATGATGAGACTTTATCATCTAGGAAGATAACCTTTGAAGGAAAGAAAAAGAGAGAAATCCTTAGACTTTTTATGAATAAATGTAATTACATGATTAAAACCACTTAGAAAACAATATACATTTTAAGAATCTTTTGAAACCAGAATGAATAGCAGCATAACTATGTTGCTTATAGATAAGTCAATCTATAAGCTGACTTATTTATTTATTTATAAAAAAAGAATACCTTAATTTAATGTTATCAATAATATTTATTGACTGACTTAGTAAGAGCTGTGGGCAAAAACTGCATTACTAGGGGCTTCATCCAGTCCATCCAAAGTTTTAAATTTCAAAAACCATACAGCAGAGCTTGCAAAAAAAAAAAAAAAAGGAAAAAAGAGAAAACGCTCTTTAACATTAGCTAAAGGGTACAAAGGGAAAACTGCTGACAACAACAGATTTAAATCATAGTGAAATTGTTAAATGTTTTACCTTCCATCTATGTGATAACTTAAGAAAAGAAGAAACTTGTCAACTGAAGCCGTGACTAACCTGTTCAGTCTCCACAAAGTTGGCCACCTGTCCGTCATCGTTTGTTCCTCGCACATTAAATCTCGTGCCGGCTCGCTCCGAGCTGAGGCGAGAGAAGATGCAAGCCTTGGCCTGTTTGTGGCCGGCATAGATGGTCCTGATCTCTACACCGCCACACATCAGCCTCAGCAGCCAGTCATCACAGTTTACTCCATAGTGTTTAAGGTGCAAGTGCAGAGACTGGTTCCTGTTTGGTTATAAAGAGGGAAGATGTCTAATTAAAAAAAAGCAAAAACGGATCACAATCTTTGAAAAAAACAAACAAACAAACAAACAAACAAAACAAATGCACGCCTAAAGGCTATTCTATAAACTTCAAACAGAGAAATGTTCACATCTCTACCAAAAGAAGCGGTTGTCTGTAGTATCTTCCAGGATCCTGCGATGCGCATTGAGACTTAGATCCATGCTGATTCCAGTGGCAGACCAGGCAAAGTAGAAGTGTCCTGAGTTTAGGACCTTGCGCACCTCTGAAATCCGGTCCTCATCACCTGGATCGTTCTTCAGCGATATAAAGTCTGTCTGCGTGACCCTGAAGACCTCTGACTCCTGCACCTTCCCCACAGAGCTGCATCCTGTCACAACCACGAGACTGTGAAGCATGGAGTCCCCTGCAAAATTGAGGGATCAAAAGTGCAAGAAATGGTTAACTGAACTTTGATGCCATTACTGCTGAACAGGAATTTAGCAGCCAGTCTAATCTCAGCCATCAAGAAGACTGATCTTTAATCTTTCACGCTGCTAGTTCCTTGTTGTGATAACAACAGCCTTCAAGGTCATATGAAGGACGGAAGAAAGCAGCTTATGACTAAGGAGCAACCATGCCACGAACCAAAGAAGCATCATGGCTGCCTGGAACCATTTAGGGAATAATCATTTTCTGTTTTCCTACCCAGGTTTAGCCGGAGAACACCAAGGATTCCATATGCATCAAAGATCTTGGTATAAGTACTTTTAATGGCATCCTTTTCCGCCGCCGCTAAAAGAAACAAAATGGGTGAGAAGAAAACATTATTAAAGCCTGTTCAAATATATCCTTTGTAGTTGAAAGTGTTTCCAAAGCCAGATGTTCTAGGATGAATCGCTTGAGCCATACTTCCATTGAAATGCCATTGCTTGAAAGTGCAGTCTAAAGATGGTGTCAATCATATCTTAATCAAAAAACAGATGGCTTACACAAAACGGCAACAGCTCCTGATTCAAACATGAGGCATTCTTCCCTCGCCCTCGTTTCCACTATGACACTGTAAGGTGGTGGATCCAGCTTGTGGTAAATACGGTATCCTTTGCTGAAGGCCATAGCTGATCCAAGATGAAAAAAATTCTATCTTATTACCTGGAAATAAAGGGAAGAAATAAGAATCAGAGATCATGAGACATAGAAATACATTTACTTAAAGATTTTTGTTGAATAACTTGAACTGCATAATCTTTATTTAGGTTAAAACAGAAAATACTTAAATAAAAAAAAACAACATTATTTATACATCTAAGCATATGTACCTAAACTTTCTTCAATTTTTTTTTTACTAATTTCGAAAAGTTCATCATGATGTTAATTAATTTACTTACAAACTGAAGAGGATGGGAAGCTCTTACTTTTGATGCATTTAATCAAAAGAAAAAACCTCTGTCTTTTAGTGGTTGATCTCAATTCAGTTAAATGGTGCATCTCTAAATACATAAATATACCCACTGCCATACCTATCTAGCACCAAGCTGGACACACTTTGAGGTTCAAAACTGCCTTAATTCAGCAAAGTGTCAGAGACACATGGAGATTTTGGGTCATATTGGCATGATAGCAACGCAAAATGCAGCAGATGTTTCAGCTGCACATCTGTGATGCAATTCTTCCATTACAATGTTTCCTAAAATTGATCCACTGGATCGAGATCTGGCATCTGTGAAAGATTGTCATGTTCAGAGAACCAGCTGATTTAAGCTTGTGATTTAAGCTGTGTGTCAGGGTCTGTTATTCTGCAGGAAACAGCCATCAGAAGGTAGATGGACTACCATCATAAAGGAACAGACAAGGTCAGGAACAACACTGAGAAAGTAATGCAGATATGTATGATCAAATGCTGGAGTTCAATTTTTACATTTATGAAAATTGGTGGATTTGTTCCAGGTTGTGCCAATCACTGCTCAGCTGGACCGTGGCACTGTGATCCAAAGCTAAAGGACATCAGATAGCCATTTGAAACCGATAAGACCATAATGCTGCCTGCACAACATAAAGTTGGAGATTTGAATAATATCTTAGCAACTCCAATCTTATCACTTTTTTACTCTGATTCTGAATAGGAAAATAAATCTTTTAAAGACTGAGACAATGAAGGCCACTGCACATGGATGAGCAGAACAGTAGTCTTCCATCTCAAGAGGATGGCAAGCCTGAACAGAAGAAAACCAAAACACAACAAATGCTTTACATAATACTATTATCTTGCTTATCCATTGTACCAAAGACAGCAAGTAGAAAGTTATGAGTAAATTTACATTTTAACACCAATTTCTAGTTGTTTATAGCTTGCTACAGAAAGGATCGATAATCCCACCATTGGTCTCTTAAAATCTAAGGCTACCGTATAGACAATAAAACAGTAACAGTTTATTGTATTTCGAAACGTTTCCCTTAAACTCCATATAAGGGAAACTTGCCAAACAATTACAGGAACAAGAAGGAAAGTTAGGCTGCAAAGTCATCCGTATTGGCGGCGATCAGTGAGGACACTGGCCGACAGAGATGACAAACTAATATTTATTTTTAACAGACTCGCTGCAGGGTAACAGTAATAGAGGGAGGCGGTGAAAGTTAAAGGCCGGGGAAGTGGCAGATCATCTTCCCCGTCTGATAGTCACGACTTCAAAACGCAGCAGCAGCATACGAAGCAACCGCTAACCTACCAGCTAGCACACAATGCTACATTTTTATGCAATGTAAAACCATCAAACGAAGCAGGAGAATACTCGTATGTGAAGAAAGTATTTGTTATCCTTCACACGCCTAACGCTAGCTGGCAATGTTAGCCAACTTAGCCAGATAAAATCACAGAGACGGCTATGATTCGCTAGGTTTCATTATTTTGATGGTGGCACTACCTGCGCGTCCTGGGATGATTAACTACTAGCTACTATAGCATTTCTTATCTTGTCCCGCTCATGTAAAACACACACGCTTGCATACATTCTTAAATGTAGGTTTTATGTAGTAACTATCTGGCTTAATTTAAAATATACAGAATAAATGTACTAAGTAGCCCGTCTTACCGTCTCCCCACCGGGTCGCTGCACCGCTGTCACAACAAAATCCTTCCCGGTGTGTTGGCGGAGTGGTACATTCGGACGTAAAGTAAAGCACACCCTGCCTCACGTTACCGTAATACTGCTAAAACCATATATGACGGAAGTGCCTTTATTGCAACAAAATGTGAAGTACTTGCCTTTAAAACCCAGTAAACGTTAATGATAACAACTGTACACGCACAGATATAAACTATAATTAATACGTAGAAAGAAACAGGAAATATGAACTCGTCCGCATTTAAACATAATAGACAGTTACTCGCATCCAATTAGAGAAGGTTTGCAGTTTTTTCTAGCAATCAGATTTGACCATAGGCGGGACAGCCGGCTTTCATAACCCTGCGCGCTGGCGTATATAACAAGAGCTCCAGCCTATTCGTAAACACATTAGTTTTGGAAGTGAATATCGAGTAATAACATGACTGAATTGGCTGTTTAAGAAGGTAGGTATTGATACTACACTGTTTGTGCAAAATGTTCTGATTAATATAAATACTATACAATAAGGCTTTGCCATGTCTCCTAAAAGTGTGTTATCGAATTAGCCCATTTCACCTTCAGCATCTGCTAATGTTAAACTATCTTATGGTTGTTAAATTATGTGTTATCTTCCTAACTGACAAACAATGTTAGATCATAATATGTCCCTTAGATGATAGCATAACGATAGTAATGCGCGCAGACAAAAGTAAATATTATGTTATATACATGTATAAGCTGTGTGAATTTGTTTTGTTGATTCGCAGTTTTAAAGCAGCAAATTGCGGTTTTTCTGTTACCCAGTGCATTAGTGAGAAAATTAGTTTGCTATTTGATGACTAACTATGGATCAGTGTTATGTTTTAAAGCTATAGCCAGACTTTTATGTAGAATCAATCAAGCTCTCTGCAGTTTTTCACCTACAGAAGACATGAGGGTAAATTTTTAGATGTGTTTTACTTTTTAGTTGATATGTAATTGAGATAAAATCTACAAAAACAAGTTGTCCGTGTTTTTGGTGACATCACAAAGTGCACAAAGTTCTTATGCACTTTGCATAGGATGCTTTATGAAAAGCGTAAAGCTTGTTAAATTTAGTAAATTAATTGTGTTTTTTTAATGGAATTATGGAACCCATACATTTCAGGGAAATTTGGAAACATTCAACGAAAGCAAAGAAAAAGACCCACAGTCACAACTTCTTTCTTAAACTAACAATGGACATTCCGTTCTAATCAAAACCTGAAAGGAGTAAGAAAAGAAATCGCCACCTGTAGCCAGAAAGCGAAGAGCTAAACATATTTGAAAACACCTATAAAATGAAGAAATTCTGATTTTTGCATCACCTCCATATGGAAAAAGAAAATCAGTTCTAAATCATGTAATTTCAATTTCATATGCCTCTTATGATGTCATTGACGCAAATACACTTAAAGATTAAATTCTGCTGGTTAGTTTGCATGCTGTCTTTTTATTGAATATGAATATTCTTCTGAAAACAAATGAATAATACTTTTAAAGACCAGTCTCAGCTCCTGGTTTATGTGTATGCATCTCTAAATATCTAATGTTCTTATCCTGCATTTTTCAGAAACTTTATTTTATTCCTCCTCATTATGAAGCGCCTTTACCTGGTGGAGCCGGTGGTGGCTCTGTATGCTTTTAGCAGTTTTCTCATCTACCCGCTGGTCCAGCAGTATGTGTACAGGAGGCTCTGGCAGCAGCTGACCAACACTCCCTATCCCATCTCAGACAATACCTCCAGATGTGCTCCAAGGAACAGCAGCAGCAACCAGACTGACTTCCATAAGGTTCGTTCATAATGGAAGGTTGCAACCTGGTGTCATTTCAAATAATCTTATTTGGAATAAACCTTAGTTCATTTTCTCATTATCCAAACAAAGCTGAGAATAATGGGTTTTTTCCACAGGAAGGAGAGGATATGTTTATTGATTATCTAATATTTAACTTTTGATAATGTGCTGTTATTTTATGTAAATAAATATCAGTCCCAAATATAATTCCCTCTACCTCTGTACGGATGTCTTTTAACATGTTCATGAAAACTATATATTGTGAATAATCAGTATTATTCTGTAATTCTAGCTGGTTGTTATGTTTATTAGTCCATAAAAACTGGTCAACACTTAATGACCAATAGATATGAGCTTTGCTGAAGGGTTTTCATCCCTGGAACATTTTCACAATTCACACAGAGTTTTTGCCAGGTTTTAAAAAAAAATGATTATTATTCATTTATTTTTTTTATAGATGAAAATCCGATAATGTGGTGAGCATTCGTATACCACTTTTAATTTCACACCCCACAATTAACTAGTTTGAGAAGTTGCATAATTTATAATTATGTTGAAGTTCATAGTTTTAATATTTCAAAGTTAAAGGGGTATTTTGTTGTTGCACCTGAGCAACATTGTTTATTCCTTACAGTAGTATATTTGTTGTGAAATACTTTAAAATGCTAATTTGGTGAATACACTTAATTGATATTCAAAGCAGACATGTGACTCAAGCTTAACCTTTTGAACTTGACTTCAACACCCTGAACTAACAACATAATCTCAAATCATTTCTGATCCAATAACAGCTTGAGGTGTTCAATGTACCAAAACAATTAGAATTTAAGCAGATTAAAAAAAGCATGCATTCATGGACCAGTATTGTCATGCTATCGGAATATTTAAAAATAAAAGCAGGAAGTGAAACACACTCACACAAGAATAATCTGTTTTTGTCTGAAAGTACAGCTGTCACCATGCCACCAGCATAGCAGTAGAGCTTTGTTCCTCTTGCTTTTTCTTGAGAAAAACCTCACTTGTTCTCATAATCTCTGTCATCCTTATAACTGGTTTTAGAGGCATTAGACAACAGTTTTGAAAGATTTCAAACCCTCTAACATTTTTGTGTTATACTGCCATTTGGTTTAAAACTCAAATTAAAGTGTCAGAGGCAGCAGTTTTTTTCCCCTAGTTCTTTGGAGCATAGATTAAAGATCATTGCTTCACTTGTTTCTGGAAATTGCCAGATATCTGGCTGAAAAAAGACCCTCGTATACAAAAAAGCCAAATTGATCTGTTTAGAAATGTCTGGTTGTCGAAAACATTGACTGTAGTGGTTTAAAACTAAAAGAGCCCTTCTCGTTGCTCTTTTTAGGTGTTAAAAACTACAGTTTTAAAAAGCAGCATGCAGCATGTCTACTATAAAGCTGACTGTAGACTTGCTACAAGAGCAGATAGACCCACTAATTATTTGTAAATATTGCTGTGAACCTGTGTCAATCAATCAATCAATCATAAAATTTTTGGAGTACTTTTAAGATAGGGTAAAGGAAACAAGTTCTTTACTTAAAATAAAACAACAACAAGCAACAGCAAAATTGTTGTTTTGAAGGACCAAGGAAAAGCAGCTGGGATAATTGGGGTAATGAGGCGACACTAGAACATTCGGTGTATGCATCTAAGCAGTAATTGATTTTATTCTAACCTAAATTTCCTGTGTCTACTTTTCCAGGAGGTGCAGAAGCAGGCGTCTCTTTTCTCCCTTTACTCGGAGCTCCTCTCCACAATCCCATCTTTGATCGTGACTCTTGTGCTGGTGGCCTATAGCGACCGGGGCGGACGCAAGACCACCATCATTATGCCTCTGATCGGCATGCTGATATATACCAGCACCTTCCTGACTGTGTCCTTCTTTGAGCTCAACATCTACCTTCTCATCGGCTCTTCCTTCCTTAGCTCTCTGTTTGGGGGTATTGGCACTTTCCTGGGAGGCTGTTTTGCCTACATAGCGGACTTGTGCCAAGACGACCGGCAGAAGACGCTGCGAATGGCTGGAGTGGATATGATGATTGGACTGTTGTCTGGAGTGGCTGCGATATCTACAGGTTACTTCCTGAGAGCTGCAGGCTTTAACTGGCCTTTCTTAACTTCAGCCCTGTGCCAGTGTTTGATCCTAGTCTATGCAGTTTTTATCCTGGAGGAGACTGTAAGAAAGACTCCCGCTGATGGCAGTGATATAGACGGGTCTCCCCAGCGGCCTGGGTTGAGACAGTTGATCTTTGGGCTCTGCCAGATCTTTGCAAGAGCAAGCTACAAGTGTAAAGTAGTCTTAGCCCTCCTGATGATCATCTTCACCAGCTTCATCTTCACCTACATTGGAGGCATCTCCTTGGTGACACTGTACGAGCTAAACGAGCCACTGTGCTGGACTGAGATTCTGATTGGCTATGGCTCAGCAATGTCCACCACGGTGTTCCTCACCAGTTTCTTGGGAGTGTCGGCATTCACATACTGTGGAGTCCCGCAGATGCTGATTGTTGCATTGGGGATCCTGTCTGTGCTGTCAGGATTGATCATGGTGGCGTTTGCAAAGACCACAGTTCTGATGTTTTTAGGTGAGTTAAAGCTGCCGAGTCATAATTAAAGTTATTAATCTCTGCTAAATCATTACTTGAACTAGACAAAAATGTGACCCCAAGAATTTGAATATTAATAAAAAAAAAATTGTGTAATTTATTTCAATAAGTCGAACATTACGGAAGAGGATCAGGGACACCGAAAAAAAAAAGAATTCTGAGATTAAAGACAGAATTCTGAGTTTAAAGTCGGAATATAAATTATTTCCATTATTGGTTTGAATAATCATAATCTAATACTCTAAAAAACTGAATTCATTATCTGAAAGCCTTAATCCTTGAAATTGACAGATGTAAACACTTGAAATATATTGTGCATTTTTGTCTGAGGAATGTAGATAGTATATGAATTACATTTTTCAATTAAGCTGCAGAAATAAACTTTTTGATAATGTTTAAACTTATTAAGATGTACATGGAATTTAATTTTTGTCTTTTAGACATATAAAAGAAATTAATTCTTATAACCATATCTTACTGCATTGATCATATAATAGTGCAATATAATATTTTTGATCTATCTATCTATCTATCTATCTATCTATCTATCTATCTATCTATCTATCTATCTATCTATCTATCTATCTATCTATCTATCTATCTATCTATCTATCTATCTATCTATATATATATATATATATATATATATATATATATATATATATATATATATATATATATATGTGTGTGTGTGTATATATATATTCTGTTCACTGTATGAACGCCGAGAGCAAACACAGTAATCATACTTGTCACATTTCAGGCCTTGTAATTTATGTTTTCTGTTTCATTTTATGACATATTTATCTAAAATAGCTTTTAAATTACTGAACAAGATAAAAACAGCACTTAAAAAATAAAGATTCTTACCAAAAATACTACAGACTATTCTCTCTGGTTACAGATTGACAGTAAGTTTATTGGCCTGTAAGGTGTTCAGAATCTACTGAGTTTGCAGGATCTTTTATTAGAAGACTGAATTGTAAGCTTTATTGTTTTTTGTAAGCTTTATTGTTATTGCTTTATTTGTAATTATGACATCTTATCTCTGCTTTGCTTATTTTCTTATCTCTCCTTTGTTTGCTTTAGATGTAGTACTGCCAGGGGTTTATTATGAAAGACATGAACGCTGAAACTCAATATAGCTCTGAAACCTTAATTTCCGTCACTGATTATGTGTGTTTGCAGTAGCACAAAAGCTTTCATAAAATTTCTTATTTAATTTTCTTGTTTGTTTTCTTTTTATTGCAGCAAGGATCCCCATGCTGCTGTCCATAATGCCTTTCCCTGTTCTCCGCTCGGTAATGTCAAAGATCGTCTCCAAGTCTGAGCAAGGCAAGTGTGCTTTTGGATACACACCATGGATGCATGTCTGTGTTTAAAGAGTCATAGTCCACTGGTGTGTGTCCTGTCCTTAACATTTCAACATACACTTGGAAAACGAAGCACTTAAAGTTTCTGTTCATCCTAGAAGTGAAAGGACTCGAAAAAACATAACATTTTGACTTTAGTTGTCTCTGTTATACTTCACTGAATCCCTTTTTTTTGTTTTGTCAGGAGCCCTTTTTGCTTATCTTTCCTTTCTGGAGAGTTTATTTAACAACGTTGGATCTGCAGTCTTCAATAGTATCTATGCTGCCACGGTGGGGTGGTATCCTGGTTTTGCCTTCCTCTTAGCTGCGGGACTCTGTGCCATTCCTTTATCTGCGGTTGTGTAAGTTAATTTTCCTAGTTTTTACACCACAACAGTAAACTGTCATATCAGCCTTTTGTTTGACTCTTACATGTAGCAGCTGTTTATTTCCTAAATGAAAAGAAATTCATGAAATAGACACAAATAAAATCAAATCAAACAGTAAAATAAATCTAGAAAGAAGAGCAAAATTTTTATTTGACAAGTTTATACTAACACAATGCTATACAAAATTGTTCCTAACTCTTTGAGGACATGGTTTAAAGTATTAAGAAACAGTTGCTGATGAAAAGGCATCACCACATTATGATGTCACCACTCCAATATTTCACCACAGGGATAGTACAAGCTTGGTAATGTGGAGCATTAGTTTTTGTTCACACATACAGATTTTTATGCAGGCCAAAAAGTTACTTTTTGGTGTAATGTGTTCCACATATATTGTGTGTCCCCTACACATAGGGCTCTTTGTGGCTCTTTTCTTGCAACGGCTCCCCACCTTCCTATAAAATGTTTTTATTAGAGACACATCCTGGGGAAAGAAGTTGTCTCTTCGCTGGCTGATTTGTTCAAACACAGACTGGTATTCTTTTTAGAAGAAAAGCTATACTCAAAGATGCATCCAACAACAATATTAAAATGCATGAGCTCAGCAATGTTGGCTAAGAGTTGTTGCTCCAACTTGGTCAAAAGGCCATCCATTTGAATTTCTCTCTTAGACTGCAACCCACTTCCTCTATTATTATTATTATTATTATTATTATTATTATTATTATTATTATTATTATTATTATTATTATTATTATTATTATTATTATTATTATTATTATTATTATTATTATTATTATTATTATTATTATTATTATTATTATTATTATTATTATTATTATTATTATTATTATTATTATTATTATAGTCACAGTTCTGATTATAGACACTCTCAGTTAGTGAATCCTTCCTCAGACTGTTTGAGTCTGAGGAAGGAACCAAATATCTGTAGAAAAGAGAAATGTTCAGAATCAAAAAGTAGGAAGGCACAGTTTCTTATTTCAAGCATAACTTTCTAACCATTGTCCTAAGAATTAATAACCATATCAGACAACTTGCGTAGCTTTCTAAGATGTGAAATCACTTTTAAACCTAGAAGATGTTGATTTGCATATTATACTACAGCTCAGGTTGGAGAAGTTGAGAGGAAAAATATTACTAGGGCATTTAACAAATCTTTCAATTCAAAGTGGCAAAAAGAAAGTAATTCTTCAAAGAAATCCATAAAATGTTCCCTTTAAGGTTTACTACAAGTCATGTGGGGAAACACCAAAAATGTGAAAAAAGGAGGAAATGAGACCAAAATTAAGCCTTTATGCAGAATACTGTAATTGGAGGATTAATATTGCACATTACCTTGATCCTTCCATCCCATGTGAAACATGTCTGAGCCAGCATCATGCTGTGGGGATCCTGTTATTCAGCAGATCCAGGGAAGCTGGTCAGAGTTGATGGGTAGAGATACATATTGGACAATCACAGAAACATCCAGTCAAAGACTACATGAGACTGACTGAAAAATTGTCTCCTTCCAGCACCATGCTTTGATCAAAGCATAGTCATGTGTTGAAATAGTCCAATTAAAGTTCAGACCAAAATCTAATTGAAAATTTTTAGCAATACTTGGAAATATGTTTGCAGGTTCTCTACATCCAGTCAGATAGACCTTCAGGTATTTTTTATTGAGGAATAGGTAAAAATGTTTTTCTCTGGATGTAAGAAAGGTTGCAGTTTGAATCGCAGTAAACGGTTCTTCTGATTCAAGTAGCCTAAATGTATACGTACACCACAGTTTACAGATTTTTATTAGTAAAAAAGAATTGGGAAATGCTGTGTCATCTTTCTTCCACTTCACAACCACTCACTTTTTTCTGTTTGTCTATCAGACAGAATTCAAGGGGTATAAAATACTTTTCAAAGGGTTATAGGCTGTGCCATGAACACTGAAGCTCTCTGTCCTGTTGAACTAACAAATATTTTGCTGACAGTAGTTAAACTGAGAAGACAAAGTGATACTGCTTAGTCAATGTAGGAGCAGTAGCGTGAAACATAACCCCCCTTACTGCCTACATGTCTATCACATGCTGTGCTGCTTTCTTTGCACAGTGATCAGTTTTAAATTAACAAAGCCCTACCCAGATATTCTGTTGTTGCTTGCTAACTACAAGTGCACACAGATTGTGAACTCTTTAATGAAATTGAAAATCATTTTAGCTTAAAAATTAACTTATTGACATGTGTCTGTAAACTCCCAAAACACGATTAATGGAAATGCATGACAGAAGAGATAAGGTTGGGTCCTTTTTCAGCTGGAATTGATAACGTCTATTTCCTGTCCACATGTGTTCCCATTTCTGAACAATTTAGTGCAGTGGCTTTTATCGGAGTGGATGTTACCACTGAACCCATAAAGTCAGAAGATGGAACCACTGAGGAGGACGGCCAGGCTGAGAAGGAGAACGACACCAGTCCTCTTCTAAGCTCTTCTGATAACACCTCAGCTGGACATTGTTAACGTATTTACCTTTTAAGTATGTCAGTAACTTTAGTTTTCTGGGTTGATACACCAGGAAAGTTTCATTTTTTGTTGTTAAATAAGTTTTGATGCAGTGCTTCTTCTTTTTGCAGGAACGTTGTTGCTCAGCATCAGTTTTATTTTTCATGGTAAATCCCACTGAATTAGAAATGTCATCTAATGACAAAAATATATTTAAGAAGGAGAAAGTGAGCATTTTCAGGGGAATTATGTGTGCTGCATCATTTGAGATGTATGAAGGTTTTTAAAACTTTTAATTAATTCATATATAGTGTAATTAATTGTTTAATAATTCCACCTTTTATTTTACACCTTTTAACTGTTAGCTGTTTTTTTGGACACTTTTCACCAAAGTTCTAAAGCCGCCTAATTTTCATACAGTTTGAAGGAACTGAATTGATCACATTCGTTGACTTTTTACAAATACCGATTTTTTCAGACTATAAGCTGCTACTTTTTTCCCCACGCTTTTTGAACCATGCGGCTTATAGCCAGGTGCAGCTTTTCTGTGGATTTTTCTTCAACCACCACGGGGAGCTTCAGCAGGAAGTGAATGAATAGAAGTCAAAATTGAAAATCAAAGAAGAAAGCGTTGATTTTCATTTAGAACAAGCACATTCTAGCAGAAGGCACGACGGAGAAATGTTTTCAAACTCATACCCCCTCATCATGGAAACCACACGAAGAAGTTTATATGATGCTGCTTTTAAGTTGAAGGCTATTGATCTGGTAGTACCGGTCGATTACAGCTGCACGTAAGCTCAGCCTGAATGAATCCATGGTTTGGCGTTGGAGACGCAGGGCTGCGTCCTTAATAGCAGATTAATTAAGGAAAACCGAGAGCGGTGGAGATACCAGCAGCATATAGCCCTGTGAGGGTTATATATGTACATTTCCAGTTTTTAAAAAACAACTTTTGAGGGTATAGCCCAGAAAATACAGCACTCAGGACACAAAAAATATTCTTGCCAAAAATCTTCCCTGTTAACTAATGTCAAAATGCTTTGTTGCAGAATGTATTAATTTGACAGTCTTGGGTTAAAATGGTATTATTCATTGTTTTATTTAAACCAGTAAAGGGCCAGGCAGTTTGACTAATTTTTGCTGTTTTTTAAATTCATATTGTGTAAATGGACTGGACTTGTGTAGCACTTTATGTAGTCAGGTCCAGTGGACTCCAAAGTGGAGTCCACTTCAGGGCAGGTGAAGTGCCTTGCCCAAGGATAAAGTGAGCAATAGAGTGGGGTTCCAACCTTTATCCCTGACCCACTGTCACCCTATGTGAAACATGTAAAAGTATGTTTCTTTTCAAAAATATTTGCGCAATTTTTTTACTTGATGTGTTACTTTGTCTTTTTGTTGTTTTCTTATGTGTAAAATTATGAAAAATATAAAAGTAAGTAATATTTAAAAAATGACACTAGGGAAGACAGAATTAAAAGGGAAACAAACCCTGGAATTTTTAACATGTATTTATGTTGATAAATTAGTATGTATTGGGAAGTGAAAAATTTAATGAGGCAGAGAATGCATTTTATGTTTTTCTAAAGACAACTTGGTCTTTAGGTGAGCACTTTACATCTTAATTAGCAGTGAGAAAGAACACCGCTAATTCAGATCCACTAACTGGCAATAGGAACTAGCAATTTTTTTCCCCCTGGTAGACAGTGACTGGAAATGGAAAACTGTTACTAGGGAGCTAAAATGTAGGTCAGTTCAGAAATAAATACTCCTGGTGTAGAAGTTAAAACCTATATTAGTACTGTGTGCTTTGTAATCTTTTCAACATGGAATAAAATCTGTAGAAATAAGGTTTAGCTTACAGAGACAAATCCAGGTTCACAAGAAGAAGAGAATCAATGCCACAGGACTACCCTTCGAGTTCAAATATTACCAAAAGGTAGACATTCTAATGCCGCTTTTTGTGGATCAAAGTTTCATTGATAAAATTAAATTTTTTGTATCAAAATACACTTTATATTACTTAAGATGTCTTAATAAAATGAGCATATGAAAAATTTGTTTACTGTATCTCTTTAAAAATGTCCAGAAGAACCAATCAGAGCTAAACTATTTTTGTGTTTGTCAATTTTTCTCTTTTTGGCAGAATCTCAGCTGTTGCCAGACACATTTGAAGTTGAGTCTGTTTAAAACAGCTTTAAAGAAGGTTTTCTGACAAGATTTCCTGAAAGCTTACAAGATACTGACAATAAGCAACTTTCTTGAAAGTTTACAAAAAAGTTGCTTGAAAGAAAAACATTTAAAAAAATGCTACACCCAACACTGTGCGTATGAGATTATAAAACTACTGTTTAGGCCTTGTGCCCTCCTATGCAACTTTGCATTTTAAAAATTTTATGTGATATTGCAATTAAAACCTAATTTCAATAAAACTTCTCTATATTGGAAATACAAATAACATTTTCTTCACTATTATTTTAATTTTAAAATCATAAAATTTCCACACCCATCAATGAACTTTAGAATTCCTCTTTTTGTGTAAAACTTTCAGGCATTTAATTAAACTTTTTATGTAGACCTTTGCTCGTCTTGTTCTTTTTATTCTCATTCAGTTAGCTTTTTCTGGGTGAGTTTTTATATGAGCCACTAGGTGTCAGTCTTTGTCCACCCATATAGCAATACTAACTCAGTTGGTGAAAGTGCTTCTCATTTGAAAAATCCCTTTGTCACATGTTATCATGGCCTTCAACGTCTGTGAGGCTTTTCTTCCATGACAAAACGTAAGTATTAAAGTATGTGTGTTGTATGGATGATAAATGAGCAAAATAAATGTTGTACTCAAGCCATAAGGCTGTATAGCTACTTGTTTTCTGCTTGGGTTGGTTATTGTGGGAACCACAAAAGATGAATGATGTGGCCTGAATGCAATACAACTCCTTCACATTAGTCAGCACTGGAGATGCCACATAAAATCAGATTTTAGCCACACATGATGCATCACAGGAATAATACTTAGTTTGGCTTTTAATTTGACCTGTTAACAGTTTTTAATGTAGTTGTGTGTAAGAATAACAAGCCACATCTAACTACTTAGATTTGTTAAAAGGTGGGACAGCTAGATCAATCTGAAAAAATGTGCCACAAAGGGGGAAAAAAATCTGCCAGCGCTGTGAATATTGTAAAAGTGAAACATCCCCCTGAAATTGAGTGCAATTTCCTGTTGGATCTTCTGGCTCTAGCTTCAGTCATGGAAAGCTTAATGACATCTTATTGTAATGTGGAGTTATTTGATTTTCATTCTCAGGTTTTGAGGTTTGAGTCCAGATTGTGATTAGAAGGTAACACAGAGTTTGAATGAAGTTCACCACTTGAGGTTAACAACGGGACCTTCTGAGGCACCGAACATATGGTCTCGACTTGAATCAGAGATAGAGGTGTGGTGAGTGGTGATGATCGTTTTCATGGGTTTTCCCAGGGATAGGGATCTCTGGCGAACACAGTCAGGGTGGCTTGTGTCAGTGTGGCGTGCAAAGGGGTCGATGGGGATTAAAGAGAGAGTTGACGGAATATGGTTTTAAGAGGAGGATGGGGGAATGAGGGTCTCATTGGTTTTTGGTTTCCAAACACAGCTGAATCAGCACTGCAATCATCTGCACCACATCACCATTGGCCCTTTCTGTGATGTTGATCCAGAGAATGGCTAACAGACCCCTCTCTTTATCTCGATTCTCTACATGGGAAGATAATTCGTAATAATATTGCACCAAATTTAAGTGACTGGTGTGACTGAAGTGAAGTTTTGAATGGAATAGCTTTTATATGAATAGAGGTGTTGTTATGCCAGGAAGCTGCTCCAAATTAACTTAATGCCATCATCAGATGGCATTAAGTTAATTTTTCCAGGATTTCTAGGGATTTTCAATCTCTTTCAACTGAGATTGAAAATCCAAAGTCTATTCTATTAAACGATCTCCCTCCATTAACTATATTGAGGATTAAATGTGGGACTGGAGAATCTAAAAAGAATGAAAATGAAAACAGGCACATAAACTGTGTAGCTAGTAAAATTAAAAGGCTCAACATGAGGTTTGAATCAGGTGGAAACAATGCCACAAGTGCAGCTTTGTGCCACATAGACAGTCCCAGAATAGAGTGAAGGCAAGGGACAATAAACCAGTAGTTGGAGGGCAGCCATTTCCTCTGTCTCTCCCTCCATTTTTGTTTTGTTAACAGATAATGCTACCTTGTCATGCTGATCGGCCTGGTGTCTACTGTAATAATAATAAACTAATTTCCCTGATCAACCTTTATTCCCTGTGTGTTTTTGTGTCTGTTTGAATGGTTTAGTTTTAAAACCAACGCAAGTTTTTTTTAACTTGATCAATGTCAAGTTTTCTGAGTTAAACAGCCCTCACATTTTTTGCGTTTGGTTTTTATCTTTCCCATAAGTTGCACTGCACGGCTTTTTGTCTTCTCTGATTTATCGATTTATATTATTGAGATAATCCTATTTGCCTACCCCTTTCCTCTCCCATCTGGATCTCATGGCTTCATGTGGTTGCCACTCCTTCTGCAGATGTCTTTCCCCAGTCTGTTTCTTTATTCCCCCTTATAGCTATCTACTTCACATGCTCCTCATTGTCTTTCCTCGTCTCCACTAGAGAAGGATCGACTGTCTTCTTCGAACATTTCAAGTATAGATCTTCAACCTCCAATACTGACGCACAAACTGCAGATCCTCATTGTCTCTTTTCACTTTTCAATTACCTGTCATCTCAGCAAAAATATTTCAAAATCCAACAGTTTAGCTAAAGGGATGGAATGAAGCACGTTTTAATGTCTCAAAATTTCTCATCTAAAAAATATTTGTATCTGCAAGAACTGCTTTATGAACCTTTACTATTGTCATGTTTCTATAAGACAGTTATTTACTCACAATCCAAGGATTATTTACAGGGGAAACAGAGATTATTGGCAGCAACATTTCCCTCCTTTATCCATTGTCTACAGCTCCAAAAGTCATTAAGTGAAAGATGGGGTTAAACCAGGACAGATTGTCAATTCATGCAGGACAAACACATTCATTTCATTTATAAGGGTAATTTTCTGAGAGACTAATTATCCTAAAGGTCATGTTTTTGGACTGTAAGAAAACTTATGCACGCACAGGGTGAAAAGCCCCTGGCTGATATTCAAGCTTCAATTGTTGCTGTGAGGAAACAGTGCTAACAATTGTGCTGTGGTGCAGCATTGATTGATTTTTTTAATTTATTCATATTGAAAGACTTTTTTGTCATTTATAGTGCTCTTTTGGAATCTGTGTTACATACTTCTAACCATGCCCTTAAATGATTGTCCCTCTTAAGACTTACATGTTTAGATCCAATACTATACTGTATGTGAATCTGCTCTTTTTGGTAAGAGAAGACAATGTATGCCAGCAGTCATATTCTTGTATTGCTGACAAGATGTTAGTTATATTCTGTTTACAGAACCTCAACTTAAAATTTCACAGCGATACAAAAAAAAAATCTGCATCTATAGTAACAGTTTCAAGCATTTTATATTGTCTTGAATATGTTTTATACAAACAATTTGCCAGCATTATTGTTTATCAGCCAAAACAAATGCATTTGTTTTCAAAAGAACAGTTGGTGCTACCTCAAAGAAAGCAATTTATATTGATTATCATCTTAGCAATGGTTAGAGGAGGCACTCTGAAGGGGGTGGTTCACAATGCTGAGACTACAGTGTCTGAAAGCTATGAATGTCATTTGTTCACAGTGGCACTCCTGTCTTTAGCAATGTCTCCTGCTGCTGAGCCCAAGCCTTTTAAGACAGGCAACCCCCCACATGTGTGGAACCGTGGCAGATAAAAGGTCACTGTGCCAATCAATACACTGCCTGGTTCTGCTTCAGCACACTGGATTAATCAACCTGCTGCTCCTGACGGGGAGATATCAGAGCCTGATGATCACAGAAGAATGGAAAGGAGAGGAGTGTGATACATGAAGATTATTTGTGCAGGATTTCAGCCATGACATTTCCCTGTTATTATCACCATGTATATTCTTGTCTCACCTTTTAGTTTTTAAATAGATTGACCCAATCCATCTCTTTTTCTTTCTTAGTAAAGGTTTTATTGTCTCTTTGGGCATATTAATGGCAATATGTGTCTTAAGTAAGATCATGCTGATTGCATTTGGTTGGGGCGTGCCGTTAAAGAAGCACACAAGCTGTCCTAAAAGAGGTATATTTGTGGTCAAATCAGAGCCTCTCCAGCTGAACTTGACATTAGAGAAACCACAAGGTTAGTAAAAAACCCTTTCTCTAACTGTGCCAGCAGTCATTTAGCCAGCATGCATGTGGAAATCTGTAAGGGAACAGCAACATTTGTATTTATCTGATCTGGTCAAACACAACCTTTGCTGTTCTTCTTTGCTATGATCCTGGTTACAATCGGCCAAATTGGATGTTTTTAATATTTCCTTCTGCAGTTCATTCATTTAGATATCAGTTCTTTGTTCTCACCCTCAGTTCTGGTTAGGTTAGTTTACTGAAAAATCAAGCACATTAAAGGTTGCTAAGTCAAGTCAAGTTTATTTGTATATTTTATTAAAACTCAGTTGATCAACACCAATAGATGACATAGCTCCTGAAATAATCTCAGATGGTGGAAATTTCCCGCTGGACTGCAAGCAGTTGTGATTTTGTCCCTCTCAACATTTCCTCCAGAATATGACGTCTGCAATTCAAGATGAAATGGAAAACTTACGTTTATCATAAATAGGGCTTTGGACCAATAAGCATAAGTTAAATTCTTTTCCCACTTTCGACATTTCTGTTTTCTGAGTGACCACAAGAAATGTCTGGGACACCTCTTTGTGTGGTGGCTCTGGAGGCCCAAACTCCAGTTGCTGTCCACAATCCATGAATCACTCCCAAATTCTTTTCTCTGTCTTTTGCTCTTCATAAACCTTTCAAGAAAAATGTTGACGCATGTCCACACTTCATAGCTGTAACTAGTAATATAAAACTTTGTAAGTTACATTTGCTGTTGGTCACTCTTTGAACCCCTCTGCTGACATTTTTTGGTGTCAAATACCTTAATGATATCTGTGACTTTCCTACAAAGTCCAGACCACAAACCCTTCAGCCCAATCCTATTACATCACAAGGGACGGCAGGAGGCTCAATAATTTCCTAATACAGTTAGACATTGTTGATTTTAGCTAGTGTTACTCAGACAACAGTAAAAAGTTAATTTGTTTTATTTGCAACACAATACACCCCTGCAGCTCAAAGGAAGCATGTCAAGAGCATTTCCCTGAGCACTGTATCAACTTTAAAAGCCACAAACCAACAATCCTCAGTTTGAAACCCCACTCTGTCAGTGACCCCAGAAATATCTATGTTTTGTTTTCATCTGTCTCAATTAGAAGAGGCCTTTCTGCCCAACAGAGTCAAGTAATCCATGCATACCAAGTTTTAATAAAGACAGTTATTTGAGATGTTGTTTTTTTGTATTCCTGAATTCTGTCATGAACCAAACATGAGACAATGTCTCAGTAAAGAAAGCTGAGTTTAAGATTTCTAACAGCAAAACAAACATAGGACACACCAAAAACACTAAATGGGCCAAAAATACTTACACATTAAACACAATAAACCATCACATAAGAAAAATATTAAAATCCTAATCAAAGCAAATCAAAGCTTTAAAAAGTTAACATGTCCCATTTAAAATTGTTGAAGATCTTGTACAATATTGCTTTATTAATACAAGGGTACAATCAAAAGTAAAAGTAATTTAAACATTTTATTTCAGATTTTGCTTTTAATCTTTCATCAACATGACACTTTTCCAAGATGTATTTTTTATTATATTTATTTACCTACCTGGTACACATTTAACCAGTTTCCAGGATGTGTGGGGTCTGTAGAGATGTAAGCTGCCCTTTTCTCAACCCTAGACCTGCATAGGTCTTAGATGGAGGGAAGGTTAGCTCTTACTGTCCTCTTTGCAGGTCTAAATGTTTGCTGCAGTCTGGACCAATTCTGTTTATAAGCAGTGGATCAGCTTAGAACACAAGAAAGGGTTGTTCCAATAAACCAGTGCTGATCCAGACATGGTTTGTTGTGAATGGTAAGGACACTGTTCAGTTAGTGTAGGTCCTGTTCCCACATAGTGTTTCCTGATTATCTGTACCTGTAATATTATTTACCAAAATCTGCTCCACTGTGCACTTCTGTAAGTTTCACTTCTCTCTCCACCCTGTTGTTTGTCAATCACTCCCCTGTTGTTCACTTGTCACTAGCGCCTTTTGCAAATATTTGGCGTGATGGCTTTATTGTCCTAAGAATCCCCCATAATGAATGAATTTGACAGAAAACAGTGGAGGAGGCCAAATTATGGTCTGAAAACCCAGAAAATGTTGAGAAAACCACTCATAAATTTGGTAAAAATGCAAACCAAAACCTCAGTTTTAAGAGCATGAGGTAAGGCACCTTCACAAATATGATCTTCAGAAAATTATAACAGGAAAGGATTTATTATATTCTCACCTCAAAATTCAGTAGAATATATTTGCAAATTAACATCTTGCCAGGCCTCACACAACCCTGGAAATACTTTCTCTGGACACTTGAAGTAGTAAAAAGAACACTATGCTTTTGGATCATGGTACAGCTTGTGGAAAAGAAAAACATTTTGGTTGTTGATACATTTGCCAGAACAACGCTCATCTCAAGTGAAGACAGTAAAAAATAGCTTATTAAAATAAAGTGACATTACAGCCTCACACCCTCTGATCGCTCCCAAAATCATATCAATTACTTCAGTTACCAATCACATTCAGCCAAGAAAATATAGGAGAACAATAAAAAAAACTGTGAATCTGAAATTTCTAATTAATCTGAATTAGAACTCTAGAAAAGAAAATAGCTGAACAATTAGATATTTAGTAATACTGATCATGGTATCAGTCCAAATGATGGTGTCACTTAATTTTAATTGTGTTGTAAAAACAAATGAAAAAGGGGAAACTCTTACTAAACATCTTATTCCATTCATCTTTCTACATCCAATATTTATTTTTCTTTTCTATTTGCATGTGACATTTTAGCTTTTGTATACAAAGCTTGAAAACAAATTTATGCACTAGAGTTGAGATGATAAGGGTAACAAAACATAGTTTTGAATTTACTGTCCTTGCGGTCCAAGTGCATCCTCCCTTTTATTCTCTTCCTCTCCAATAAAAGAGGAAAACTTGCAGCTGAAAAGAATCGGCAGAAATGTGCCTTAGCCTGTCATCTGTATGGGAAAGAAACCTTGTGGAGACCTTGTAATTCAGGCAGCTACATGAAAGTTTCGGGACAGAGTCCCGTGGGCTGTTTTAGCCTGATCTCAAGCCAGCTGTTATTCCAGAATTATTTGTGTCTACTGCAACAGTGATAACATCTTTCTCGTGTCTGTTGGTGATTGATGTCAGCTTTGTTGGTGAATCAACATATGCTAAGTAGACATGAACATATGCATTTCAAGCATGACAATGCATCTGGCTAGATATAAAGCATATGAACATCAGGAGACAAGCATTTCATCATTTGCGTGGCTATAGAATATATATTTAGAAATACTTTACTAAAGGATATGTATTTGTTTGGATTAAACTGTGAAGCATAAAAAAATGTTGTTTTTTGGAAAGATTCCACATTAGTAAGTCAAATCAAATTCAAATTGTAATACATGCTTTTGAAATCAGCTAATTTTAAGCTTAAAAATATCTTCAACTAAAATATTGACAAACTATTACTTTTATGTAGACAGTTTATCAACCCTGTCCAGCCTTAATGTTTTGCTGTTTTTGCTATCAAGATAATTATGCCTTTCATCATCACTCGTCATTCATCTATGTTGCAGAAGCCATAACAGTTTACCATAATGAGTTGCATTTATATTCCTCTTCAATGCCCACAGAGTCACTCGTTCTGAAACACTCCAGATTGATATAAATTTATCAAACTAAACATTGCCGTGTTCAGTTTGGCAATGATTTTGTCAAACTAAACATGAGTAAGCTGGTATTTCACAGAGAGTAAAACCACTAGTCAAATCTAAATCCGTGCGGGTCCTGAGTCATGAAGACATAAGCAATGTGTTCATGACATTGAACACATTTTCAATGTGTTTGTATTAGCCGGAAAGCTAATTGTATTAGCCTGAAAGCAAATACAAGAGGAGCTGTGGCACAGGAGAGAGCAAGGAGGAGCAGCATCTATGGAAGAGTGATTGACAGCTCCAAGACGTTCCTCCTGGCTCTGCATGGTTGTTTCTGATCGAGTTGTGTATTTCTATTGATAGCTTTAGGACCAGGAGAATGTAGAGAAGCTTCATTTCTTTTTCACAGATTTTCTGTCTCATATCATACTGCCAGGAAATATTGACAGTTTAAACAGATATGTAAAAATCATCTTGTTTATAAAAGTTACCTACTGCAGCTTTAGTTGAGAAATAACAAAAACTCTACTTTTTTATTCCTTAAACTGCCCAAACTTTGCCAACAAGACTAGATTCCAGGCACAGCCAAAAGCAGCAAACCTCAAACCAGATGCTTTAAGCAGCACATTTTATTGCAAAGGCCGATCAAATGGCATGAGATAACTAGATAATCTAAAGAGACACTAAGACTAAACTTATAAATTTTAATAGATACAACAGATCAAACATTTTCGGAATAAATATCTTTTCTCAAAAATCTGTTGTTGTTTCCTCCATTTACATAAACTGCATCAGTTTAATAAGAAGCAGCTTACAAAGCTTGCATTTCAGGACACAACATATGTTACCGTTTCAGAAACTGAACCTATATGACTCAGAGGATCTGAACTCCTTTGTCTTACTATCAGATTTGATTTTTATGATACATCTTGTAATGAAATAAGAAGTGATGTGGTGGTTAACCCTTTCTTTGACCACGGTGGGAGTCTCTCTGCAGTAAGATCAGCATAAAATTGAAAGCAAACAGCACAACATATTGGATTAAAACCCATATGAAACAGTACAATATTAAATATTCTAATTTCCTAATCATTACACATCCCTACAAAATAAAAACCTGAAGATTTTGGCATTTTCTGTTTTTTTGCATATTGTCTTCACAATGGTTACAGTTTTCTATAATCAGTGTTCTCAATATCTACACAGAAAATCTTCAGCTTTATGTGCCTCCTTCTCTCCGAACCAGATCTAGAGGATCTGGTACGTCATTGTTTTGTGATTTATGGCCAAAATTTCAGTAGTCCTTTCAGTTAGAGCGTGAGTGACCACTCCCACTATGGTCAGCAAACTTCTAAATCATTTTGGAATGCGTGTAAAAACAAAGTTAGAGAAATATGTGTCCTAGCTATAACTGGCCACTTAAGCATACTGCAATGATTCCCATTGCTCAGAGAGTAACAGGAAAACATTATTCTTAAGTCGGAAATATGAGATGTTAGCCAAACAAGTCATAAAAAATAATTTTTTTGTATTCAACACATTAAGAACATATTTCCTCTCACTATGTCACTTGGCACTGGTCCAAGCCAAAGGTCTCCAACCCTGGTCCTGGAAACCTACTGACCTGCTGGTTTTAGATGCGATCCTAGTCCAACACAGCTCAACCAGATGAATGGCTCATCAACAGGCCTTTGCCAAACTTGTTGGCTAGCTGAATAAGTAGTTCAATCATTTGATTCAGCTGTTGCATCTTAAACATAAAAAACAGTAGATCTCAAGGAAAGCTGATTTATATAAACAAATAACTTTTGAAAATAATTCAGAGGACATGCTTAGCAAACTGCAACAGTATTTAACAGCATAAAGGTGTTTATGAGGTCTTCTATTCCTTTCTGCATTTAAGAAAGTTGAAACAAACAACAATAAAAAAAGGTACCAAACGGTCATTCAACACATACACCAGGTCCAGGGACAAAACTGAAACACAGATTTTGTAATTTGCTCCATGTGCTTTGAGAATTTTAAAAAGCTAACACTTTCTCACGCATGTCTACTGCAAGGAGTAGCAGGCAAATACAATGGATATAGAGGTCTGCTTGAGGTCAGTAATATAAAGGACATCCTGCTCTCTGGAGTTGTTGTTGCCATATTGATTTTTATCTTGACTAGTATGTTAGCACATAAAAGAAGCAAGTCACAATACAAGAGTCAAACTATGATGAAATCAAATACATGTAGTTTTTTCTCACATATTTGTAACGGGACAAGTATGTATTGCTTTTAATGCACCCCATTTTACACAGTGGGTGGGTGAAAAATTTAGAATTTACAATGGGTCATTATTTTTTTATTTATTCTTTTCAAGACATAATCTCTGGATATGATTCTGTGCTCCTGCACTCAACTTCTTTGGTCACATAACACCTTGTAGCTCCATAGGAAGGAAAATGGCTAAAAGTGGCACAACTTGGACATTCTCCCCTTTGGGGTATACTCAGCAGTTTAGACATTAGTGATGTATTTTAAGGTGAAAGCAAATTTACTATGCTACATAAGTTGTACGTTTGCAACTTTATATTATATCAAAGTGTAATGTCTTCATTGTTGTACCAAGAACAGACATAAAAACAAAAATGTGAGGCATGTACTCACTTGCTGGACCTAGTTAGTGTGTTTCTATTTGAAATGACCCAAAAATGCTAAATTGTGAAACAAATGTATTTATCCTGTCATCATAAAGAGGTCAAAAGACTTGAGGTTTAAAAAATGTTGTTCAGAAGGAATAAATAGGGATGCAGGGGTTTCTGCTTACAAAAAATAGTTGTATCCAAGTACAGAGTCCAGAAAAATGAAGAAGACATGACTAAAAATGATGTTGTCATTCAAATGAAAACCACCTGGGAAGTAAAATCACTTTAAAACATCTTTGTTGCCTGGGACTGATCTGCGTTTTTGGCTGGGCTCGACTTGCTTTGCAAAATCAGCTTCAAATTAGGCTCTCTCACACAACAGATAGATGCGCCGAAGAAACTGTTCCCGAAAACAACAACAAAATTATCTACATTTGCATTTACACGCAACAAAAGAATGCATGCTACAAGCATTGACAACACAAGGTATGTTTTGGTTTTGGGTTTTATATAACACAATGGCATAGCAGTTTTAAAAGAAGTCCATTGAGTCCTATTTGTAGTGAGACCTTAATGTGTTTTGTTGAGAATTTGTCATAGTCAGACACAAAATAGCACATAATTATGAAGAAACAAAATGACCATTAAAGAACATTAATGACCAAACAACATCATGGAGACCAAGAAACACAAACAGACAGGCCAAGGATAATCTTGTAAAAATGTTTAAAGTAGGATTAAGTTACAAAGCAACATATGAAACTTTTAACATTTCTGAGAGCCCTGTTTCAATCCAAAATTAAGAAAAAGAAAGTGCATGGCACAAGTACAAATGTACCAAAATATGGCAATCCACTTACACTGACAGTTTAAGCAAAACATTATTAAGAAAAGCAGCCAAGAGGCTGATTTGTAATTCTGGAAGAAGGTGGAGAAATTTGTTGAGAACTACTAATTTTCCACCTACATATCTTACATTTGCAAAAGAGCAGCAAAAAAGAAGTCCAAAGTTGAAGAAAACAAAAAAGCCCAGTTTCAATTAATCTCAAGAATAACTAGTATGTTAGTTATTAGAGCTTAGTTATTACCTAAGAAATGTGTAAGGATTAATCTTAGGAATAAAATGCATATATATATGTAGGCTACCAAACATGCCTTTGAGAGACACCACATGAACAGGAAACCTTTTTGCATTATTCCAAGCAAAGCAGTGCTGCCATGTTCAGCAATGTGATAGAAGGGCAAAATCAAAAGAAGACTGAGCCAAACCACAAACCATATGAAGGGTCTCATAAAATCACAGCTCATTGCCATCTTTATTAAACTGCAGTCATCAGTACCACTGAACAAATCCTGATAAATGAAACCTGTGGCTCAGGAAAGTGTTTCATATAGAATTAGAACCGGTGCACATTGAAAGTTGAGTTGCCATTGCACTGCTTCATAAGTGTGAACAAGTAGTCCTGTGTTTGGTGTCTTTTTATGGTCACTCTGAACACCTGGAACACAGTGTGAGGTGCCTGAACATTCTTCAAAGTACCATGTGCCTTTAGCAGTGGGCTCTAATGGTCTACAAATGAGGAGACTGCTAGGCTTTCTCTTACACCTTCAACCCCCACATGGCACCCATATTTACTTTGAAACTCACACACACACTCACAGAGCTCTTAGCATTTAGCACAATGAGCTCTTGACTATCAAAGCTGCCTGTTTTCAAACTCTTTTCCCGTCTTTGTTGCTAACAGTCTCTGATGTCCAGGAAATTAATCATTTGGAGAACAGGTGAGAGTGTGCTGCTCTGTTTTAGTGCCGATTAAAAGTCAAAGTAATATGTGGGAAACCCCAACACTCATCGCTGGTTTATGAGAAGGTGCAAAACCAACATGTTATTTTGAATTTTATGACTAGTCTGGGAGAAATATCAGATCTGAAGAAACCATTTGGATTTAGTTTTCAGTGAATGTTAGTTTCAGTGTCAAAACTTTAATCTACTTTCAAAAGATTAATTAAAGAGGTGAAGTAAACTTTGAATTTTATTCAATGGAAAATAAGATACTTCTTTATGAATCCAGCTGAGATTTTTTTCTGGAAGTTTATCAGTAACAAAAACAAACTCTTTGGATGACCTCATGAGAGAAACTTAATGTACTGTCTCTTACTGCTGACCCAGTTGCTGCTGGGATAAATCATTCCACGGTGATGTTATTCCTTCTATAATTTACACCAGTATCACTGGTGGAGCCAGGGCAGATTCTTTCTTTTTGGCATGATTTACATACCATCTGCATACAGGCTTTATATGCTTACGAGATCTGTTTTTTCAAAATCTATTAAAGGATTACTGACAGGGTTTCATGCAAAGCTGGGAGCAAATAAGCATGCTCAATGTATTAATCTTATTTCAGTACAGAATGGGAGAAAAAAACTAAAGAGATAAATGCAAGTTTATTTTTTTGTTATTGTTGAAGTACATTTTCTCTGATTTCTAAAGGAGGGTCGAGTCGATCCTGAAACCTTGCATTCTGTCCTGGCCATAAAACAGTTGAGCAGAGCTTTGCTCTGGTAGAATTGTTGTCTGGTCCGCAAAGGCTTTGTGGATTTGAAGAAGGCTTATGAAGAAACCCACATGGTATTTTGAAGGGATTGCTGGGTCCTTGTATATCCAAAGATAGAGCTACATATTCGTGTCACTTCCACCATATTCCTACAGTGGGTTGGACTCTATGGGGGTTTCCACTTGCCAGCAATTTAGTTTATAGTTGTCATGAACTGGATGTTAATGTGTTGTGATGAAAAGGAGGGTGACTAGTTTGCAAAACTCAGGGTTTCTAATCTTTGCTTTTTACACATGATGTGGTTCTCTTGGTATTTTCGAGCTTGCACGGCATGGGTTCACAATAAAGTTTGAGGTGGTACCTTTTTTTGGATAGTTTCCAGGCATAAAATGCATTCTAAATGTTTTCACAGTGCTTCACTTTTTACTTACATAAATTGAATTCTTGGTTTCCTATTTTGAAAAAATTTGCAAAGCATGCAGAAAAAAAGACAAAAATTTGCATTGTCATAACAAGGTATGTGTATGTAGAATTTTGAGAAAATTCTGAAACAGGTTGTACCATAAAATGTGAGCAACATGAAATGCTGTGAGTACTGAGTGTTCTATGTCTCAGTAGTAATTGAACTCCTGGAAGAGACTCCTGAGGAAGTTGGAGAAAATATCAAACAGAGTCGGCCAAGATGATTCAGGCAGCTGAAATCAGCTTCCTGTGTATTGACCTGTTTCAGGTTTATGGATAGAGCGATGAGCTCCATTGTCTGGGAGTTGCTTCTCCTCCACATCAAAAGGAGTTAGCTGAGAGAAAATGTGCATTTGAGCCTTCTTCCTCTACACCGGTCTGGGAAGGTTTTGTGGGTACATCCCATTAGGATGAGACATCGGAGACAGCAGCTAGCATGTCCCTGATTTGAGAATGCCCAGAACTGGAGACCTGGAGAGTACTGACTTGTTAAAGCCATGGCTTCATAGTGAAAAAGTGTAAGACAATTGATAGACTATTTGTAACACATTGTAATGTGATGTGTGGCAGAAAGACATACTTTTTAAAAGATAAGCAAAACTCAGTAATGGAAGTTTCAATTGGTATTTCAAATCATTAAGGTTTTAGTTTTAGTTTTTTTCTGTCTCTGTGTGTGTGAATTGTCCTAGCTTATTTACCTAATGCTCTGAATGATGGCCCATGTGTGGCCTTGTGTCTTTCTCTGCTATTTGTTCACATGTGAGGCTGATTACTCTCAGCACTCTTTAGCTGATGGGAGTCACATGGTTTCAACACATGATTGAGTGTTCAGGACAGAACAGTTTCCATATTTTTATTCTTTAAAGGGGATAATTATTGGGGTGACTTGACTTTAGTGACAGTTGCAACCACAAGCCTCTGTCATTAATTCAGCTCTGGGAAGATTTAAAGCAACTTTCTGGGCCCCCAACACACATGTGTGAGCTTGACAGAGTACAAACATTTACGGTAATGTCAGCCTTGTCATTACACCCATCTGATTAATAGCATTCGAGGAAGAAGGCTTAAGTTAAACAAGCTCAAGTGGTTGCGATTAAATCTGCATATGAAGAAAAGACACACAAAAAATCACTTTTAATAGATTTGCGACATTTTGTTTTATTTAAAATCTAATTTTTCCACTTTTTAAACTAATTTGTCAGACACAGACAAACTCCTGTAGCTGCCACTGTTCCCAGGCATTCATATCTGATCTGAATCTGTTTATTATTTCTTACAAGGAACTTCCAACCTCTCCATGGAAACATTTGCTATCCCTGGCAATTTTCTGCCTAATCCATAGTCAGATTGCACTAAAATAGGCCCGTGAGCTGTGATTACAGAGCTCAGAAACCTGTGGTCTTTGTGATGTGGACAGCCGGTGGGTATCCTAAGCAGTGCAGCAGATTTTCTGGTCGCAGCTGCGAGCACACTACCTTGCCTTTTCATCTAGGTCTGTCTGTGCGTTCAGAGAATGATGAGAAACACAGTGACCAGTCAGTCCCCAAACAAGTCATGCACATATCGGGGTGGGAAAGATGGGGAACTTACTCATAGTGAATTTGAGTGCAAGAGTATGAACAGAGCAGTACTTACTTATTAGCCTAATGCTTGGAAAATTTGAGAATTTAACAGTGGTTGCCTGGAAGAGTGACAAGTGAGCCCCCTTCACCACAACTTCAATATTCCCTAATCCCTACATTCAGTCCCTCGACACACTTCACCAAAATGAAAAGGTCTGGCTGAGCACGAAGGAGAGATATTTCAGAGGAAAGTATTAAGCCAGAACTCTATGGAAAATGAAAAACAAAAAACAGCAATTAGTTTCAGAAAAGAAGGACTGGCAGCATTCAAAAACACAAACAATAAGAGAAAGTTGCCAGATGAAAGCTGTGTTGTAAGAATTGCTTAATCCATGGCTATCAGATTCACAGATCACTTTGGATGGCCAGCACATAAGAAAATAAAGCTATTGCCTGGCAGTCAAAAATGTTGGTATTCAATCTTAATGTAACCATTAATATCTAAAGCTAAACTTCACAGAGTAAGCTAAGAAATGGTTAAACATTCCCTAAAGCACTCAAAAAGTACATCATGTCTTATCTGAAACAAAAGAAAACATCAGCATAACCACATTGCACCAGTCCTGTTTATCTAAGAGCCTCTTAAAATACAAAGTCCTTTATGTCAGTTATTTGGATCTTAGATTGTTTTTGAGTTTGATTCTAGTTTCATCATTATTCCTCGTTAGTTTCTTACTTTAATTGGATCAGTCTTGTTTCTGTTTTTCTTTAGTTCAATCCTTTCTTGTTGATTCTAGTTTATTATGTTTATTTCTTGTGTCTTGCTCTAGTTTATTAGCTACTCTAATAAACTTTAGCTTTGCTTTAGTGTTAGTTTCATTGTACTCTTCTTGTGCCACTTCCTATCTCTCTTCCTCCCTCTCCTCAGTCTGCCCTTTGCTCTCTTCCCTCACACCTGCATTCAGTTAGCTAATCAGCCCAGGTTGTTCCAGCATTCAGTCTCCTATTACGTATACATCTTTTCACCTCTCTCTTTTCACTGGTTCGGTTAGTTGTCTTTTCCTGTCAGTTCTCTGCTGTCCTTTTTCCTTGAATTTATGGTTTTTGTTATTCTCTGACAGCCTTGGTTCTCCAATATTTATAAGTTGTTTTTTTTATCATCTTTCTTTCATTAAGTCTTCAACACTACTTGATGTCTCAGCCTGCTGCATTAAGTTCCATCAACAACACACAACACAACATGACAGTCAATTTGAGCAATGGCATCTTTTACCACCGGACATTAGCAAAGTGATGATACCACTTGAACTTTTTTTGTGCACATTTAGAAGTTTGTTTTGTTGTAATTTTGCCAAGTTTACTCTAATACCCCTAACTACAATCCAGCATGATTAACTGCCCTTAAAAGTAAACAAATTGTAAAATGATCCATCAGTATAAATCCAGCTCTTCTTTAGCCTAACTCAATAGTTTAGTGATCAAAAAGCATCACAAAGATCAAGGAATAAAGCTAACAGGTCAGGGCTAATTTGTGGCGTCATTTAAAGCAGTATTTGGTTACTGGACAAAATCTCAAGAGAAAACATATAAGAGGTTACAAAAGATTTGAGACTGAGAGACTTACCGGTAGATCAAAGTGAATGTGTTAGAATGACCCTGCCTAGATTTATATTCAACTGTCACTATCATGGAAAAAAGCTGTTCACAGATACTCTTCATTGAATCTGTTTGAGATTGAGCCATTTTGCCAAAAATGTGAAAAAATTCTAGGCTCTGTAATCTCAAACCTGACAGAGATGTATCATAAAGTATTGCAGCTGGAACTGGAGCAAAGGTGTCTCTGCAAAATATTACAGAAATAAATTATAGACTTTCCTTGCATAAAATTTTGAAAACAGTGTGCAGTTGTTGCAATATGCAGCATGTCAAAATTTAAGAAAGTTTTAGGTGTGAAAATACCTTTATAATCAGACTGCAGCTCCCTGGAAACTTTTATATTTATTTTTTGTACTCTGGTTATATTATGTTATTTCAAAAGTCTAAAAATACAGATTTGAAACTAATCTATATAAAAACCAAACAGGAACTGACTTGTTTTTCTGCTTGCGGTTACACACTACAATTTTAAACAATTTGAAAATTTAGGCCACACTCTGCACTTTGGAAAACCTAGCTTCTGTGGTTTAATCCGGTTGAGGGAATGCACACTGAAACAATTGCAATAACATAGAATTATGGCTGTAAATAAGAAAATACCTCCCTTGTGTAAGCTAATCGCTGGTAGCTCATACAGAGACCTTTGAAAAGTCCAGGGCCTTATTCCAAAAACACCTTTTACTACTGCCAACTCCAAATTGCGTACCTGAACCAAGAATTGTGCAAATGTAGTATTTATGATTTCCTCACCAGTCAAACTGGTTTACAGTGTGCATTTAGCAAATGTCTTGCAAGCATCCAAAGTTTCTCTTCGTCTGTTTTGAATCAGAGCTGCAAAGGCTATGTATGTATTGGTGGAAAACGCTCAAGACTTGGCTCGAACCTGAAGTGCTCTTTTTGTCTCTGTGAAATGAGGCATAATTGAAGAAATATGTCATGTAGGACGAGTGTTTTGATGACAGAAAAGGCGTTGCACATATTCTATTCTCACAGACTGCCAAGCTATGGTTGGAGAGACTTAAAAAAAATCTCAGGATTAATTTACTGGGCGAAACACTACTCAGGATGGTTTCACATCTTTGTAAAAATATCAAAATATAATCCTTTATTTGAACATCACTGTCAAAGCTGAATAAGGATTTACGTAGAGCCATAAATATCAGTGTTGACTCCCTTCAGCCTTTATCTTTTCTTTTTACTTTGAACATGGAATAAAATTGAAAATAGGAGTCAAGACCAATTACCTTCAAATTAAGTTTAGTGAGATAATTTTGAGAAGAAGAGTTGCCGTCAGTGGAAACTCTGACAGACCCACATCATCTCTTCACAGTTTCTTGTTCTTATGAGAGTGGAGCCAAGAGTTAACCTTGTTTATCATTTTTTCTCTGAACTTACTTTTTAAAAAATATTTAAAAAGTAAGTTCCTCTGAGTGCATGTCATTTACAAACCATTTGTTGAGAGATGAAACAACCCAGATCAGATAGAGGACATATAGTTTTGTCTTACATGCTTTAAGACAAAACTATTGATTTAAATTTAAATGATACATATGAGTTGCATCAGATACTAGTTCAGAGCTCCAAAGAAGACCTAAAAACAATTCTCCTCGTATACTGTGGTGATGGGCATCTACAACAAAAAATAGATCTTTCTAAAACAATTTTCTCTTGAGAAATAAAAATAAAATCCACTGGTTTTCTATGTTTTAAACTTGTAAAAAAATTGTGTTAAACAGTGGCAACTCTTTTATGAGTGCTGCTTTGGGCAAGCTCTGCCATTTGTAAATATTATGGCCTGTACATAAAAGCCATAATATTGGTGTCATTAGTGTTGGGGGAGCAGGACATTCTCTGAGAGATTGAAACTCGGCTGAAGACAGCAGCTCCAAGGAGCTTTTCTGGAAATAGGTGGCTCTTTGCATGTGCAAGCGTTTAGGCGCCCCCAAATGGCTGCCAAGGGAGATTCAAAGATTTTTCAAACATGTAAGAAATGATCAAATCAACACTTGATTTGTCTTACTTGATTCTAGACAACAAGGTGAGTAAGTTGAGTAGTAGGAGAGGTGGATTACATTCTGATGTTCCAGAAACTCTAAAGAAGCTGAAATAGAAAACATCAAAAGGACCAAGAGTGAACTCAGGTCGGCTGGGAGGGGCATTAGCCAAATGAATATAATTTATTTGGCTAATTTAAATATGATAATGAATTGAGCTTAGGACCCAAGTGGGTAGTTCTAAATTACAAGAAGACTCAAGCTAAGTATTGAGGAAGCAATGAGAGCATTTCACAAAGACAGAGTTTGATTAACTTAGTCACCATTGACAATCAGCATTGAGTGAGAGTTGTGCTGGTCCATTTGGACTTAGATGTAGGTGCTGCCCTTTCTGCAATGAGCAACTTGGAACTGGAGTGTGGAGGGAGAAATGGGAGAAGATGCAGAAAAACAAAGAACCACCACAGATTATGACCAGCTGATGTCTGGAGGAGATAAAAATCAGGGGGTGAGATTTATTGAGCTTTAAACAGGCACACACCACATCTGAACTGCTCTCTGTGTTTGGGTTGGCAGAGATTTTAGACACCCAAATATGTGGTTTCCGTCCCAATCCAAATATATATAAAAAAAATTCAAAGTTACCATAGGTAAAGATACTAAAACCAAGATATAACTTCTTATTGTTTAAAACTCCTGTTGATTTTAAATGTATGAACAAATGTGATTTTTGTCTTAGCTTTCCATCCCCTGGTTACAAATACTCCTCATTTTAAAAAATTTTTCAGCAGTACTGTATATGCATGTGTGTGTGTGTGTGGCATTGATGGTGAACTCAGTACCTTATCTCCCTTACAGGAAGACATTTATTGGAAAAAAATCTGAAACGAATGAAGAAAAAAAATCAGTGAAAGAGACAGATATTAAAACAATTGGGAAGGGACAGAATTCCCAATCCAGGATTGACCTCAAAAAGTCTTTGCATTCTGCCATGACTATAAAAAAATTGACTGCTTTAAGAGTTAGTGTCGATTTTAAAATTTGTCTGGACTATTCTTCAGGCACAAAGTGGATTTGACTTCCTGACTTTTGATAGTTTGAAGGCAGCAAGTTCTTGAATATTCCATTGTCCCTAATATATGGTAACACCAAAAATAGCATACGAGCAAAAAAAAAAAACACCTCCTCAAAATGTAATAATTAGTAGTAGACAGAAAACTGTTATTTGTATCAAACTATTTGCAGCTGTGGCCATGGAGCTGATTCTAAGCCCATGCCACACTTTATAAATCCTATTTGTAAAAAAATATTGTGTTGTCTGACTGCAGAAAATCCAAATAAATATACATACATCACAGTTTGTGATTGAAATTTGACACACAAATTATTAACTTAGACTTTCTTGCCTTAATAAGACTCATTGTTTGGACTATGGGCTGCACAATGGCACAATGTTGCCTTGCAGCAAGAAGGTCCTGGGTTCGATTCCTGACCCAGGATCTTTCTGCATGGAGTTTGCATGTTCTCCCTGTGCATGCGTGGGTTCTCTCCAGGTACTCTGGCTTCCTCCCACAGTCCAAAAACATGACTGTCAGGTAAATTGGTCTCTCTAAATTCTCCCTAGGTGTGAGTGTATGTGTGCATGGTTGTTTGTCCTGTATGTTTCTGTGTTGCCCTGCGACAGACTGGCGACCTATCCAGAGTGAACCCCGCCTTTCACCCGGAACGTAGCTGGAGATAAGCACCAGCAACCCTCCCAACCCTAGTAGGGACAAGTGTGAACAGAAATGGATGGATGGATGGATGTTTGGACTATGAACATAGTTGTTTGTGAAATCTATATAATGCAGATTTGAAAAGGTAATTTCTGTTGAAATGTGATCTTCTGTGACATGTTACTTCTCTCAGAGTGGTGGGCAGGTCATAATTACATTTGGATTAGATGCGTTGAGTCACTGAACAGTGTGACATCCATTGCATCCATTGCAGGATGTGCTTCTGTTCCAGTGGAGTCAAAGGTGAACGCCTTCTCCACACAGAAGTAAACAGGAAGCAGCTGATCCAGAAGGCCAGCAAGACCGACAACTTATCTCCTCTACGCACTTAACCTTCTCATCTTCCTCTTCCTCAGAAGTCTCTGAGACAGACTACACAGGCTCTGCCAAGGTTCAAATGTCCCAAAATGCACGCATCACACACGTACACACATAGGCAAAACTGTAACTGTTGTCCAATAACGCAGTAAATTTAGTTTTGGGGAGACTTAGAATAATAGATTGCGGAAGGGAGTGTGCTTTGTGTGTGGGAAGGGGCAGCCCATTCACAACAGCCAAGTCTATAACTTTCTCTATATGCAATGAAAGGCCAGCTGAGGTAAAAATATAAAAAAATTAAAAAAATAGTTTTGAGCTCCTCTTTCTACTGATGCTTATTTTCTCCACTACCTCAGACTTCTTCATCACAGACAATAAATCCAGAACATTAACAGTAATTGTTATTAAAATGTCACTGGAACACATCTGGCACAAAACACCCTTTAAATCTGTCCTCGACGAGTGTGTGCTGAGGTGCAAATCACGCTTTCCCACGATGGCGTGTATCCGCTGGCTAAAAAGGCTGAAGGGAAGGAAGCAGAGTGGATGAGCATTACACACACTCACACATCTACACACACATACAAGCGTGCACATGCAGGATCCTCCTGTGCTGTGGGCACTGGACCTGGCTCATGTATAGGAAGTTCTCAGCATTAGCTTCTTCCTGTTTGCTGGATGCTTGCAAGAGGAGCACAATGTTGGGCAGAAAAGCTTTTCAGCAGGTATTCATGCTGTGCAATGAACCAGTGAAAGAATCTTAAGGAAAAAGTATTCCAGCAGCTGTAGCTGACTTTCTGATACTTTTATACTTGAGAAAAATTTTGTAACAGGGACATTGCAGCTTGTTTAGAGTACAGAGTAAAAAAGAACAAAACTCTCGGTTTGGACCCCATGCTGACTTTAATACGATCAACACAGCTGCTTTACCATGACAAAATAAAGGCTTCTGTGTGGAAAACATGCATTTAATTTCAATTGTATCAATACATTGCGCCCTGTTTTGATCCTTGCCAAGATTTTATGGCATGTCTGTTAGGCAACAGTAAAAAGGTTTCCTCTTAGTGTAAACAATTTTAGGTCTCATATTGAGGCCATCCTGAGGTAATCTGTCTGTCTGCTTTGTGAATTTGCTTTGAAACAATAAAACATTCTGATAGCAGCAGGAAGAGGGAGGAAAGGAGGTGTCATGCAGAGACAGATTAGAGAGCATGGGGGAAATAAGGGTGCAAACGTGGAAGGCGACATCTGCAAATATTTGAGTCCAACAAAGACTGGAAGCTAAATAATGATTAGAACAGAATTAGATGTGTAGAAGATGATATTTACAAAAAAATGCTTAGAGTCTTGAAAATATTCATATTTAATCATTTGAAATTGTTGTCACATTACAATTACAGACCTTAATGTTTTTATTGGGACACAAAATAGTGCATAACATTGAGGTAAAATTATATTTTTTTTCAGGTTTTAACAAATAAAAAAAGATTAAAAAAATGACATTCATTTGTATTCAGCCTTCTTTATTCTGACACTTGTCAATAAAGTCCAGTGCAACAAATTACCATCCTCCTAAAGCCTTTTTTAGGCAAGTTGCTTCTATTACGATACAGCATTTCTTCTTTCTTCTTCTTTTTTTGGTCTGTTTTACATTAGAATTATGTTGTCATAATTCTAATGTAAAAGAAGACCAAAAAAAGAATAGTTGCAGAAATTCATACAAAATCTAAAAGACAGATGTTGAATATTTTCAATTGATGCAACTTAAATAAACATATTTATCACCAATAAAAGCCAAAATAGAACAATTACAGATAGGTCAGGAATATCTCTGTGGCGAAGTTCAAAGCTGGGCCAGATTATAAAAAGACATTCCTAGGGAATATCATGGAACACTGTTCAATTCATCATCCAAAATTGGAAAGAGGGTGACAAAACTGCCAAGACATGGCCGTCCACCTAAACTGACAGAGTGGACAAAATAACATTTATCAGAGAAGCAGCAAAGAGACCAGTCGTAAATCTGGAGGAGTTACAGTGAGCCACAGCTCAGGAGGGACAATCTGTTAACACAACAACTATTAGTCATCCACTCCACAAAGCTTGCCATTGAGCAACAGTTGTTAGAAGAAGGTCATTGTTGAAGGAAAGCCATAAAATTTCTGTTTGCAGTTATGAAAAAAGTTCTCTGGCCATTACAAAACTGTAAGGCTTAGCCTTCATGCTAAATGTTGTGTATGGGGCAAACTACTTGGAATAACACATAACTTAGAAGAAACACACCAGCTTTGGGGCCTGCAAATTGACATGAAAGCAGCAACCCCACAATAAATCACGGTGATGGTGGAAACATCATCCTGTGGGGATTCTTTTCTGATAAGATTCGATGGATATAGAGAACAAACCTGAAGAACATGCTAGAGGCTGCAAAACACTTTAGATTAGGTGTGGATCTTTCCAGGAGGACAACAACCCCAAACATACACCCAGAGCTACAAGAGAAGGGCTAGATCCTAACAGTATACTGTATGTAAGAATGGGCCATCAGTTGGATTTGAGTTCACACTTAACTCCAACTGAAAATCTGTCAGAACTTGACAACTGCTGTTCATAGATGCTTTCTTTTTAATCCAGCTGAATTTAAACTACTTTGAAAAAAAGAACAAGGCAAAAGTTTTAGTGTCAAGTTGTGCAAAGCTGCTAAAAACTCTAGATGTAATTTCAGTAAAGTTGACTGAAAAGATACTTATAAGGACGCAGCACACTTATGTCATTTTTTGTTTAAAGCTTGAAAAAACACTCTACTTAAACTCCACTTTGTGTTTGTCTATCATACAAAATCCTATTAAAAAACTCTTTAGTGTCTATTCGAAGCTTATTTTTCAAGGCGATGTATATGAGGTGCAAAGGCAACACTTACCAACAAAGACGAGAAACAGTTAGATGGATTGTGTGGTGTAATCTGTCTTTATTGTACAAAACCTGGAAACTCGTCAGAGGAACTGCTCCTTTATCAGTTCACCATGTAAAGGTGCAAGGGGCAATAACAGCTGCAGCAGAAAATCTAAACTGCTTCTTGCCCCTGTTCACCCCTTTCTCACAGGATCATGCACAGGATAAAATTATCAGCAAATGTTAGGCTGATGCAGCGGGGCCTTGTTCAAATGAAGCTTGAAGAAATGGAAACAGGCCATGCACTGACATGGGTTTTCAGAAAGTTAGTACGGTTGAGTTAGAGACAGACAACTTCTTACATCTTCAAAACTCCAAGCATATAATAGAGATTGTGTCATTCAATCCAGCACATGAAGCTTAGAATTAGCATAGAATTAGTGAAAAGAGGATTTTGTGGGGAGAACAGCTGTCATGACAGGATATGATTTTTCTTGACATAATTCCCTATGCAAAACATTTGCCATGTACAGTTACAGAACAAAATAAAAATGGGGCTTTAACTACATGTTCTATTTATTTTTCCACAGACTTTTTTCCTGAAATGGTTAAAAAGCTGTACAAGTTAATACACATGTAACCAATATGCTGTTTAAATTCAGTGAATGAGTAAAAAAAAAACCATCCACAGTAGGCCACACATAGCAGAAAATCTGGTGCCAAGTCTTAAAATTATAGCTGAGTTTTTATTGTTAGTATATTTCAAGGTTTCTTATTGTCTGGCTTTTAATCTGCATTTTGAGAAATAAAAAATGTAGCACAACTAGCCAAAGGTTTTGCATGGCATAGATTAGCCTTGCATCATACCTTTCTATACTTACATTCCCTGAACAATTGATCCTTGCTGGCTATTTTGTAAAATAGAAACACAAATGTTCATTGCAATTTATTTGCATATATTCACAGAGAGGTCTGGCTAATGGATTTAAAAAAAAAGCAATGGAAGGAATTAAGAAAACTAAGAGAAGTAAAGATTCCATTTGCTTTATTTTGAAAGTAAAATCTATTGAAGGGTCCTATCCTAATATTGATATCAATAGTAATCAGCTGTGAGTCATCAGTTTAGCTATAAAACAGAAGCCTGTTCAAGAAATGGTTTTTAAATGTCACATAATTACAAGGAGGGTTTTACTCCGTTGTAAAAGTCAGGTAGCAGATTTACAATGTTACAGAAAGTCTGTTTGAATGAAATAGACCTCATTCAGGCTTTCCAGTGATATTTTGGTCATGGGAAAGGAAAGCCTAACCAAACCACCCCCTTTTTCCTCTTTTGACAGAGTCACAAAGCAAAGCTGTGACCTCATCTCATCCTGCTGCGCAGGAAAAGGTGGATCAGATAGCTGGGCCCGACACCTAAATAGACTCATTGGGAGAACTATTGGGAGAAACAGCAACAATATTAGAAAGTGATGTAGTCAAACCATTTAATATCTTTATTTTCATTAGCACATTGGAAAGCTAGACAGGTTTATTGTGAGTTCAGACATAAACATGCTGTTATTCTCTTCTGTATCTGTTCCAGTGAGATTTTCTACTTGATATGCTCAGTGACCAGACCAACTGCTGGAAGCAATGCAGGCTAAAAAAACCCATATCTTTTAAACACAATATATAAGATTGAATAGTGTGCAAAAAAAAATTAATGGCGCAAATTTCAGTAGAAGTGCAAAAAAAGCTATTTTCATCTGCTTCTGTGAGTAGGTTTTTAATGCATGGCAGCCATTTCAGATTTTTGAGAAATCTCCAACTTTCCCACTCATAACTTCTAGGAGCTTCTCCAGTAGTTTTTTTTTTCCCAACAACAAACTTGGAAATTTCAATTTCTGAGTCAAAATGGAACACTTAATTAAATTGCATTTATCAGTCTGTCATGGTTTTGGGCAGCTTACTGACCCGCATTTAGGAAAACTCTCCAGAAGCAGATGGAATAGGTAAAAAAGATGTTATAAAAGAACAGGGATTTGTGGTTCTGAGCTTGACTAGTCACTATTTCTTCCAGGAGATGTCAGTGGGAGGAGAGGGGAAGATCTTTGCAGTGGATAACAAAGATTAATTAGACAATATGTTGGCAAATATCTTACTGTCAATGAAATTCTTGGCCACAAGGAGGGAGAATATGAGGGTCTTGGGATTATGAAGAGTCCACATGGTGTCAGAAAAGGTCCAAGGAGGTAAACTATTCAAGTCCGGCATGACCAGATGTGAGTGTGGAACATGAAATCCTGGAGCTGACAGGGCATTGCCAGCAGAGAGGTAACAGGAAGAATTAACTCATAGAAAACCTCACATCCACCAGTTTGGGTTGAGTATCATAGCTCCTCGTGTCCAGGTGTCTTTTTGAAAAAAAAATATAAATAAATAAATAAGTTGAAGCTCAGCCTCCACCCTGCAGAGGTGGACTGACAACTCAGAGGAGAATTATCACAGTTCAGCTTCTCTGTCTCTGCCAAATAGAAAAATCCCCTCAGCATTATAGCTCCATAACAATGTTTCAGAGGCGGAAAGGTGTGTTTGGGGTAATATGAAGTATTTGTTTACTGAAACATGACAACATGTGGAATAGTTAAAGGGATATAGCACTGTAATTCCTTGTTGATGTAGCAGAAAAACAGTTTATGCAGCCAGAAAGCTTGAAAAGGTCTGTTCTTTGTTATTCTGCACCTTTGAACTTTACTGAGAGTATTAAGAATCAACCAGTGTGCATTGTATGACAATTATTATGGCTGCATTATTATTAAGAAACATTTTGTCAAAAGAAATTTCTCATCTACTTTTTATAATGATGCATTTCAACATTTCCATCAGTTCACTGAACTGGCAAACATTTCATTTTCTCCCATTTTACCGCTTTGGTTAATCTCAGAGTCCTCACAGAGTTGCAGTCAACTGTAGGAGAGTGTTTGCATAGCAGAGAAAGTCAGCCAGGAAGTTCAGCCAGTATAGACAGGACCCTCCATTAGATCCTAACAATCCATTTCCAACAGTCCTCACAGATTTTAGCTCTACTTCAACCACCATGGCACATTTATTTCTGCTTTGTGTAAATGCTGATCAAAAGATGAGATATGTCCAGCATCACTAATCTTGGTTCTGTACATCTTTACCTATTCTGGGGGACTGCTTTTTCATAATTTTTTTATTATACGACTGCTACTTTAGTTAGGTTTGTAAGAAATGGATATACTTGTAATACATTCAAGTCTTATTTAGAACAAAGAATGTAAATCAGAAGTGTTTTTTAATGCGATGTAGGGTAGTCCTGGTCAGACTGTCAATTATTGAGATTAGAGGAAAGAACTAATGAACAGAGGTTAAGCAGGAGCCAGAATAAATCATTGTTTATCATAAATGTCTTTGTGTATGTGTGTGATTATACTGTTTGTATCTCTATATGATAGAAAGACAGGGAGAGGTTAGATATATGGATGTGTGGAGCACTGATATGACTCCTGTACTGGTCTCCTTCATCATGGGGAGCCAGCCCAAAAGTTTCACTCCTTTGCCATCTGTTCTCAGTTAAAACTGTGTTGGTGTCTCTGTGGAGAATGTTCACACAATAGCTGACACTGAGCAAATTTATACATGCATACACTTACACATCCAAAAGATGCTTTTGATTTTTTTTAAGTATGGAGAGCCTCCTAATTGTGTTCACATAAGTCCACAGCACAACATTGTGAAATTGTTAAATAAATGTATTCGCTTTCAGAGCTCTGTATGTAGGTGATGCAGGAGCACTTCTTATCAACCTAATAAAGATTTCTGAGTCACATTTAAATTAGTCAGCAATAAACTGCAAAGAGTAGTCAAAAAAAAAATCTAATTTATTACGTAGCTGTCAACCCAAAGACTTGAAATAGCCTCGCATCAAAAGCAGTACTTACTAACATTTTTAACTCCACCCTTTTATTTATTAAGTTCTAGCACCTGAATCCAAACCACTTAGTTGGCTTAAGTATAAAGATATTCTGTACTTGCTTAACAGATCCCTTTCAACATCATCAACCTATAAATTTTCCTTTCCACTTTTGCATATAAATATCATTCTCAAATGGTAACAACTTATCCCGGTCCTGGAACAAACTGGGCCTCACACATAGTTAAGTGGTTAATATATATAGTGTTTTGCTGTCATGTCCTGGTCGGTGTTGTAACACTCTGTGGTTAAAGATTTAAATGCATAATTTCCCCACACTGCCTGCAACATATCATCTGATGGAACTTCTAGAAAAAGAAGAAATAAATTGACTGCTGTCCTTATGCTGCACCTCTAACACCCATCTTCAGACCCACGCCCAGCGCTCAAATCCTGCACATGGTGTCACCCTCCTCCTCATCTTCTCCCTCGTTCTGCCTCAGTGAAAAAGTTAGAGGCTTGACCCAAAATCTGGGGTGATGAATTACTCCCATCCTACTGAATCTAGTAGTCTAAATAGTGTGTCTCTGCTAAGAGCTCAGTTTTGGCTGATCTGCTGTTTCTGCTTCCAGGTTCTTAATCTTATAACTATATAAGGTATTACGATCTCTGTACTGGTATTTGGATTGAGCTGTTCTGGGGGGTTTTAAATATGGTAGCTTGCAGGAATATTTAGATCACTTGAAAATGTTTACATTGCCACATTGTAGCACAGGTATAAATATAAGCCTTGTGCTTGTACCTTTTCAGTCAAGTTGTTTAAATTGTTGCCAGTGCTTTAAAGCATGGATAACAAATTATTTGATGATTGAATAAAAAAAATAAATAAATCAATCAACCAATCAATCGACCAGTCGATCAATTGACCAGTCGACCAACCAACCAACATTGTAATTGCAAACCTCAATGTATTTTTTTTCGGGATTTTATGTACACCAAGCTACTCAGAAATTGTGAAGGGAAAGAAAAACTATATCTAATTAATTTTTAATTTGTTTCCATAAAAAAAATCTGAATAGTGTGCTGTGCCATTGCATCCAGTCATATCGTCTTTGTTACCTCTAAAGAAGTGCAATTAAGTGCAACCAAGTAACTTCAGAAGTCAACTAATTGGAAAAAAAGTCTACATGTGTGTTTTATCTCATTAGATAATAGTAAAAAAAAAACACTTCATAGATTGATTAGAAGAAATGAGTGAAAAAACATCACAAAGATCAATAAAAACAAACAAAAAAAGAGAATAAATTTCAGGTAGGCTTAAGTTTTAGATTGGCGTTCTCAGTTTTCAATGTTTGGAAAGAGTATGGTAAAACTACAGACCAATAACAAAATGTCTGTCACCTAAACTGCAAGGAGAGTGTTTATTTGCTCAGAGGCCAATGGTGTCTCTGGAGGAACATCAGCGATCTAAAGCTCAGGTGGAAGAATCTGTCAATAGTGCAACTTTAGAGATACACTAAGCAAATCTAGCCCTCGAGGACTGAAGAAAGACATTATAAAGAAGGGTAAAATACAGCTCATTTACCGTGTGGCACAAACAATTTCAGTGTCTCAGGTTAGGAAGAAGGTGCTCTTGGTTGATGAGAACAAAACCGAACTTTCTGACCTTCATACAAAGAAGGTGGCAGAAAGCTAACACTGCACATTCAGCATGGTGCAGAGGTTGGTTGGGACAGAATTTCAATGTCTGGGATACCACAGAATACTTATGCTTGTAGAATGGCCTAATCAAAGTTCAGACCAAAATTGAGTAACTAATCTGTGGCTAGGTTTGAACACTGCTATTCACAAATGCACTTTGTCTAATCTGACTGAACATATGAGATTGTCCTGAATTGCATAGCTGATAGATCGATGCCAAAAACTAGTCAAAGCAACCACTATACATATGCCTAGTTTATTATTCTGTAGCACAACAAGGCTGACGACTAATTCCAGTAATGCATAGGGAGCTGCAGCTCCTTTAGAAGTGCAGGCACGCTCCTTTGTCTCTACAAAGACTACTTCCACTGAATGGAGCTGGGGGGCACCAAAGTCTGCTCTCTCATCTTTCATCTCAACAGCCTTCCTTTTGCCTCCCTCTCCTCTGTTCCCCCCTTTTGTGTGTGTGGCTACCCGAATAAATTAGCGGTCGGTAAACGAGGGGAGGATGTGGCGGAGGAGGGGACGAAGAGGAGTATAGGGGGCTGGGCCTTGTGGCGGAGGAGTCGGCTTTCAGCTAGAGAGGTGCACAGCTCCATGAAGCGGCTGTGAGGGACTGGATGCTGAGAGAAGGAGAGAAGGGTGAAATAAAAACATTTAAGACAGGCGGTAAGATCCCGACTTCAGCTGCGCAGGAGGATCTCTGTCTCTCTCCTTTTTTAATCTTTTGCTGCAGAGCAAGAAGAGGCAGATCAGCTTCCCAACTGGTCCAAACGCGCTCACCTGATAGAGAAAGAAGCTTCACCGGTGGAGTAGCCTGACCTGCTGTTCTGTTTGGCCGGATTAGACAGTCTGGAATTGGCACACTTGCCGTCTTTGTGTGGATGTTATCAAAACAACCCCAAAAAGCTCTCTCCATTCAAGATTTTGTCCAGGCAGATTGACTCTCGTCTAGGGGAGTAGATTGGAAACCCGTTTGCATACTAATCAGGTTTTAACCAGAGCGCACATCCACAGCCGGATTGAGTCTTATGAATGTAAGTGACTCCTATTTTTTCATCTTCACCCTGTATTTGCTGTTATTTTTTTCTATTGGGACCTAGAATTGAAATAAACTCTTGATGGGTGGGTGGGGGCGTCAGATATTTCCTTATAGGGGTGCATCCTGCATCTTCACCTTGTATAAAGAGCTGGCAGCTGTTCAGGCTGCTGTGCAAAGCCACAATGTGATAGAGGGGCTGTAAAAGCAACTCAAGATCAGTGGATCATAGTGAAATATTTAATATTGACCTCAGGCAGCAAACAAAATGAAGAACATGATTCCTGTTTTATTGAGACCTCAATGGAAAATAGAACAGTCCTACCATGCCAAAGAAGGTTATTGGATCATATGGAAATATTTGCTACCGCTATGTTGATTTCTTTTTCTCCAGCATTGGCAGCATTCAGTGACCACACATTACAAAGTTGCTCAAAGTGTGTCAAAACTTGATGGAATACTGGATGCACCGATCATTCAGCCTTAAATCAGAATCGACCAATTCTCACTTGAATGTTTCAGATCAGTGAACCACTGGTTCAATAAAGAAAAATCTGCACTTTTTTTGTCCCTACACATTGAATGCAGTAAAACTAAGAAATTCCACAGTTTTAAGTCTCAAAACACATATGGTGCACTTTTTGTCACTAATCATATGTTTGTGTTTTTGAAAATGTATGATCAGCAGGTCAGATTAAAAGGAAAACTGCTAATGTATGAATGTTCGCTACAGAAAAGGCTGATTGGTGCATATCTCCTGGAGATACACAAATCACAAGAGAAAAGAACTAAAAACAAAAGACTACGTCTTTATAGACTGTAAAAGTAAGACATTGAGAGAGCTTTGACTTTGTTAGGCTTACTGAAAAACTGATTCAGACTCAACTTAACATTTTTCCTTTGTCATAAAAATGTATTTATAGCAGCCCAGTGATTTCTGTATGCCCAAAACCTAAAAATGGAGAACCCAGGGTTACATTTGAGTGCCTGACCACAACAGTTAGGCATATCTGATGTCAGCTTCACTTAATTCCACAGCTTCTGCTTTTCTGCTGCACTGAAGGATACAGACGTTTTTCGCATTGTTACTCTATACATTTTCAACAGCTCCTGCACGCTCCAGCTCAGCAGTCAGCTGGCCTCGATGTCAGCCTCTGGTCTGCATAAAAACCACAGAGAGTTTAGTTGTTTTTTTTTTTTCTTCTTCTTGTGGAGCGATGGGGTGTGCAAGAAGGACGGTTTCTAACATGAACCATATGGATATCTAGTTGGTACAGCAGTGACCTTATAGGGCCTCTGTACAAACAACTTATGGTTCCTCTTATCAGTAGCTTAGAGGAGCAGACTTTTTTTGTGTGAACATGATTTGAACAGCCAAGTATGTTTTCTCAACTACTTCACCTTGGACTCATTTTGGAGTTTAATTATCAGTAATATTTTCAGCCACAATTGCATAGTAGAGTAATTTTGATGGGTTGGTTTTGAAGTCTGATAACTCAACTGTCCGCCTGGGCCCCTTTTTAAAAGGTGGTTTTACTCATCTACATTAAACATATCTCAGAAGGATTTTGAAAATAAATGTCTTTAATGGTGTCTGTATCAGCTTGTCAAGACAGAGAGGTCAGTTCCTTCGGTTTTGAGTCAAGTCCGTTTAGAGTTTATCAACAGAATAAACAGTCTGCTGTTTGTCTTGCACTTTCTGTGGTTCTGCATTGCTGAACAACTGAGTAAAGAGTCAGATGGGGTCACAGGCTTGATTTTCAGCAGGGCCAAGCTGGAAACTCACACACTTCTGTGACAGAAACATCTGCTGAATGACTTAATGTTACAGCTTTGAGCTGCATCACATCCATAATAGCTGCAACTTGGCATCAGCCTTGATTTGTTCTTTGTATTGTATTTGATGAACAACATGAATATGAGTTTTTGTCCGAATCTTGCTGATATATACAGGTAAAGTTTGTTTGATGAAGATGAAAGGGAATCCAGATTGATGACATAGATTTCTGTAGTTTTCAGTTTTATTGTTTGTGCTTTTTGTTAAGTTTGGCTGATGTTTTCTTGCCATTCTCAAGCTGCCTTGGGAGTTTACTTGGAATCGGAATACACATTGCAGATTGCACATTTGCCACCCACTTTGACATTGAAATTCCACTAGTGTTGTACACAGTTTAGGCCACCACATAACCCACATAAAACATACAAATATGTATTTGGCTGAAGTGTTTTTATCATTCTATATCATAACAAAGACAAAACAACTTCTTACAATACACAGCTCAAAGGAAGCTATGTGTAAAATGAAATGCATACCAAACGGTCATGTATTAAAGCTCTTGTGTAAACTCCAGACATGCATCTATTAGAGTTTAGTGACCTTTATTTGTACCCCTGTTTTTGCACAACTTTGCAGACAGACATTTCTTAATTTAGGAGCTGTAATATGATATTGGAACATCAATGAAAATATATTATATTACCTACTTGCTGTGAATGATCAAACAGGCTTGATATCTTAAGCAGTCCTCAGCTTTGTCTAACTGTTAGAAATTTGTGTTTTATCCTAATCTTGAAAGCAATTGGGCTGGTTGATAATAAAAAAAAGCATATAAGCAGGATTACATTGGTCAACGCATTTGAGAAACAGTAACGTGCTCTGAAACATTATATGAACTGTACTGAATGTACTGAAAGTCTTGCTCTCTCTCACTCTGTTACAGCCTGGAGTAACTAGAGACATATCTCAATTTGTCATAACAAACAGTTTTCTTTTGTACACCTTCGAGGTTCCTCTGGACATAAATTTAAAATAGTTACTAATATTGGAATTGGTAACTTTGAGTCTTTTCCTCTGAGTAACAACTTCCTTAGTAAAAAGTGTCATCATTTGTGCTGCCTGGATGCATTTGTGTTGCATTTACTGACTGGCAAAAGATCTGGCTTTAGAGTTTCTCTCACTAGCTGATTTCTCTGTGCATCTCTGGTAAAATCTGCCTTATCTCTCCATAACATTGTTGCCAACAAGAGTAACAAAGGAAGGCAGGAGGGAAAACAGAAAGCATTTTCATAACAGAATCCCACAGTTTTGGACCGTTAGTTTAATTGTACTTCAGAATAGTCCTTTTGTGGCTTTAGGTTTACTCTTGGGGCATAACCATCTGTATACAAATATCGGAAAGTGACTCAGAGACTTCCCGCCTTCTTTCTCAATCACACACACGCCTGCACAGTAACCACAACCCTAACATTACCTCACCATTATATTCTTAACTGTGAACCCTTCTGAACACATATCATTGAATTCCTTCAAATGCAACTACATCTCAGTTAAAATAAAGCAAATCTAAATATTAGCATCTTATCCAGTAAATTATGAAGTATATTACAAAAGGGTTAGCTTTACACTGGTAAACATCTAGCAGAAAGCAAACATGAGGATAAACCGCAATAAAAAAGAGATTTTCTCTCCTCCTCCTTTGCTCCTCAAGTAGCCAATGGAAATATTTACCCTTCATCTTTCACCAACTGGTTGATGCTGAAGCCCGAGGACTGTTGTTGTTTTTTTTATTTTTTTTTATTTACCTCTCACCCACCACTTTAGACATAACACAAGACATAAACTCTATATACTGTGGGGGATTTTGATGCCATTCTAATTTATCATGCAAAATGTGGATCCTGAACTAGTGCTTAGCGGATTTAGAGCATTGTGTGAGGAGAAACGAGCCCCGAGATGTTTAGTTTTCTGGAAAATCACTTTGTATTTGAATCATCTGGCCACATTAAAGCCAGACAGTTATTATTAGCTTTACTAGAAGAGTTTTGAAAGAAGATCCCAGCTGATAAGGAATCTTTTTATTTTTTTAAGATTTCACTTTATAACTTTTATCTCTGGGGATTTATTGCTTTTGTACTAATCAAATAAAAGTAAATCATTGATTTAACACTTGTGATTAGGTTTACAACACCTGAGAATAATACTTGAGTTACTACGTTGTCTATAAACTGTTTCATATGGTGTTGAGACTTATTTCTCAATGACTCTGGAGAAGATATTACAGTATGCCTTAGCCAGCCAGGCAGAGTAAATTTCTGGACTCTCCTGTTGGATGCAGAGTGGAGCTGGAGCCCTGAGACAGTACAGTCCGATTTCTGTTTGTTCCGAGGCCCATTTCTGATCTACCTGCTGTTCATTACTCAGCGTCTTTGTCCTGGCTGAAGGGATCCTTTAAACTGAACAATGTGCTGAGTTGAAATATGGCACACAATGGACCAATCAAAGACATCTGGTCAGGTGGAATCTGTAGTTGTCATGAGCTGTTCATTCTAAAAAAAAAGGATTTTTAGCCTATATTAAACTTCACTTTTGTCACAGGTAAGTTTTTGGATTTCAGTTGCATGCTTAGTGTTATTCTGCTAATGCAGAGAAAAAGAGGCTGGAGGCTGACAGGAAAGGATGCAGAGTGGAGCGAGCCCTGATCGCTGTCCAAGGCCTCATTTCTAGCCTGGCTGCCAAGCGCCCGTATATTTTAACGGAAGTGTAAAAAAATATTTTTTATATTTTGATAATGTTGTAATAGTAGACAAAATCAAGCTTTGAGGAAAATGTGCTTTGAAGAGGCAGATGACTTATTGGAAATATGAGAAAACCACAGAACAGTTTGTTTTTAGTAAGCTATGCATGACCGTATATAAACATAGTGGGTGACTGTGACCCAGTGGATTGAGTAGTTGTCTTGAAATCGGAATATTGTGTTTGATTGCAGCTTCTTCTTGTGACATATCAATGCGTCCCTGGTCACTTTACCCTGACTTACCTACTGATTTGTGTATTGGCATATGCGTGAGTGTTTGTGAGTGTGGCTGTGTAAAAGTGGATGTAGTAGAAAGCACTTTGAGTGGTCTAGACTAGAAAAACGGGCTAGACAAAAAAACTAATTCAGTCAATTTATCATAAACACATAACTATTGCAAAATATTGCAAATGTTTCTAAAAATAGGTTAAAGATGCCCAGTTACAAAGCCAAACCATGCAGTTAGAGTTATATCAAGATATTCACTTCAACTATAGACTTTTCCTCTGCTGCCAATCTTTAAAACAGAAATATTTTATATATTTTTTTTTACATGTATTTGTTACACCTATTTTTGGCTGCCTCAACATAAGTTAAAAAGTCAAAGATGTGCTCTTCACATATACCAGGGGTTTGAGAGTACTGTATCAGGCTAACAATGATGAAGATAGCATTTGCTTAATTTCTTCCTATTGCAGCCAAACTAATGCGGCAAACGTCGGCAAATGTCCTTTAGCCAGCACAAACTAAAGGACTAGTTCACAGTTCTCAAAGCAGTAGAGATGATGCATGTGATCATCTCTACTTAAAAATCTAAAATTGTTTAATTGATAAAGCCTGAACTGGATACATTTATGCAAACCCGATGTTTACTAAAATATTATGTCGATGTTCTTTTTGCCATTGGTGACTCTTTACGTTAATACAGCATAAAAAAGCTTGGACTGAATTTGTCAAAATTGATTCTTAAAAACAAGAAACAATTGGGTCATGAAATGGCAGTGAGTCATGAAACCTTTACTCCACTAATATAGAAATTTCATTTAAAAATTGAAAAGGAGTCAACCTTTCTTTTTAAATGCCTTTGGATATTAATACAACTTCAGGAGAGTTGTGTAAATTAACTTATCTTTTATATGGTAAGGGTTTTATTGCTGTGACTTAATCTTCTGTTTATTGATTATCCTATCAGGAATCTCAGCTCTGTGTCTGTTCGCTTTAGTTACCATAAGAGATTCCTGCTTAGACCTTTTTATTAAATCTTTCTGACTAAGTCCAAGATGAATGCAGTCATTTGACCATTTAATTTCACACTTTTATGAATGACGCTATGTGTTAATGTTACAACTGTCATGAAAATATAGATATGAAGGTGGCTCTGTTTGAACAAAGATGAATGAAATGCAGTTGCTGCTTTCCATCTGGTTGCTAGATATACTAAAAAAGTGACTCAGCTCAGAGGGAAGAGGATAGAGCTTCCCTGTGAAGCATCTCATGTGTTTTTAATGAAGTTAGTGAGATGATCTGAGCTTCTAATGACTTCAAACACTTGCACAGTGCTGAGAGCTGTGTTGTTCAGGTAAAGCAGCTTTTTATATATGCTAAGGGACTTGGATACTGGTTGTGGCATGCAAAAAACAAAACAAGGCAAGTTGCAAAAGTTTTTTGTCTGATAATAATTTGCATCAAGCAAAAAATGATTCATTCTTTTAAAGTGTCAAACCCATTTGTGTGTCTTTTCATCATGTTTTTATTTTATCATTATTAACTGATGTGTTAAACAAAAGCAGACAGGCTCAAACCCCAGACTTACCACAAGAAGTGAAATAAAGTAATATGATACAAAGGCATTTTCTTGGAGAACAGCTGCCGGCGCGCCACTAACGAAGGAGTTGATGGAGAATTTAATATCTAGTAAGCCAAGTAACTGTCTCAGTTTTTGACCCAGAGTTAAGTAATTGCAGTTCTTAAAAAATTTCCCAGAACTATCACCCGTGAAGAAGAAGAAGAAGCAGAAATTAAGCTTTTAGGATTTCTCTTATGACGATACTCACCTCCTTTTACCCCCAACAATTAGCCAGCTGGCAAACTCCTCAACAATTTATCTTATCTCTTTGATTATTATTTATGCATTTTCAGAAACAATAACATAATTTGATCCGAATATGGCTGGCTTGCTGCTTGGCTGTGTCACTGATTATGTCATGAGATGGAATGCAGAAGCAGTTTAGGAAAGGTTTGTTCTGCCGCGTGTGGTGGAGCTACGACATTGGATCTACCGTCTCCCTCTTCCTGATATTGTTGTGGCTATCATCTGTGTGTTTTGTCTTTGACCGTTTCCTCTTTTAGCTTGATAATTAATGATTCATATGGTGTACCATGTTTACGTGTTGTAATTTTCTCATTGTATGTGAAGGAAGAAAGTTTATGGCTACAGTCGTGTGTGGAAGAATTAATCTCTGACAGAATTCCTGATCTGTGAAGAAAACAGACATTTTAAAGCCAAGAACAATAATTAGGTGAAGGTTTGGGTGATGTATATAAGTATTTGTGGGCTTTGCTGGTACAGACTCTTAAACAAACAGTAATTACAACAAATACCACAGTACTAATATAACCATACAGCTTAATTTTCAGCTGAAACAGGTTGACTCATGAGGTAGTTGATTGTACATTTTAATATCTTCCACATTGCTTAATTGCTTCCAGTCAAGGTTTTTCCTTCCCCCTGATACAGTACAGAGTTTATGCTTTCCTCCATAGGATACAATTCAAAACTATTTGCTTGACACCCTGTAAGGACATATATCTGAGCTTCAGTAATATTTGACATTGACATTGACATGGTTCCACTCAACAGCTTTGCCCTTGTGGGATATTAAGTGAGCTTGGATGGGGAGGGGCAGTGAGTGACAGTGAAAAGCAGCTGCTGGTTCACCTTGACGGCATCCATTATTTTCAGCAGGTCACTTTCTGCATTTTCTAAGTTATTGTTATCACATACTGGATGGTTTTGTAGATAAAAACACAAGTATCACATGTACTCAAGCAGCCCTCACTCTGGCGCACCGCAGTACTTTGACTTGTTCTTAAAGGTTAAGAGGAAGGTGAAGGACCCCCAGCTGTGTTTTCACTTTCTCTGCCGCTTCACGGATGGTTCACAAGTGCGTTATTTATGTCTGCGTGCAAGAGACAGCATTTGTGTGCCTTCAGGAGGACCAGGTTTCACAACTTTTTGAATCTGTGGCTGCTACTGTGGAAAAAAAGCAAGAGGTTAAAATGAATCCCTGTTTAGAGTCAGATAATCATGTTTGGAATCACAATTCCAAACCTGGTTGTTTGGAATTTGTAAAATATAAAGCTTCAAAAATATACAGTTTTTCTGTCATACAAACTTTCTCTATAAGTGCACTCCAAGGTATGATTTATATTATAAATATTTCTTTTATTGTTATTATTACTTTTAAATGAATTAGATCATTTAGTTGTATGGGTGTCACAATGCCTCCATCTCACTAGACTAGAAGATTAAACATGGATGGATTACCTGTATACCGAATAATAAAAAAAAGCAGTTTACTAAACCTTTTCCGTCTTACTGTTCCTGTGGTTTACAGTGGTTTCAATGAGATGACAGAAAGATGTGGAGCGATTTTTCCGCAGCGCTCCATGCTTGGCAATCCCAATCTTGGCAATCCCAGTCTTGTTAAGCAGCACTATTCGTCACTCCTACACATTTTTCGTATTTGTGAGATAGGAAGTGAGGAAGTCAGCTGCTTGGAAAGTCATGGAATGGCAAGCAAAGGAAAGCCACCTGTTGATATTGCATGTTTTTTTTAAGTTTTAGTTTGTGCTAACAAGGTAGAGATGCGTGTTTAGTAAGCAGCAGACGGTATGTTTGCTACATGATATTCCAGTCAATTAACTGACACATAATAACTTAATATACTCTCAGGGATATTCTATAAAGAGCAGAATAAAATTCAACTAAGCACATTTGCAATTCCTTTTACAGTATTCTAGATTCTCCATTAGTCTTCTACCACTGTATAAATTGAGAAAAAAGAAGCTAAACCTTTTAAACAGACTGACTGTTTCAGATTACTCAACTTTGACTTTATATAAACACACCTGAATCAAACAAATGGCTCATCAGCAGGCCTCCATAAACCTTTGCAATATCAATTAGGAGTCATTCAGCCATTTGATTCAGGTATTCTGGTGGAAGGATGCATACAAAAGAAAAAGTCACCACTGTCCATAAACTGTTTCGCTTGTCCAACCAGCTGTGTTTTTGCTACGTACCTTCTGTTTTTTAGCTGTTTTTACCCCTGAGCCTTTACTTGCTCATTTTACTATGCATTGAAAGAGCATGCAAGCCCATCATCTGGAACAGATGTTTTGTATTTTGTAAAGAAATATTTCCATGTTTAAAACTGAGAACTTATTGTTCTATCTGAATGCTTTTATATATTGGATACCTTTTGAAATGAGCAGAAATACGAGATGCAGCAAGACAGTTCTGCATGTGTTTTCCTGAAGTGTACTGCAGTGTAGCCTTTACATTTGTAAACAGTGCAGTAGTTTTATATTTATCTATTTCTCATGTTTTTACTTTTTTTTCTTCTGGCCTGGCTGGCTGGTAAAATCTGGGACATTTTGTCTCATGGGACTTTGTGACTGTGTGTTTGGATTCCTCTTTGGAAATCTGAGTGAGATTAAATAAGAGTCATTGTCACAGGTTGTGGTGTCACCTTATTGCTAAAGCCTTTGAAATATCAGCTGCCTTTGGTATACTTCTATTTGTCAGTGATTTTGTTCATCCATCCATCCATGCATTTTCTATTCACCCTTGTCCCTTAATGGGGTCGGGAGGGTTGCTGGTGCCTATCTCCAACTACGGTTCGGGCAAGAGGCGGGGTTCACCCTGGACAGGTTGCCAGTCTGTCGCAGGATTTTGTTCATTTGTTTTTTAATTTTTTTAGTCAGGGTATAAGTTGTTTCTTCTTGAGATCTTTTAGCCTACCTGATATTGACAGACAGGCTCTATTTTAATAATGTATTTACTCTAAAAGTCAGGTCAGATCTAGCTGTGGCTCATGAAAAACAACAGAAAAATGTGGACAATTACACTTATTTATTGACTTTACATGGGAGGCAATTATATTTTCACATACAGTCAGGTGGCTGTGCGTAGCTCTTTCCCTGATCAAATCTTCATTTAGAAACTGAGATTATCTTAGACTGATAATAAAAGGCTATTTTGTTAACTGAAACATTTACATGTGTCCAATAAAAGTAAAAAAACAGAACAAATATTTGAGAAATCAAATACCTTGTCACAACAATGTACCACGTACTATGGCAAGTATCTTACATCATTTACAGGAAATACATTTGCTTTGGACAATCTGTCAACTTTCATGTCTCCCTCAGAGTAAATGGGTAAATAAATTAATGATCACTCTGAAATACATGAACCACTTGAGCTACGAGGTGGAACTACCCAGAAAGCAGTAATTAATTTAAACAGACCTTCTTAGACTCATCCAGCCTCCTTGACCCAGATTCTTTGTGTTCCCAACTGAGGTATTTCCCCTGCCTATAGTATACGAGTTGTATGACATGTTTCTGAACTCACTCCTGCATTAATATTTATTCTGTTTTGTACTCCACATGCATGTATATTTCAGCCAGTGTCTAGCTGCCCAGACGGTGGTGTGCCACTATAGAGATTGAGGGTGATTCTGTTTTAATTAAGCCAATCGTGCAAACAAATTGAAACTGATACGCATGTTTAGTGTAGAAATGTAATTAGAGGAAATGTGTGTGTATATGTACGTAGAGCAAAGTATGCTCACATACACTCACACACCCACACGCATACGCATGTACAGAGCAACAGCTGAGGTTGGAAATGGGATGTCTATCCAGATATCCAGGAAAAGGCAACTAAGAAGCTGTTGGGGTCATGGTTGTCGACCCCTTAAGTACACACACAACCCAAACTGCATGAAAACTGAGATGCAAAGCACTTCACCATGTACCACAACACCTTCCCCCCACAGAATCCTTCCTCTATCCATTTTATTGCAAAGCTTTCTTTTAAGCACCCTGCACCAGGTTTCATCACAGCATCACAAATCCTCAGTCATTCAGTCACACAGTTGTCAAGAAACAGATTTTTGTTACACTTTTAAGTGACACTAAAACCGGAACCTCACATCTCTTTACATTGTACTTTGGCTGCATTGTCTTATGTCTTAATATCAATCAATCAATCAATCAAATTTTATTTGTATAGCATATTTCAGCGGCAAGGCATTTCAAAGTGCTTTACGTCATAACTACATCACCTGTAGTCTGACACCCATCAACTACAGTCAAATACAATTCAGAGGTGAACTAATTCCATGTGACTTCAGCTGTACAAAATGCATTTATCCTGTGAAGCCCTGTACATCATAAAGATATTTGTAAGAAGAATTGTCTGGTCAGAATAGACCAACATTGATTCTTTAGATTTACATTTAAATCGCGGTGTTTGTGTGAAAAAGAAAAACACTGTGCAATACGTTTTGACCATGTGAAAACAATGGTGGGGGAGACATCATTCTGTGGGAACTATTATACTTAGCAGGAACTGGATAACTGGTCAGAGGTAAGAAAGTAAGTGGAAAGTAAGTACTAAAGCTGCAGACGACTTTTGACTGCGGTGGAAGTTCACCTTCCTGCAGAACCCTGTACAGACCTGAAGCATACGACCAGAGTATTAGTGAAATGGTTTAGATCAAATCATTACATCTTACAATAGTACCGTTAAAGTTCAGAAATCATAACAAGCACAGAAACACAATGCAACATAGAATCAACAATCAAAACATGACATTAACTCAAGTTCCGTCAATAAATTTATAATTGATTATGCTTCAAATACAGTCCTAAACAAGTGGGTTTTTAGTCGAGATTTAAAGTGTTTCAGTTGTTTTACAGTTTTCTGGAAGTTTGTTCCAAATTTGTGGAACAAATTTGATGTTTAATGCTGCTTCTCCTTGTTTGGTTCTGCTTCTGAGGATGCAGAGCAGACCAGTACCGGATGACCTGAGAGGTCTGGAAGGTTGATACAACAACAGCAGATCTTTAATGTGTTGTGGTGCTAAACCATTCAGTGATTTATAAACTAATAACAGCATTTTAAAGTCTATTCTTTGAGCTATAGGGAGCCTTTTAGAGGGAGAACCAGTACTCTCAGCAATTGTGGAACTAGCTGAATAACTAGCAAAGAAATGATCGGAACTGAAGAGGCTGTCTTTGTACTTTGTGTCCAGTTTAACTTGGCTGTGGGGTAGCTGTGCCGTGCCCAGCAAAATCTGTTAAATCAATTAGAAGTTACTGGCGGAAAAAAAAGGAGGTGGAGTGAACATTTTGGGGTAAAAGGGAGATGAAGCTGTTCCTGACTACTGAGATATGACAGAAAAAAACAGCAGTGTTTTTAGATGGTTGCGTAGTGAAAACAGTATGGTTTGCTAATATTTAGTAACAGCACTTTAGAGTGGAGGATGTATTTAAGGCTTTGAGGGTTGCACGCGGTGGCGAAGGCAGATTATGGAGAAGCAGTGCCAGATATAATGTGGCTGAGACTGCATGGAGCCCTCAGCCGTTGGCCCTATTGGGGGTGTGGGGGTCGCACACGAATTTGCATGCAGATGTCATGGCCATACAAAATCCCAACACACCACAAATTCAAGTTTAAACTTAGGCATCATCTAATTCTTCACACCTGAGCTTAAATTATTGATGTAAACTTTTATAGGTTGCAGAAAAATTAAAGAGTACCACTAGAGGGAGTAAATCAAGTGCTAAACTTTGACTTCACTGTTTAAACCAATGTGAGCTTTGAGCCTTTGTTCACTCTGTTTCTCATCAGATCATGTTTTCCAGAGTAAACACAAGTGTATTATAGTACGTGTCAAAAGGGGGAATGATGTCATTGTCCGACTGCTCATTGACAGTGACAAATTGCAGTCATGTGATATGTTCACAAATATAACCTTTTACTGACACTCGTAAAGCAACAAGGGAGAAATTAAGGATGTAAAGAAAGTGAATGCACAAACACATTTTGGAAAATACCCTTTTAGATTTTATTTTCTAACAAAGGATTGCCTTGCACAGCTCTGTGGTCCCTAAAGACAATAAGGCTGTCAGGCCAAAGCAAACTGTAATCACTCCTTTTTCTGTTTTGTCCTGCATCCAGTTTTTCCACTTGTTTTCTTTGTTCTTTTCTTTACTTTTTCCTTCCACTCGGTTGATTGTTCAGTGCTGTGGGTTAATTTCATCAGAACTAGGTCTCATAAGGCCTGAGCTCTGACTCTGAGTTTCCCCAGTCAGCGGCGGACTTGAAAGACTTCATCAACACACCCCTAATTGTGTCTCTCACGGATCTTCTTTCAGCTTCTCTTTTTCCTCCCACTCTTGCTTAAGACATGCTCATCTGTACACATGCAAATGTTGCCATCATTGCTTTTGCACATAGCGAGCAAGCAAGCATGTGAAGCAATTGCACGTCTTGTGAACAGTCTAAGCTCTGCGCTCCTTTCTTGTGTAGGAGTGCAGCAACTGTCCAGAGCAGCCGTCTGGACCAGATGTAAGGGTCATTGACTGCATTGGAAGGGGCCAGTATCAGTGTCCCTCCATTTGTCCCAGAGGAGCCATAGCCTTTATTAATCTTTCCTCCCCAAAGCCCACATACACTACTGTAGGAGGTTGGGGAGGAAGACTAGCAAGTTAGTAGTAGGATTCATTAGATATAAATGTATATGTCTTGTATTCTTTTTTGCTCTTTTTGTATTCAAAGCAGTCTTTTAGATCCATATAAAATCAATAAGAAGATGATTTTTTTACAGGGAGACAGTGAGCCATTATTAGCTTCAAAAAACCACAGAAAAATATTCCACTATATGCCAATTTTGTCTCCCATGACTGAAACTGTTGGTGTTAAAAATGCATACATTTGGAGGGGTGCAATTACACTCCATCCAATCATTTAATTTTAAATGATTCTGACTTCTCTTTAAGAAACTATTATTAAATAACTTAAAAATAATTATTTTTACTTTTCTATTGTGTGGTTTATGTGGTAGAACATACAGGCCATTCTTTCACGTTACCTTACTGTAACTGAGATACTTTGCTACATCTTACCATGTACTTTTCTGAAACTTTCTTGGAAACTTTCTCACACCTTAGAAGTACTTAATCCTTATCTGGAACTTATCCTGTACTGTGTTAAAACTTACTGGTCCTTTCCTGGAACTTACTAGGAACTTTACTAAGATTTGTTAGGTCCCTTGCAGCATGAATGAACTGTCAGGCCCTGATGTACTCAGATATACAGGTGCCTTTTAAATACATAAATTCTTACATCTCTGCTCTACTTGTGACATTATTTTAAGCATCTTTCTGATGCTAAAACCAACTAACTTTGTCTTTAGTCTTCTTCACGTAGCAACAACTACCACACAGAAAAGCCTGGGTAACCCCAGATATGTTGTGTTCATGAATGAATAAAAGATTGTGTTTTTGAGTGACTCAGCAGCTGGCCATTGGTTAGAGTTGGTCAAGCTGTGAAATCAGTTTAAATGACCAGCTGATTTCTCTGTGCATCTCTTTTTATATCTTAGCGTATCTACAACTGTTGATTTGAAATGAACGTTCTGATATTGTGTATGATGTTGGTAATTGAGGTAATTGTGCTAAAAAACAATATATGTGGGTATTTCAGAATAATGTATTAGCAAATACTCCAGCTAGTACCAGCCTGGCTTTTGCTTTGAGGCTGCAAGACATTCCTACAGTTAACTGTCCGGATTATGCACACGCTTTGGGAGTGATTATCTGGGGTGAATATGGCTGGCCAACGTGGGCCAACACCCACCACTTATAATTCCCATTTTAGTCTGCTACTGCTGTTTTCCTGCAGAGTTTTTTTGTCAAATATTCTTGGTAGAAGCAGGACTCCTTCACTTCCCAGAGAGTGTTGATGTTCAGATCAGTGTAGAATATTTTAAGCTGCACCCTTTTGTGGTCACGAGGTTTTTATGAAGGAATTATTTGACACCTTGATGGATCTCCCTGTTGCAGGATGTTTTAAGCAGTTTCATGCTTGATAGATCTCAGTCTGTAAATACAGGCGTAGGATATGTAAACATAATTTAGAAGGTAATCTAAATATTTGTAGACCTCATCAAGGGTAAGACTATGCATCCATCTAATGAAAGCTGCTTTAAACATCTGTAGACTTTTCAGAGTACTTATGAGGGTATTTTTTTCTTAATTTTATGATAGTGTGCAAAAACACTGTATGTGTGTCAAAGCCGGGTCACTGCCATTTGCAAATAATTATTGGTGTTTGTTTTAACTTGTTGGAAGCTCCAGATGGTGACTTTAATTATTTACTGCTGCAAAGCTGAGTGTAAGGTGAGTTTTTGATAGTGTTTTTGAAGCATTGTACTAAACGTGCCAAACATTGTAGTCCATGTGCCAAACAGGAAGACGTCCAAGGCTTTGGGACGCCTCAAAAACCAAAATCACACTTGTACAAGTAGTTTCCGATAAAATATTTTTGACTAATGAGATAGAGCTGCCATTTAGACATGAAGGATGTTATTTTTATGGGTGTATTCATCTTTTATAGATTGGTTTACTTAAATGCAGTGATTAAGTGGTTATTTTTGTATTTATATGGTTGTTTTTCTCCAATTACTGAAGCTGCTACAGGCTAACATTTCTAACGTGTTGAATGGAATGTCTGGGAAAACCTAATTAACATCCTAAATATCCCTCTGGATATCATCGAGATATGGCATCCAGAGGGATAGTAGATGGATAGAACATGGTGTAGTAGATACTTCACCATGTTCTCACCCAGCAAGGAAAAATGGCCATCCTCAAGAAAAATATACTTCATGGCTCTGTTCTCAATGTGGTTGAAGCTTGTGTGGATACTGGACCGAGTTAGATTTCCATTTTCATGGGTTTTTTCAAAGCCTCAGTGATCCTACTGAAGAGTTCTTTCATAACATTATATATGTTCTCTTTATGAGGAAAAAAAGCTGAAATTCATCAGGAAACATCTTTAATATTGGTTCCGGACTGTAAAAGTGTTAGTGCACTGTCAACCGAGGATTTAGAATCCATGCTGAGGTTTGAAATATTTAAAATTTTTATTTCTTTCTGTGCTGAAAAAGTTCTGCAAATTTTCCAAGATGTTTTAAAATGAAATGAAGATGAATTAAAGTGCCAACATTTCTTAAAAACATGTGCTTATATACATTTCTCTTCTCTTTCCTTCTAGGTATAACAGACGCCAGCCATGCCAAAAACAAGTAAAGGGTCTAGACTTAGGGCTCAGGTCAGCAAACCCGGTCTGCTTTCAAGCATTGGCCAAGAAAAGCTCCTTTTTTATATTTTCATTATCCTAATTCAATCAACACTTGTTTATGGAGCACTAGAACTCCAGCTGGATGAAGGGCAGCCAGCAGGGACCATTGTTGGTGACATCAGTGCAGGGCTACCACCTGGTGAAACAGCAACTCTTTACTTCATCTCTGACCATGAGGGCACAGGTGTCGGCAGCGACCTTCACATTGATGAGACCACTGGCATCATTACCACTGCACGCAGCTTGGACCGAGAGGAGAGAGACCACTATAACTTCATTGCAGTGACAATGACTGGCACAACTATTGAGGTGTCTATCACCGTTAATGATGTCAATGACCATGCACCTGTGTTCCCCAAAAAGAAATCTGTTCTGAAAATCCCAGAACACACTGCAGTTGGTACAAGATTTTCCCTGGATCCTGCTACTGATGCTGACAAGGATCAGCTGACTACCCAAGGCTATACTATTCGCGAGGGCAATGTTGGCCAAACATTTAGACTTGAAACCAAGAGGGGTGCGAACAAGGTTCTCTATCTGGACTTGGTGGTCAATGGACTGCTGGACAGGGAGAAGCGCTCATGGTACACCCTGGTGATAGAGGGCTTTGATGGAGGCTCACCAAGAAGGATAGGATCTATGACTCTAGAAGTGACAGTGACTGACATCAATGACCATGCACCAGTCTTTAATCAGAGCAGATACCATGCAATCATTTCTGAAAGTCTTCCACAAGGGAGTAGCATTTTACAGGTCAGTTCAAGTCTTTTTAGTGTCTTGGCTGTTGACTTAAACTAGGTGGACAGGGCTGCTTTAATGTTTGACCTTCTTTGTGTCTGCAGGTGTTTGCAACTGATGAAGATGAAGGTGATAATGGTTTGGTCCTTTATGAAATCAACCGTCGCCAGAGTGATCCTGACCGTTACTTTGTCATTGATCTTAAGTCAGGAGTCATCACTCTCAATAAACCACTGGACTTTGAGCTGAAGAGAGTTCATGAGCTGGTGGTCCAGGCTAAAGATAATGCTAGCCAGCCAGAGGTAATTCCATTACAGCTATCCACTGCATTGAGCATTAGGTACAATGGACAATTTTTACTGTATGTAAAAAGGCAGATACTTATTGGTGATTATTATTGATGACATTTTTACATATAAATGATAAAAAAGTAATGTTTTTTTGCTGATTTACTTAGCAATTTTGTGGCAAAAACAAAGCAACTGTAGAGTATAGCAATGTAGCAAATGTTTACTGGTTCTATAAAAACAAACAAAAACAATTGTGAGAAAAAATTGTGATTGTGCTTTTACATCTTCCCAGGTCACCAATGCATTTGTGACAATTCATGTCCGTGACTTCAATGACAACCAGCCTACCATGACCATCATCTTCCTCAGTGAGGATGGCTCCCCGAGAATCTCAGAAGGAGCCCAACCAGGCCAGTATGTAGCGCGGATTTCTGTCACCGATCCAGACTATGGAGAGTATGCTAATGTCAATGTCTCCCTGGAGGGGGGCGATGGGAAATTTGCTCTGACAACCAAAGACAGCATAATTTACCTGATATATGTGGACCAGATCTTGGACAGAGAGGAGCGGGATTCCTATGATCTCAGGGTGATGGCCACAGACTCAGGCACACCTCCCCTCAGAGCAGAGTCATCTTTCACCATCCAGGTGACAGATGTCAATGACAACCCTCCACTGTTTGATCAGCAGGCCTACAGACAAACCATTCCTGAGGTGGTATACCCAGGATCGTTTGTTCTTCAAGTAACGGCCAGGGACAAGGACCAGGGTCCCAATGGAGATGTGCGGTACAGCCTGCTAAAGGGTAAAAACTCTCGCTCTGATTGGTTTTCAATTGATCCAATTACGGGGATAATCACCACAGCAACAGTTCTTGACTTTGAATCAGAGCCAGCCCCCAGTGTAACTGTTGTTGCGATGGATGGTGGTCGGCCGCCACTGTCGTCCACAGTGAAGGTAGATATTGTGCTACAGGACATTAATGATAACACGCCTGTGTTTTCCAAGAGTTTCTACAATGCTTCAATCAAGGAGAACACCTCAGCTGGAACATGCTTCTTAGAGGTAAGAAAAGCAAGAAGTTTACTTTGACCCCTTGGGCATCTTTGCTATCTTACCTACAAGTTTACATTATTGTTAATCTCATCAATACAATATTGTCCTACTTAAAAAGGTAAAAAACCCTAGCATAAATGTCTCTTGTTCTCTTATCTTTTTTGTTAAGTTTGTCCTTTCTCTCGCACCATCTTCTTGACATTTATATCTAATACAAAAGCCTGATTTATACATGAATTTAAAGCCTTCTGGAACTCACACTTGTGTATAAAGTAAAACACAATTACAAAGCTCCGGTTCAAAGGTTGTTTTAGAGAATGCTCTATGTCTAAGGTCTAAATTATTCATTCAGCAGCTATTTTAGGAGGAAAAGATTTATAAAAGGAAGAAAGAAAAGCCATTAAGAAAGACAAGGGAGTGAAACCTTAACTGAATTCCTGAAGCTACTGCAAGCAGATTTACTCAGTTCTTCTATGTCCTTTCTCTAACCCCGTGGGGTAACCATGGTATCCAGTCCAGCTGCATACGGTGAACTCTAAGTATCTGTCCGTTATCTCGCTGGAGATTTTCTTGCCTTCCTTTCATCACAATTCCACCAGCTCATGTATAATAGGAGAATTTCTGTGAGAAATGAAAACTCAAGTCTGCCTGTTTGTTTCCAGCAAGGTCTTAATGTTGCATCATGAACTGTTTAGACCATCTGTTTTTACAGGTTGGTTTTGCTCCGCTGAGAAGCAAAGGGAAAGGAAATCAAGAATGGGAGTCATTACTGGTGCTCAAGATATTTAAAGAAGTCCTGCTTGTTGGACTGCATTCACATAAAATGTTCTGATCTACTGATCAAACTATTTGAACTAGAAGTGAAGTAGTTTTTAAATTTTTTACTTTCGTTTTGGTTGCTTTCACAAATGTTGTCTGTGAAACTCAGTTTACTGGCCTGCTCTGCCAATGCATAGCATACTTAATATCAACTCTGTAGTTGTGATAGCCAGCCTGCTGAATTTTTATAATTCTCACATAAATCATGTAAGAATTCTAGCTCTTGATGATAGTAGCTGTTGCAACCATCTATCCCTCCTAGCCAGAAGACATTTTGGCATTAGGTCCTAATGTAATCCTATGCCAGACATTATGGGTGGTTTTTCCAGTAGACTGCAGTATGACTAAGATCTCATGTGCTCATTCCAACACGTTTTTCAGGGTTTTCTTTTTCTTGGTGTTACCAGGCCAGGAGTCTCTGAGCAAGAGTCTCACCACAAGAGTTGTGATTTGCAGCATAATGGCAGCTAATGTTAAATTTCTTTTTTCAGCTAGTGGAATATTTGGCTGATTAGAAGAGACACAGATGCTCACACATGATGTTACAGGCAGTACTACAGCCTAATAATTTTTTTTTTAGTTTTTTCGAGAACTGTACTGTTATTGTTAATTGTGTAATTTTGGAACATTCAATATCCTGTTCTGTCAGTTAAGGACAAATTGAAGATCTGGGTCACCTCAGTTTACTTTTTTGTGGGATGTTATTTGAAATAGGCAATCCTGTTGTGAGCTATTGTCACGTTCCCGGGAGTCAAGACAAATGTGGACTGTTCTCAGAATTGTACCAATATTTATAGAAGATAGCAATCAGTGTTTGGATTTTGAAATTATCATCCTGGCTTGGCTGGCTTGGTCTGGGCTTTGGGCGGCTATGTTAAACAGGGTAGCTAGCCAATATTTAATATCTAAGTAAAGAAATGTGTTATCAAAAAAATATATGGGTTATGCTGTTCTTGTTTTGATTATGGTTTGGTTCCAGGTTTTCCTATGGCTTTTCTTCCTTTTTTGTTCCATTGCTGTTTCTCTTAATATCTTTCTCAGTACATCTCTTTTTTATTCCTTATTATTCTTTGCTCAGGCATACTCACTTCCACTCTGTGCGTAGGAAGTGTCTTATCAGTTTGGCCACTGCAGTAATCTTTAATGTGCCTGACTGTTTATGCAGGCACAACACAAAGGGGCTATTTATTTTTTGGTTTCCTTGCTTTCCTTTTCCTTTGATTCCTTCAAGTATTTCCCAGGAACCATGAGAGGTTATATAGCCTGTTAGTGTGTATGGGAAATATATTCTTAATGGCCACTTCCATAATCTGAGGTGTTAAGGGGGATGAGAACAACCAAGAATTTGAAGATGGAAATGAAAATTCTTTAGAAAGTTGCATGTTTATTGTATCTACATGGGGTGGGAATAGTTAGACATTTTATAATTTAATTCAGGTGTGATTTAGAGTGCTTCAAGTAGATTATAGAGGAATTATAAGTACATTGTGATGCAAACCCCCATCTTCTCCCTGCATAGCTACTTGGCATCCTTTAAGCTAACTGATCTACTCTCCTTATCTTTAAAGAGTGGTACAAAATAATTTGCAGCATTATTGTTTTACTTTGAAAAAGTTTGTTCTAATGAAATCCCAGGCGTCATTAATAAAAACACCATTTGTGGACTTCAAATTATTTAGAACAAAAATATAGATAGATAGATAGATAGATAGATAGATAGATAGATAGATAGATAGATAGATAGATAGATAGATAGATAGATAGATAGATAGATAGATAGATAGATAGATAGATAGATAGATAGATAGATAGATAGATAGATAGATAGATAGATAGATAGATAGATAGATAGATAGATAGATAGATAGATAGATAGATAGATAGATAGATAGATAGATAGATAGATAGATAGATAGATAGATAGATAGATAGATAGATAGATAGATAGATAGATAGATAGATAGATAGATAGATAGATAGATAGATAGATAGATAGATAGATAGATCGATCGATCAGACTTTACTTTGAGTTGCGTGCTAGATGAAACCATAATAGAAGAAAATGGAAAATTATGTCTGGTGCTATAAACAAGAATGTAAAATCAAAAGAGGCAAGTTATTGGAAATTAAGCATGCAGAAACAAAGTGAACAGCTCTCATGAAAGCATATGTGCAGGTGCATGTCTATATGTCGTGCATCTGTCTGCGTGTACTTGTGTACACTCCTGAGGCCAAGATATCACTTTCAGCAGGTGATGCGTCTCCCCTGTGATGTTCAGCATGTGGTTTTCAGGTCAGGCCTGTTAAACAGTACTCAATCACTCAGACAGACACACAGATGTGCACATCTGAGAGAGAGATTTTTGCTCGTTAATGCTGCTATAGAATGTCACTGCGGCAGTTCAGATGTTTCACAATGTATGTTAACAAAATGCAGTTCCACTGTTTGAAATGTGAGTGCTCATAAGCAATAAGAAACAAATGAGACAGGGATTATCATCATGTGGTTTTGGATGATGCAACTTTCTGAATGGCCAAGACAGAATAAAACTCTGGTCAGCATTAGAAACCTGCCTACAAAGGTTTGTCAGCCATTTGCAATGAATTACAAATGTTTTGGTGGCTGCAAAATATTTTGCTGAGATTCTAAGTACAGATTGCATAACATCTGCATTTTAAATGTTAACATTCTTATAACTCTCTGGAACAGGGTTGAGAAATCTGTGTGACAAAATTCTGTGTAATTGAACCATATTTTAGTGACTATATACGATGTTTTCCTTTATTTGCAAAATGGAAAAGAAAAGCAATTTCAGCTGCGGTCAAATGTTCTGAGAATGGTGGAAGAAAAGTAAAAACAAACATTTGGAAGTGATTAGAAACTTAGATAAAATGTAAAGTTTTTCATACCTCTTACATTTTATACATTTTGTGACATTATAAACACAATCTTCCATGTATCTGTGGGAATTTTATATGAAAATCTAACACAAAATAGTGACTATTTGTTAAGCAGTTTTTCTTTGGTTTTCTTTAAATAAAAGAAAGCCGTTCTTTTATTTAAGAACCTTCTTTTCACTCTTTCATAAATGTCATTTGTAGAGTACACGACTACCTGAGCTATAAATCGTTACATCTCCTCTAGGGCTTCTATTAGCTTGTAAGCTAATTTTCAGTCAATCAAGCTGGATGGCAATATGTTAGGTTTGGAGTTGTGCAATGCACTTTGCATTTTTAAATGATAGATTGAACAAAACTATGTAAAATGTTAAAAGCATGATTTTTTTATCTTGCCCAACTTCATTCTCGACTTAAATCTAACTTTTCAGTAAAGTCTCAGGGTTTGGTTAGAGAACATTTTGTGCAAAAACAGGATCATGAAGACCAAGAAATGAACCAGATAGGGCAGGGATAAAGTTAAGTTTGAATTACACAAGTAATCTTATTGGGATAACCCCTGAAAGCCATGGGTTTTATTAGATTTTATATAATCCCATCAAATAAGCATGTCACACCTCAGATTTTTATGTGTAAAAAATATTTTGAGGTTTTAAATAGTTTTTACTAGAATCTCAGTCTTGTTTTATTCTGAGAATACCACTTATATGTAGTATGTATGTTATATGTAATAATAGCATCTGTACTGCCTCATCTTTTATCAGTCTTTGCTATGGTGAAATCAAGTACATCATTGCAGTACGAGTTTGTAAAACATGCACGTACCCTTGCATCTTTATTCTATTCCTTTTGTAAAGATACACCAAAAACACTGAGTGAACCCTAATCAAAAAATTTTGATTCCAGGTGATTAATATTCTTTTTATTTTCTTTCTTAAATTGTGCCCATTGAGAAAATTTGCTGATGTAAATCTGAAAAAGCAGCAGAAGGTATTGAACAAGCGCATATGTGCATATGGTGTGAAGATGAAGGAAAGAGAGCTTACACACAGGAGAGAGAAACATTTCTTTTGCTAGGTGGTGTTAGTCCTTCTGAATCTCCCACAAAACCACTTAGACAAACACAACACCCTGTTCTGTCAGAGCAATCAGCTTTTTTGGTGCGACAGCCATATTCAAGAACCATTTGCCTGAAGTCTCTGTAGCCCCCTTATAATGAAATACTAATGATACCTAAAACAAACATACATATGCTCTTGGGACTAATTGCATTTGTTAAACCCATATCAATGGAGCGGGAGACGTATGGTGATGGATCGAGAGAAGAGAGGTTATTCATCTTTAGGTTCCCGTAAGACTCAACTAGTCTCCTGCTGGTTTGTGCGGAATCTGGGCCCCTCTCTTTGGAAACCAGAGCCAGAACAAACCACAGTTTGCACTTGGAGTTTAGATAGTCTGTTGAAGCCCAGAGTCACAAAACACCCACTTTGTATTTTATTAGGCTTAAAAATGTGTTGGAAGATAAAATTTATTGTCCAGTTGATGTTTCTAGTCCTGCTTTCTTTTGTGAACTGCCAGTTGGTCAATAAAGAGTCGCCATGTTTTGTTTAAGCTTTATCTTTTGTGTGTTTTGATTTATCTGTTAGCATCTTCTCCCTTGGGTCAAGAGCTAAGCGAAGACAGGTTGTGGTTTCCTGTGATCCCTGGAACCAAATGTGTCAGTAGGATCTAACAGGTGATAAATGTTAACAAATGGCAGGGTTCACACACAAAGAGACACCACTGTGATAGAAAATTTGGTGAATCATTCCATGCTGCTAACAGCTGGCTCTGTTCTGACATGTTTTGGTCTCTGTGGTACACATATTGTCAATTTACCCAACTCACTCTCACCAACTCAGACATCTCCTAGGTCCAGGCTATGTTGACAGGATGTGTGTGACAAGGGATCAAGACAGTGTGTCTGCTATGTGAGCTATTCTCATAACATCCATCATCGCTCAGTGTGAATTCATCACCTGTTTGCTACTGGATACTCAGATCCCAGAGAGAAAATCCATTATGGCTTGGCTGTGCCTGTGAAATTTACAGATAATGAGCTTGGCTTTATCTTCAAAAGCTGAAGTAATATCAGTCCTTAAAACTTACTTAGACATTTCTATAAATGTTAAGCCTGGAGTTTGAGGTTTCCCTGTATAGAAACCCAGATTTATAGATGACTCAATTATGGTTGTCAGGTGTTTGGCTGTTTTCATTATTCAGTTTGTCTTGAGCAAGACGGTTAAAAAGATGTCAACATAATAGTTTTGTTTAATGCAGCAGCTATTTTGTCATGGCAGACTGTTAGCAGGATATTCCCAACTGAAGGTGGATTTTACTTTTTGAATTTTTAATCCAAATAATCTTTACATTTAAAAGGCCTCCAACCTTCTTGGATATGGCAGTTGTTCTAACATGGGCAAAATGGATATTCTGTGGTTACAGTGGGCTTTCTTCATAACTTCAGACTTTGCTCTGTGAGGTTAAAAATCCACGTTGCAGACAGTTTACATAATGACCATTTCCTTAGCAAAGATCCATTTTAAATAAAGCAGTGCACTTTGAACTATGCTGTAATGTTACTGCAATACTACTGTTGTACTTTAAACACTTTTTACAATTACTGTTTGTTCTCATACCTGCTAAGACTGGAATCTACTCAAAGGAACCTAATAGTGAAAGCACACAACATTCTTTTTCCTCTGTAGCGACTGGTAAATAGCCCAGATTTTCCACTGATCTTGAAAAAATATCTTTGTTAGAATAATTTCAGTGGTAATTGACTTCAAATGTTGAACTCTTATCAAACAGCTTTCCTTTTGCATGGAACATTTTTCTGCTCTTCTGTGGAAATGCTTTCAAAAGCAGTACTTTAGTTCCATATCACAAGTTGTTGGGATATGCCATGTTTCAAACCTATCAGTGTTCATTCATGTGTGATCTGACTTGCCGTTGCCTCTATAGAGGGGATGGCCTTATGCCTCATTAAGCCCAATACTCTGTACCATATGGTAGTAGAAGCTTTCCTTCTTTCACTGCCTTTTTCTCTCTATTTCTCCATTTTTAACTCCCTTCTTTTTCATTTCTTCATCTCGCCTGTTATGGATTATTTCTCTCTGTTCGGTTTTTCATCCACTCACCCCTTCACCTATTTTTTTCTGATAGTTGCTTTGTCAAAAATATTTCTTTGTTTCTACTCACCTGTATGTTGTTTTTGCCTTTTGATTCATGTCCTCCTAAATATTGGTTTGTCATTACTTTTTGAACTCAGTTAAACTCTGGATGTCACTTTTGAGGATATGGTAAAAGCATAGTAAAACAGCCATGCAATAAAATTCGCATTTTGTAGAATCCATGATGTTTTCCCAAAATGAACCAATAAATTGAAAACAATCATCAGATCAAATTCATGGTTTGCCACCCACTAGACTTAGCCTCAATTCCTGGCAAATATAAAATTAGTCATTTGTATCAGTCTGGGAAGGCCTGTTGTAGTATTCTGCAGATGACCATGGGCTGCCCAGATTTTGTGACTGTGTGCAGTAATAGGACCCCGTATGTCAAAACATAGTGACAGTTTTAACAAATATGTAATAAACCTATTGTTTATAAAAGTTATCTACTGCAGCTTTAGTCCAGTCCAGTCTTTTTTTTAACATTGACAGTGCTTTAAATATAGTTCTGACCGTTGAAGACAAAAAGCATAGGCATAATATATTTGCAAAAAGTAAAGCATTTTTTTATTTGTTGTTGTTGTTTGCCTCTAAGTGTGAGAAAATGTTCAGCCAGAGCAAAAGATAGTGATATCAATTTGTGAAACAACACATTATAAAACGGCTGCAGTCACTAGAATTTGAACAGAGGGCACACACTTGTCATAATAAACATTTTTTCTGTCTTTCTCTTCCTGCATATCTCTCTAACCCAGCTCCCTGCTCTGTTTGTGTTTTTGCCTCTTTAACACTCACTTTCTCTTTGAGTCAGTACTTCATCACTGTATAGCTGCTTGTTGGTTAAATCATCTATTTTCCCTGTTCTCTGCAGCCTGAGAATGGAAGGAACAACGTCAGCCATATAAAAAAATGGAAAGTCAGCCACACAAAAAGGTTATAGTCTTACTGCAGCAGAACAGCAGGCGATCCCAAGGTTTTCTGCAGTTCATTAGGTCTTACTGATCTAATTTTTCGTCACACCAAGTTAAGTTGCCGTAAAATAGCATGCTTCCTCTCTTTCTCCATGTCGCATTTTCTTTTTTAACGGGTTTTGCAGTTTGGAGCAGCAGGTGGTTGATCATTATAGAGTGAAGTGAGGTACAAGTACTTTCTTCCCAGTGTATCAGTTTCTGTCATTGAGAGATTTCAGATGAGAAGTTGGTGGGGGTCAAGAACAGTTTTTTGCACAGTGTGAGAGAACAAATGAATTTTTAAAATCAGGTGGATATTTGTGTGTATGAAAGTGTGTTCTACCAATAATTCTGGCACCAATTCAACTCAAGCAGTGCTCTTAGTGTCCCAGCTTATTTTAGTCTCCTTCAAAAGGGTCAAAGATGGTCCAGATATGGGTTCTAATCTTTATGCATCAGTCAGACCTTTGATGTCCCATCCCTAGTTTTTGTAAAAACATTGACCTGTCATTAAACATTTGAGCTCATTCCAATTTATCTTTAAGAAGCATATTAATAAGAACATATACAGCCATTAAAATATTGTTTTCTGGGATTCTTGCCATGAGCAGTCAGTAATTCTTTACATCAGGAATAGTGGCAAATGCAACTTGTTGGAGAAAACAGTCACTGTAAACCACATTATTATTAATATTTAAAACAAATAAGAAATGATAGTGTTTGAGTTTTAAACTGAATTTAACATCTCACATTAGCAATTAATGTGGACAGTCTGGTAAGAATGACAAAATATCAGTCTGTGTTTTTTATTAGAGAAAATAGATTCTTATCATAAAGTCACAAATGGTCATCAGGATTTACAACCCCATCTTGTTTTACAGTAGTCTTCTCAAGTTTAAAAGCTCTCACAGCCTCAATGAACTGCAAATATGTTGCAGCCTGTTCTAGATAGTCTTTTAGCTTTTCAGATTTCTGTGCTTCCTTTGACTTCATTTTTAAACTCCTCGGTGGCACTAAGCATAGTTGTTGTTTTCACCATGACAATCTTCTGCCCAGATGACTATTGTCAAATTGGTGTCCAGATAATGGTGCATTTACCAATATATAAACAATTGAAATATGGAATTTTTGATTTTCAGATCAATTTCAAATTTTCCATCTTGTCTTCTGTGATTTCCTCCTCAGAAACTCAAATGTGTATGGATGTTGAAAGGCGAGGAGAAGGGAGTAATATTCCATATCATTCATATCTTAATGGTGCCAAAAGTTAAACATATCTGATGTCTCATTCAGCTTTGTCTGTTTAACATCACAGAAATGGCAGAGAGCAATGAAGGATATTTTCTATACAAAATGATCCATATCATGGCTCTTGCTCTCTATACGTCTCCCAGATGCACATTTGTCATGTGTACACCTCATACTATTTTTTCTTCAGAATTTGGCTTTATGAGAACAGTTCCCCACAAGATGCTTATTTATGGTTCTAGTTAGTGAAAATTTCCACTTGCCTATAGTAGAATATTTCACAAGAAATCTTTTCCAACCTCTCACCTGCCCTTTCTAGCCTTCACTGCTGTTTTTCTATTCGTTTTCTTTTTTTTTCTGTAAGTCCATTTAGCTCCTTGGCTGTCCAGGCACTAAAAACTGGCACTTTCACATACATTTCATGGCATATTGCATGGCATATTAATATTTCTATTTATTATTAAATGTGTGCACAAAGGTTAACTGCAGCACAGGATGAAACCAGAGCATAGGCTTTAAGAGTCGAAACCACATAAAATAGGAAGCTTATTTCCACTGGCGGCCCTCATGCATGCAACTGTGTGGTTGTAGGCAGCTGTGTCAGACAGGGATGGAAGCGCAACAGGAGTAGAAATAATTTTCCTGTTAACATGGCCACATGCTTGACTCTGTTTCAATTCACTGTGAAAATCTCCAATTGACTTGAATGAATAAAAGACAGATGACAACAATTACTATTTTCCCCAGTGGCAGAATATTAATTCAAAATATTTTTATGAAGTTTTTATCTATCATATTTCTTCTATTTTTGACAAATTTTAGGACAAATTGTTTATATTTAAAAATATATATATTTCAGAGGTCATACAAGGACATCATTTGATTATTTATCAAAAACATGTAATAATTTTTCTTCAAACTGCATTTGATCCATTTCATGGTGGTCTTTTTCCTAATTTCTAGTCGTCATTAACGGGAAACAATTTTTCATACCCCCACCACCTTTCAGTATTCCCTTACTGCCATTCACACAGAGTCTAGCTCTTACAAGCCATATGACAGAATTCAGATCACACATCACATGTTTTTATTAGAGCTGCAGAAGGACTCTGAGATGAATCTCTCTGACATGGAACAGTAGTTGCTATTTGACGTTTTAACTTCACACTGATTACATTTACAGCCTTCTGGCGTGGCTGAGGTGTTGGCTGGGGAAAGGTAAATCCTCTCATTTATCCTCATTCTTGGTCTTGCTGCTGACTGTGATTTAACTTTTTGAGTAAGGATGTGTCAGATTTAATGTCAATTTAGGAGAACCAACATTTTTCTGAGCATGCAGCCCATTTTCGACTCAGTGGTTTTGGAACTGCTTCACTGTGGCCATACACGCCCTAAGTGTACTGTGCAGTTTAGGAACCTCTTTATACTACTTGGAGTAAATCTCTAGGCTTTGAAATAACATGTCAGTTGTAGAGAATTTAGCATTTAAAAGCAATCAGAAATGCTGAAGCCGTTGCAAAAAGATGATTGTGACTGTGTTCCTGTTGAAATAATTAAAAGAAATGACAGCAGAAAATGTTGCACGCACCAAACTCATTAGATATCCATGTCTTGTATCACTGTTGCTGTTTTTCACTGGAGTTTAATGTTTTCACATTCTGGCTCAGCAGTGTGGTTTCTTCGGCATTTGCTATGGGAGCAGTTGGAAGTTGGACAGTTGCAAAGGAATGTCTATTGTATAAGTAATTAGTCTTTCTTTTTTAAAGAGTGGAAAGCATTATTTTTTACTACAAGCTGTGTGAGTTTCTGACTATGTACATGTCAAAAATGCAATTTCTCAAAGATATAATTAAAATTGTAGATCAGAGATTTATGCAGTCTCTTTTAAAACAAACACGACTCCAACCCTGGGATTTAATGTTATCTAGTTGGCATGACTAGCAATCTTAGCATTATAAAATTGAATCTCCACTGCCCAAGTATTTGCCCTTCAAAATTCAGGTCCTTACCATAAGTCTCAGATTTCCAAAAGGCCGCCAGCATTTCCAAATCCATCATGTTCCATGACAGATGTTTGAAAGCTAAAATGACCAAATCAAATCTGCTGTAATAAGTTCCACACTGAAGAGTTTTGTTGTCAGCATACGTGATAAATATTACAAAGGTGTGTTCACCAACAGAAAAAAGACTAACATTTTGAACTTTCAGTTGGCTGGTGTGCAATCAAGGTCACTGAAGGGAAGAAAATAGTAAATTACTGTCAGCAGCAGATTTGTTGATTTCTTCAAACAACTCTAGGAATTTTGAGCTAACCTATGCATGTGAGCCTTGCATTGAAATTTTATAGGCACTGCTGTATTTATTGCATGACCAATTGTCTCTGCTAATGGACTGACTGAGTGATCCAGTCTTCCGTTGTGTCTATATTAGTTGCAGACATTTGTGTATCGGCTAGCATACCTGTCTCTAGGGAAAGATCAATTTAGAATCCTGTGCTGTTCACACAAATAAACACACATTTCTCATGTACAAACATTTATGTAGACTCGTGCTTCCACACAAACACTGGGACACATGCATGCTAGTTGACACCCACACCACTGGCTGGATGTACGGAATATTTCGTGCACAACTCCAGGGGACAATTACAGAGGAGCTGCTTGATTGTAAGGAGCTCAGAGTATCAGAACTGGTTCTCTCATGCCCGATGTGAGGACTAATACAAATCTATCGAAGGGCATTTTCTCTTCTTTGAAGCCTTTGTATCTTATCTGAAGGATTTTTCTTTCAAGTCATGCAGATGGAGAAAATGAGATCACAGGAAGTGCAGAACAGATGATATGCTGTTGTCTGCAATTGATATATACTTTCTCTTCTAACAAAATAATCCATTCTGATATTAGATTGCAGTCTGAGGCTGAGCTTCAAGGACTCAAATCATGACTATAAGATAAACAATTAAAATTAAGTAGATTCCAAATATTAGGTACATAAGTATAGCTTACTACATTTAAAAAAAACTAAGCAGTTTTGTGTAAAACAGGTTTTACATCTATACTATTTTATATATTCTCATTTTAAACTAAATATATCCTCTCTTAAATGTTACAAAAACACACACATGCATCATAGTTAGTTTTTGCTTTTGGCAACACAAGCACCTTCACTGGATTTGCTAGCTGGTTTTGGCAAGAAGACCACCGTCGACTGCAGGTGTGGGAATCATTAACTCCAGTTCTGCTTTAGCTGCACCATCAGCACCCACCTCTTTGGTCTTGGCTCTCATTGCATCAGTCTGTAGGAATTCTTGTGTATTCTGCTGTGGATACATGTGCTTGAGCAAGAGCCTCGCATGGTGGCAAAATATAAAAGTTTTAGTTCATTAGGCAGAAAATGGTCACAACAAGTTTAATGAAAAATTTATTGCTGTACAGTTTGCATTGATGACTTCTTCATCAGTTTAAAAAGTTATGAGTTAAGCAACATCCGGCTTTGTTAAATTACAAGGAAGGGAAACGTTTTTTTTTCCATTTCTGATTCACATAGTTGAAGTATCATCAAAACCTGGCAACCAATTAGGAAAAAAACAAACAAACAAAAAAACCATGTATCAAAGCTCAAAGTTTTCTGCCCAGTTTTATTTTTATATATATCTTATTCTGATTTCCATTTGTAAACTATAATCAACAGAATCCAAACTTTTTATTGTACAGAATCTAACGTTATTTATTTAAATTAGGAGACGCAATGCCACACCTTGTGTCTCGAGTGAGAATTACTGTAAAAGATAGTTTTACTATTTCAAAATACTTAGTTTGGACTCATGGTCACAAAACATGAGAAAAAAGGAGCTAAAAAATAACCTACTTTTTATAGTTCCAACACGATTAAATTAAATACTAATTGATTCTTCAGACAACAAAGACAATGGGGTCTGCAAGTGAATAAGTGCTACAGTGCTGACTATTAGCTTAAAAATGATTCCTTTACAAGGGCTTTATAACAGTCTGATTTCAAACATAGACCCGATTTGCCCAAATGCATTATAAAACCACAATGAAACTACCTTATATAAAAAAAAAAAAATTCCTGTTTTTTTTTTCTTTTCAGGTTAACCTCAGTATTTCACAATAAACCCGTGAAGGCGGTTTGACAAGAGACTGACTTGCCATACACTGGTAAAAAGGGTCTGGAAAGATTTCAACTCAGCAGATTTTAGACAGCATAGAAAGGCTCATGAAAGGCATGGCTGGTGTGAAAAAGGATGAAGGCAAGAGGGAGCGGCGATGCTAATGGTTACCATGCCAATGAGAGACGTGGAGGGAGGAGAGGGGGAGGTGGTGCAAAGCCAATTCATCACCGCTTCGCATTTGTGTAAGTGTGTGTGAGTTTGTGTGCCTGACTTCACCTCTAGCTGTCTGAGTGTGCCCTTGAAACAGGCTGGCTCTTTTTTCAACACCTTTCTTGCACACACACTGTTTATAATAATGGATAAATACATAAATAAATTGAAAAAGTGGAACTTTGCACTGGGGAATTGCATAGTCCCCAAAGCAATGGGCAATGCTTGTGCAAATTGGTTATGGGCATTTCAGACTTACAGGCTGTTTAGCACTGCTGATTTTTAAAATTGTTTTATTTATTTATTTATTTTTTACAAAGAAAAGATCTGCCTTGTTCATGTTTAAGGAGGTTGTCTCCCTTTGTTTTTCAAAATGAAATCTATAACTGTGATGCACTACATGCAATTGATAAGGTCATAATGGCAGCACTGAGGGAACACCATCTGCCTTTGTGAATTAGAACCAGAGGAGTGCGGGTAGAAGTGTGTGCGCATGCAGGGAGGAATCTTCCATCATGGTATATTTTTCATGGGTGTCAGAAGGAGAGTGGGGTCATGTTTGTGCGAGTGGGCTCAGAAAGAAGCAGACAGACACTTCTCGCATGAACACATACCCATGTGAAGGACGATTGCCGTTACTCCATGTAGATAGCGGGTGTACGTGTGCAGTGGGGGGATAAGTGTGATGGTTTTCAAACGGTTGCAGCCATCGTTCAGCGGTAACCATGGAAACGAGACTCTCAGGACCACAGGGAAGCAAAAAAAAAGAGAGGAGGGAGACGGTGGGGAAAAAAAGGGGAGACAGAGGGAATTACTCAGGACCAGGCTTGTTGTCTTTATTCTCTGATAAGCACTCTGATGGAATTGTTTGGCCTTGTCTAAACAAAGTAACCAAATAAATAAATTATTGCAAATTATATCTAAAAAATAATTACATAGAAACTCATAATTTCAATTAATGCTGTTTGGGTCATATGTAGCATACATAAAGATGTGCTTGCTTCTTGGTTTCAGGCCTATAAATGCTTACAATTACGTGCAGCTGTTTGAAGAATAACAATTTGGATGCTTCAGTTAGCATAAAAAATGTCCTTATAGACACACACATGCTTGCAATATCCTCAGCTTTCACTGTGGCTCCGAATGACATCCTTTGTTTTCATGATTGTCAAATTAAACATGTCTCCTTTTAAATGGGACATACACGGGCCAGCTGCCAGCTCATCTAGTATGAGAAGAGAGGGTAGCCTTCATTCATTAACCAAACAGACCCCCCCTTCCTCCTGAAACTGCTTGAAATCATTTGAAAAAATCTTTTATGTTCACACACATATGTGCATCCTCACACAAGAGGAGAGAATGAGGGAAATGTCCCTGCAATCTTTTGTGTCACAGAGTAGGGTTAGATTGATGACCTCCCTCCCATCTGGGAACAATCAGACTGCCCCAATATCTTGCTTGTGTGTGTGTGTGTGTGTTCAAACTGAAGTAGTAAACCTATTCATGTCAGTTTATGGGACTTGGCTTTCCATGTGTTCATAGATGTGTTTATATGCCTTCATAATCCCAGAGTGACACTGAAAAGTCATTTCTATTACTGTCGTTTCAGCAAAATGCAAAAGCTAGAGACCACAGCGAGGACTGGACGCTTTCTTTTATTCTCTGGATAATTAATCATTTGAATTTCTCTTCACAGCAGAGCGCAGATTCTTTATCCAGTCCCCATCTTTTGAGATGGACTTAAATCCTGCCTTCCTGCAGCTGTCCCTGTTTAAACAGTCAAGTGGAAGTGACTATCAAAGGGTTAATCAGGCTATCCGGTGCTCTACAACGCACACCACACCTATGTTTTGTAAAGGAAGGAATATTTAGCTTAATTAATGCCTGCTCCCCCATTTCACAGTGCATAACCTACATGGTTACAGCTCAGAATTCAGAACTTTCTTCAAATATAGTTGAGTTTTCCTTTATCTTCATTTATAACATAATATGTTTTTGATCTTTTCTTTATTTCCATCTTCATTATTAGGGATTCAATAATATCCCCAATATAGTTCAGCCTCTGCATGTTAAAATAAAGTCTTCTGACCTTTTTTCTCTGTTTGCTATTTCATTTGTTTAATTTAAAGGATTGTACTGAGGTTGTCATTTTCACAAGGTCAGGTTTGATGAATAGAAGAGATTCTGGCACAAGTCTCCGGGTGTCTGAGATTCCATGCATGGGTGCAGATTTTTCTTTTTTTTCTCTTTCTGGACTCTCTTTATGATGATACACACCAGAAAGCATTTGGCTGGAATTCTAAATCAGATATCCCGAGTCACCAGGGTAGGAGATAAAATGATGCAAAGGCCACTTAAGGATCAATGCAAGAAGATGTACCAAATCTGTTTCAACATCTGTTAAGGATTTGAAATATTTAATTACAAAGTAAAAAAAGGTAGCACAAAAAGAAAAAAAACAAATAATGAAATGAGTTGGACAGACACACATGTGGTGTCGGAGAAAAACTCATGCTCAGCTTTTGTTCTAGATTTCATACTCTGATCCAATATCTATGTATATGAGGTTAACGCAGTGCTGGTGGTCTGCATGGTCAGTGTGCAAGCTAGCATGCTGAGTGTTCCATTAATCCCACTTTGTTGCATATTGCACACTTCAGCACACGTGCACATGTACGAGCTGGACGCAAACAGAGTTTGACAGCCAAGATAATGGAGGGCTGTGACAATTAGACAGTTAATAAATCCATCACTTTATCATTTTGTGTGAATGCTTTCACTTCATATTCACCTTCCTGTCAACATCTGTACACTTATTTAAACAAGTGTGAGGTTCATAAGAACAGTCCTGTACAATCGTATGCTCTCGGACTCCCTGTTCGCCTAATTTCTCACAAATAAAACAATAAAACACCTTTCTCACTACATCGCCATTTATTTTTCAGCAATTTCATTCAGTCTCTTTCTAGCATAGGAATTATACTGATGGAGGACATCGCTGTACACCTTTGAACTCTGAGTCAGTGATGAAGATCAGAAAATGGTAAAGGTGTCTCTTTTTGCAAGTTTTCAATAAAGTCATCAACAATGGATCGACTAGATCACTTTCCAACTTTCACAGACAAAGGAAGGTGCAGGATTTTCTCCAGAAGTTCAGACAATCTTTCGGCACAAATTGTGGTGTTTGTCTGCGTGTCCCAGACTTCCGAAGGATTCCATAAAAAATGAATTGTAGAGTGAGGAGCAATGTTCCTGGAGTTCCCACTTATGGAAAATCTGATCCCATAAAACTTTCTTCAGTCTTCACTTAGTTGTATGTGCATCATTTAAGAAAAGGAAATTACTTTTGTTTTGTTTTTATGTAACAAAACAGCACAGCATTGGTACATCATGAAAAGTGACGTTTTTGTGTCACGTTTTTACGACAATGCTGTGTGATGAGGTTATTTGGCTTATAAAAGTGAATAATAAATCAACTTTGAAAGTCGTACAACTAATGGAAATGAACAAGAAATACCATAGTGTATAACATCTGTCCTGCAAATTAAACCGTTTCATGATTCGAGCTCATCAAAGCCAAAAATTCTGAAAATATAAACAAATTTAATGTGGTCCTAAAAAACTAAGCGATCACAGCAAATACATTATGTAATTTATTTTCTACTCCTGCCTTTGTTAGGGAAGATAAGCTTTAAACAAAAATATAAAACCTGCTCTTTCCATTAATGTCCCCCTCCTTTTGAAGCAAAAAGTAGCTGAGAGATTGAATTCATACCAAGTCAGGGTTTGTGCAATGCTGGGCAAAACAGAATGCTTGTGTCAGATGTACTAGGATTTCTCAGATGTGAGAAACAAAGGTACATTTACATCTTAAAACCTCGGACCAAATTACAGTTGACAGTTCCATCCGTGAGTCTCAGCTGCAACCTACATCATATTTAGGTTGGGTAAGCAAGGACTTACTCTTCTATATGTGAAAAGACGTATACAAAAGAATGCTGAGCAAATCTTTGACTGACATGCAGGAGTATATGAGCCAACCAAAATAAATAAAAAACCTGCATAGTTCCTCTTTGTGACATGAAGTGCATGATGAAAGATAGATGCAGAGTTTGCTTGACATGTTCTTGGACAATGGAGAGGACTGTTTTTGGCATTTATTTAAGTTTAATAATGCAGTCCTCGAAAAGAAAACAGAAGAAAAAAAATTTGTTTTATTTGCAGTTGGTCAGTTAAGAAAAACAAAGGAATTTAACACCTCCAAATATAAATATATTTCCATCAACCTACTAAACATTTTTCTGAATTATAACAAGGGAGAGAAGTACTTTTCCTAAATCTCTGGCCGTTTTGGGATTTTCTTTCAAATGCACAATTTTAAAAATAAACAAAATTTTATTTTATTTCAACTTTAACCTCGATGACGGTCAAAAACCTTCAACACCACACTTTCGTACATTATAATTACACTACTTTGAACACAGAAATCCTGAGGGAAATTCAGCATCCATCCATCCATCCATCCATCCATCCATCCATCCATCCATCCATCCATCCATCCATCCATCCATCCATCCATCCATCCATCCATCCATCCATCCATCCATCCATCCATCCATCCATCCATCCATCCATCCATGCAAAAAGGAGAGACAGAAATTCAAATTCTAAAATAAACTGTTTTACCTGAAAAAAACAAAAATCTAATTTGGTTTAAATGTAAAAATCAACAAAGAAAAAGCCTTTTAAAACACTTTAAAAGAATAGGCCATACCTTGTAGCATAACACATAAAGAATAAAAAAATAGAATATTTGATTACAACTAAATTATACTTGGAAGAAAGCAGAGAACAAGTTGTAGCTACAGTTAAGACTCTAAAAGCTTGAACATCTGCTTAATGTATTAATCCTAATAGTGCTGCTTTTCAGCAATTCCTTATCTTTTCATCCTTTTTATAAATGTAATTTTTACTTTCTCTAAAACACACACAATCCCCAAAACAAACTTATTTATCTTAAGAGTGTCCTCTAGCTACCCTGTTGGTCTTTTCTCTCTAGTTTGGGAACCGCTGCTCCATGGTTATTGGCACCTTGAGGAGAAACCAGACAGGTTTAGGAGTTAGAAGTCAGGCTGGGTTAGTGAGCAGACCACAGAGTCAGGATGGAGGTAATGCGAGATGCAGACTATAGAAGACCTATGGAAACAGAGACGCTCATTTATAGTCCAACTATAGAGATTTAATCTACACCATTAAATTGGCCAGCAGCGTCCCTCAGCTGGTCCACTCTTATGGGAGTTTTCAAAGAGAACTATTACTGTGATTTACTGTGAGCAGCTTTTATATAGTCCATGCTCTCAGTCTCCATATCGGAGGTCTGTTCTTTTTCCTATTTTTGCTCTTCTTCACTCTGTCGTTTTTTACTCATTCACTAAGCCAGACATACAGTTCATAACTGAAAACATTATATGCAGCACATCCTGCTGTATGTTTATGTATGCAGTAAATCTTGGAGTCTACGTGGACACACAAGGACCTTTGTAACATTTCCCCTCAGGGTGTCTGAGGCTTTGGTCTCACTTTCATGCAACCCACCTCTCACCGTTTTACCTCCAGTAAAACTCTTTTGGGTTTTTCTCCAGTGATCAGTTGTAGCTAATAATAAGAGGCATGCTGCTTCCTCAGCCCCCACACAATCTCTTCTCACCTCATCTCCTAAACAATTTGGTTGGTGGTAAAGTTGGCAGCAGCGAACTTTGCACCTAATTCCTCAGCCATGGTTTTATGTGCGCTTGAGTGTTGCTGATTATTGGCGGAAGGTCAACACTGTACTGCATCTCACAATGGCACTAATCCTGAAGTCTTGATATTTTACTATTATGCTGTTGACATCATTATTTGTGTCATTTTTCCCATGCCTCATTATTTGAATTGCACTCTTCGAACACTCCCACATGTTCCTTTGCTCTGTCTTCCTGCTTGTTTATTGAATGGTTGGAAAAAGTGAATTATCAACAATGTTCTCAGCACCGCCACACTGTATTCTCCATTTACCATGTAGTTTACTACCAACCTTTTGTGGGTGACTCAGCATTGAAACAGTTAGTTTAAATGTGCACAGAACAGAAGGAAAATAAAGACCAGATTTGAGAATATTCACTCTGTCTCTCTTGTCTGGTCTTTAGAGTGTTTGTGCCACTGAGTTAGTTTGCTCATTGACAAAATTATATTTTTCACTGGTCACTATTTTCTTGAAAACTGATACTTCCTCTACATTGTTTCTTTTCTGATCAGAAGCAAACTCCTTGTACTTCTTCATACCCTATTTGCCAGAGTATAAAAAGCTCTTGGTTTAAATTGCTTGTGATTAATAAAGATAACATTATTTTGGTTAGGATCTAGACACTGGCAAAAGTGTACTTTTTATCACCATAAAAATGTACCAAAAAGTAAGATTCTAGAGTGGGTTAGGGCAGTGTTTATTAGAAACACAGCCCTTGTTGCTTAATCTGCATTCGTTTTAGCTTAGAAAGTTGCAAAGCCTTCCTATCTCTGTAATTGTGTGCAGTTTCAGGTTATAAAAAGAGAAACATTTTCGAATGGGTCAAACTTTGATGGTTTTTCCAGTAAGAGAAAAATGTGTGGAAAGGTGCAGCTGAATCACACCGTGTTGGGTTTTTTGTCATTTTGATTAAATGGCCTCTTATTTTTTAAGAAGATGAACATGTGCTTGTGTTTCTGTGGCCCTGCTGGGGGTCGCCACAGGGTTAAGAGGCTTGTTGCAAAGTCTATAGATTGGATCATGGGGAATGTGGATTTGAATGTGAGAAAAAAAAGGGTTTTCATTCATTCTTTTCTACTAATTTAAACATTTTTGTCAGAACTTTCTTGTTTAAATAAAAAAAACAAAAATATTGTGGTAGCATTTGTTCTTTTTTGAAAATAAAACAATGATCACTGGGCCGCTGAGACTTTTCCTTGCGCTACCTTTCCTTTACAATTAACATAATGCAGGACGTCGTCTCCCTTTCACCAGCTCCTGCTGAATGAGGTATACTTTGTCAGAAAAGCAGCCTATCAAGTTACCGGTGTCAAAAAACTGCACACAGGCTCAACTTCCAATCGCTTATCATTGTTGTCATTTAACTCTTGTGTGAACCTGGGGCCAGGTCTGCCTCTGCACTGCAGCTTGCATTTGAAGTTACATGATGTAAATATGCATCAGGTAGTCAGTCAGTTCATCTGTGAGCAGCAGTGTTTGGGTTTAACTTATATACAGTTTGGTAGATCCTGTGGAGCCTGTGGTGAGTGGAGTAGTTATAACAAGAGTGGCTTACATAACTTCACATGTCAGGAGTTGTTGAAGGTCCAGCTAAGTAATAGCTTCTATATAAACAAATTACGTGTAGTCTTCTTGAGTCAATTTATGTGTACACCTACTGTAAAAACAGAGAGCTTGATAAATGAATTCCCATAAGAGACAAGTGTTATTGATGAAATGTTGAAAACAAAATGGCATTTACTTTTTTAAAGAACTAAACATGTGAAGACCAAAACGCTTATACGGTCTGGTCTCTGTCTTTTCCTTGTCCCGTAAACAAGTCAAAGAGGGATGAATAAGATTCCCTATGATTGCAGAGTAACTCAGTGTATTTTACAATGTTTCATGGCTCTTTGAGTGCAATTCTCCTAAACACACACACATGCTCACGCCTTACAGTTGTTTCTTTCTCCCATAAGGTTGTGCTTCACTTTGTTGCTTTAATATTTTATGCTTCTTGAAGCCCTGGTGCCAAAACATTTACTGGCCTATTGATCACGTGCCAGTAAGAAGAGGCTGTTTTGAGGACCACCCTCCCAAAACCAGACAGAGTACTTTAAAGCACCAGTCTTAGTTGTTAGCCGTAGGTTCTGTCTCATAGTTCTTGTACATCACTTTGTATGAAATCTTGGCAAGCCAGGCTCCAGGATTATTCCCAGTCCCTCTGAACTTAGCCACTCTGGAAATCATTAACCGGAATAGCTGTTGCTTCAAAGACTTTTTCTCTCCTTAACTCTTAAGACACACTGTCCAATTTATGTCTTCTAGGCCTGAGCTACAGAGAATAAGAATAGGTGTTTTCTGTCAAGAAAGTAAGGCACCCGTTTTTGAAACCTAAGATGACACACCAACAAAGGTAGAGGAGTAAAGATTTAAATTAAATTAACATTTTACTACGGCTCTGTTCTAGTGCCTCATTCTGTGATGCAAACAACTTGTTGCCCTTTTACAAGGCAGTATATTCTCTGACTGGAACAAAAGAAAATGTTGAAAAAAAATGAGAATGGCGTTTGAATGTAACAACTTATGTTAACTAAATATTTATAAATAAACAAGATTGAAATTGCTTTTAAAATACTATGCTTAAAAAAAGAATTTGCTTACAGGCATGCATGCAAAGTCTTTCCTGCAACTTCCTTTCGACCTGCAATGCTACCTTCAGAGTACTAGCACTTGTGGCTGGTTGTGTGATTACAGCTGTATGAGTAATCCAGATGTGTCCAGCAGTGGGTCTGCTCCTCTAATGAACTAATGAAAGAACCATTTCATGTTAGCCTCTGTCTGCGAAGCTTTTCTTCTTTATTGTTTTACAAAACTTTGGTCAGGGTTGGTCGAGATGCTTAATCCCTGACTCCTTATACAGTCTGCTAGACAAGGCCGGGTGCTTGGTTATACACATAAATATGTTGGCGTGTAGACACGCAGTTATTCTATTGGTCTGGACAGTAAACGTACATTTTAATCATCACCATCTGATTGACAAGAATATTCTTGTTGCCCTTAATAAGCTTTATTCCAGTGTACAAAAATAGATAGTCAGTTAAAGCAGAGCAGAAAGTGACCAGCAAAACACTGGTTGGTTGAGGGAAGTGTGTCATCCATGTCGGCTTTTTTCTTTTAAATCTGTCCTTCTGGCTGTGTGAGAATTTGGGACATTGATAAGGTTTTTAAGCTCAGCTTAGATGTTTAAATCAGTAAATAAACCGTTTCTAACTCAAATCGCTTTATGTGTGTCAATGGCAGGATGAGAGGAGGAGGAATGTGTACAAGAACAGTGAGACATGCTTCTGTCTCCAGGGGCGATGGCGAGAAAACGGGGTTAATTAAATCTGTAAAGCAGAGGTGCAAAATCCATGTCAGCAAACATTAAATTGTTGAGTCAGACCAGAATAACTGCTGGTGTTATTATGTGAAAGCTGTGGTTTTTCAAACGGCTGTCAGTGACTCAGGTGTCTGTGAACCTTTAAAGTTTATTTCATGGTGGTGGAGTGTGAGAAATCCAATTTGCAAAGTCATGAAGTCATCTTTGACATACCAACCAGAGACAGGCGGAATCAATTTTATTTTATTTTGTTATAGTTATTAAACCTTTATATTACCCGGACAAAAAAACAAAAACACATTGAGATTAAAACTTCTTTTTCAAGAGAGACCTGGCCAAGATGCAGCAACAAATACCACACAAAAAATTTTATTTGCCTACAGAATGTTTAGTTTAGATTTAAAAGCAGTAAGTGAGTTGAATTCAGTCAATCTAAAATTTTTTGTAACAAGTTCAAATTTAAAAGTACACTTTCAAATATCAAGTATCAGCTCTTGTACCCTCATTTTTATCATTTAATTTTGTTTTATTCTTGAAGTAAAAGCCTTTGTGCATCGCTTCCTTTCTGTATTTGCCTCAAGTGCATCTTTTAGTACAAAAATGTCTCATTTAAGCCATAGAACTTTTATGGATCAGTCAATTTTTTGGGGACTCACAGCATATAAAACATGGGCATTTACAGTACATGCCAGTGTCAGAGATTAAAGTTTGTTTTAGGTTGGAAAGAACTTTTACCACAAAAAATAAACTTTTTTACTATGCCTTATATTGAAATTGGTAGATCTATAAATGAAAAAACCCCCAATATTTTTATGTAGTAAAAAATAAAACATAACAATTTAAAAGAATTTCCATTCTAGTGAATGAGAAAAATAAAATTTGAAGTAGGAGTTTACCAATGCATTTTGAGTAGGAGGTCATGGCACAGAAAGACACCCATCTCTATCTGGGACATTGCTGTTAGCGTTATTTGAAGAATAAGACATTGAATTCCTCAAATTCTTTAAAAAAAAATACCAAACTGAATTCATGCTAATGTGTGTTCTTACTGTACATTTTGTGTGATCTTAGTTTGTTCTTATGTGAGTTCTTCAAATAGACTTCCAGCTCCTGAAGATATCGCCTTGAGCAGAGCTTCCGTTTTTACTCCAAACAATAGTAGAAATTTCCTGGTTTATCGCATTGCTTCCTGTCTCAGTTCTAACACAGTCTTGTGTATTAATGTCCGGTCCCAGACACAGTCAATGCACCCCAAAGATAGAAAGCTTTTAGGTAAAAAGTGAAATATTAATTAGTTTTTTCTTTTTTTCTTTTCATAAATCATTATTTGTGTTCACACCATAAGAAAAAGTTCTGGTTCCTCATCCCATCTTGCGTGCCATCAGGATGCTAGTGCATATTTCTCTTTGGGTCAGAAGCCCTGGAAAGTTTGCTAGTCCACTACAGGGCAACACAGACTCTCTCGTAACCAGTAACACATCTTTTAGTTACAGGTAACAAGAATAAAAGGTAGGGTTAACTATTGGAAATGTTACACTTAATTTAGGACAGTTCAGAAGATCTCAGGAATGCCCAGAGGGCAGAAAATAATAAACTATAACAAATCAAGCTTGTGGATCCTGTCTCACTTCTCTGCTCGCTAGAACTCCAGATCTTGTTAATACCAAAATACTCAGGCTAGGCAGGGAAACTATTGTCAGTCCTCTGCTCGACTGGCTGTTATATCAAATACGCAGTCTCCTCACAAGGTTTACCTAAAGCCCAAGGTTAGCATGCTTTTTCCATTACAGCAAAGCTGCTACTGTGTACCTACACTAACTTGGAAAGGCAAAACGCAAAATAAGGGTGGGAATCAATATGATGGGTGTAGGTTACTCAAAACCACTTATTCTATAGGTTGTTGAACTCTGTAAGATATTATAGTTTTAACATGTTTTTAAATTTCAAATTTTAATGATTAGATGTTCTGACTTTTAAACACAAGTTTTTATGACACACTTCTGAAATGAAGGGTTTTCTTTAACACTTAATTAATTTATGACAGATTTTCTAATGTGGGCTACACTCAAGACAAACAATCCTGCACACGCCCATACACATGCACACACTCACACCTCAGGGCAATTTAGAAAGACCAATTACCTAACAGTCATGGCTAGTTCTGTTTCTCATTATGTTTGAAACGTTAAGCGTCTCAGCATGGCTTTTCCAGTGTACATTCTGCTTTTGGTCTAGTAAAGTGGCTTCATTGTGACTGCTGGATGAATGATATAGTTCTCTTTCGCACTATTTCAAAATGTTAATGATCTTACCAACTTGCTTCTTTTCCATAGTATTGTTTTAAGTTCATTGTCATGCAGGCAACCAGGTGCTTATCAGCAAAACCCAATAATTATTTTTTTCTTTATCTTTGCTTAATCTCCAAATATTAAGTGATACCAGTAAGGGTGAATTTCTCTGAAGGCTTTGAATGTGGTGTCATTTGATACATCTGGCTTAGCGCTTGCATTCAGCAGCTGCACACTCTGATGAAGGCTGTGAAAATTGTGCTGCAGGACGTGATGCAAGCAGGTTCAAGTAAAAAAAGGCGCACTGACTAAGTTCTTTTCCTTATCTAGCTCTCCTTTTCAGTGCCAGGAACGATGAAAGATCCAAATCCAGTGGGATTTGAAGAGACTTTTATGTTAAACTGGGTTTGCTTAGCATCTTTCTTTTATTAATTTCAATTAATGTGGTTAATTCATGTAATATTAATGTTTTGTGTTGCCATATAGCAACAATGAAGTGTTATTCTGCCACATTTTAGCTCATTTTTGACGAAATATGTTACTTAGCAGTCTGGAAAATATGTGTCTTTTCACTGTTTGTGGCATCCATACAATGCATACATCCATCCATCTGTCAAATCATCCATTTGTCCATTGGTTTTTCTTGGAACCATGGGCCTGATCTCTCTAGAAATATCTGTTGTCAGTGAACTTTTGTGTTTCTATTTTATAAAGTAGTTAAGCTGGCAAACATCCAAGAAATGTAAGTCTGTTAAAGTATGGAATTTTGAGAGGAAAAATGTATAGTAACCCTGAGTGTAGATTTACTTTATTCTACTCATTGGGCTTAAGTGTGGCCCCCTGCACACTGGAATTGTGTACTTTCATTTGTGTCATGTTTCACCTTGTGCTGTGCAAGAGCTGTTGAATGCTTACACAATCTTTCAGGTTTGATTTAAAAAAAAAAACCCAAAAAAAACCTTTTTTTGCTAAAATGTCTCATGCTATGGTACCTTAGTCAGGCACAGTGATGATGGTGAATAACTCAAGGCAAATTATTTTGCTGCATCTGACTGTGTGATGCCCCACTTAGCCTTTCTTTCTTTGTTTGTTTTCTTTTTCCTAATTTGACACTGTGCAATAAATTATTCTGGGTTTCTAATGATGCAGCAAATTCTCTACTAATTAATCAAGAAACAAGGATACTTTAACTGTCCCCGCACGGAAATTACTTTGTCCTAACAAAACAAAACTAAAAAAGTAAAACTGTAAATAGAGTAAGAAAGAAAGTAAAAGTACTAGAAAGCACCATAAACAGTGCAATGCTGTCTATAGTATGTTGCTCAAACAATTACATGTAACATCAGTGCCTCTGATGCGAGGCTTATTGCAGCTGTCTTTGGTGTTGCAGTCCTAACTACAAGCACCTTTTCTCATTTTGTTTTCATGGATTTTGCACAAAAAAAATTATGTTGTCCATGTTGTGTCAGTTTTTTTAATTTACACTCTTGAGCCTAAATTAGTATGCATCTTTTGCCCCAAGCACTTGTAAGGTATATTTGCAGTCCTGCACACATTCTGTATTGTACCACTCTGACAACTGGAAATTAGCAGCAACAAAGCAGCTAATCAGTGAAGGAGTATGAGTACGGTTGCTGAGTTTGCTGCCCCCTATAGTTATCGGCCACACCTAGTTGAGAACAAAGAGAACTGAGGCTGGCACTCACTGTAGGGCAGATAAAATAAGGAGGAGAGTGCAGAAGACAAAGAGGAGCAAGAATGTGCAGTGGGAGAGGTTTGAGAGAGCAGAGGCATCCTTAAAGTGCCATGAAAACCAGCTGCCAAAGTTGTGGCAGCTGAGTCATTCAGTAACATTTTTGTTTCAAAACAATTTGAAAATTTTATTTTATTTTTCAATACTGTCTGAAGTTCAGATACATTGAGCTTTAAAGCTTATGTTAGTGACATTTCCTGTGTTAGTACAAATCTTAAGAAATAAATTCATGTGATGATAATTACAGTAAAAACTGTCTGATTTTAAGTAGCTCCAACTTTTTGCACCGATACTGCTGACATGAATGCGCAGCAGAGAAAGAGTTGTGGTCCGCTAAACAAGCACAGTTATTTTTGCTTTTATTTTTATTTTTCTTAGTAAAGTGAGAAGGAATAGGAAATAACCAGACACTCTGTCTTTTTAGAAACAGACAAAAAAAACACAACATAATTTTTCAAAACTAGCATTAAGATGAAAATAATTGGTGAAAAGAATAAGAAAAAGGAAGACTAATCATTGTTATTTAACGGCCAGTTGAACCAAGCTTTTAAATTTTTGGTCTCAGCAAAGAATATTGCACATGTTGTCTTTGGAGCTCACGCTTGTAGAGACAAATTGTCAATAACACAATTAAAAGGCAGCAGAAAAAAGGACAGAGTAAGACCTAGATGATGGGAGTGAGTTCGACAAGACATCTTAAAGTTGAGAAGGAAATGGAGGCATGAGAAGGTGAAAGCTTTGAAGGGAAACACCCTGTCGAGGTGTATATGGTTTAACAAGAGGGAGGCTATCCATGTAAGGCGCCATTGTACATTTAGAGTTGGTGGTTAACTTGGTCTGACAGGCATGTTTTGACAGGCCCCAGAGGGAGCAATGGGCTTGGGATGTGAAATTTACAGGCATGTGTTGTTTTTACATCAATGAAGCAGTTACTGTTGTTTTCGTCACTGAAACGGGTCTGTTTTCATGCTTCTTTCAAACTTTAAGACAAAGGCCTTTGTCATCTGGAGGGCATTTTTCAGAATGCTCAGTGAAGCCAAAATTAACCTTAGATTAATATTTGCCACTGGAGTACCAATCCTTTTAACTTAGAAAACCAAAACCCTGTTCATGATGTACTTGCAGTACCTTGCAAAAGTATTCACTCCTTGGGAATGTTTTTTTGTTGTTGCATTTTGTAAGCTACACCCACAAACTTTAAAATATTTTATTTCGATTTGATGTAATTGGCAAACACAAAGTAGTATGTAACTGTGTAAAAGTGTTAAGATGGAGAACATTTTATTTTTTATGGCTAAAAGCTATTTGGATTAATTCAGAGTAATGTAGAGCAAAATTTTTGGTGTAACTTAACCAGAGTAGGTTCTGTAAATAAAGTTTTTCATAATTTTGTTGCATTTCTCAATTACTTTTTCTTGTCAGTATTCCATAAAAGTCAAGACATCTTGCCATGTTTCTGATTCCTTGGAACAACAGTTCTACCATGAGTGTGAAAACTTATTCTGTGCATTAGACACTGTCATGAAATGTTTAGTTTACTTGTAGCACGCTTCCTTGTTGGTGTCAATCATATTTAAAGCAGACAGGGCCAGCATCAGTGTGCCGAGTCAACACCACGTAATAAAACACGACTCCACTATATACAACAGGGACCTCTTGCTTTTATCCAATAACCACTGTCTGATGTTGCATCTTATCCCATTCCCACCTGACTATATTTCTGCAGCTGTATCAGTTTCTCTCTGTGATTTTCTTTGCAAGTGCTGAGACGAGCTAAATGTGACCCCCCCTTTGAGAGGTAAAGCTTTGCTGGCTAAGGAATGCTGCTGCTATCTGAGCTTTGATGGTGATGGTGGGAGGGGGGATTAGTGGTAAGAATAATATCATAATGAGGATCCCTTTTGGAGGTCAAATAAGTGCTTTAAAAAAGAGGCAATCATTGCAATCCTGGTTTTTCTTTAACATCATATTTATCCAGAAAGTAAAACTTTTTGAGGCTTCTTCTTTTGGCAACAACTCCCACACTGAAGAGTGTTGTTGGTAGTGCCTTGTACATCTCTCATCTCACTTTCTGCTTAACCCTCCTCCCATTTCGAAAGCCAAATCTCCCAACGTTCCTTTGAGCTTAAAAACCCTCACCACCCTCATCTTACTTCAAGATAGGCTTGGTGTGACCAGCCACGTGGTAGCTGTGACCAGATCATTTCTCATTATTCTGTGGCTTAGTGCATCTCACACAGTCCCTCCCACATTGAACCCCTTGGCTTACTGTGCTGGAGGTCTCTTTACCCCATGACTTTGGGATAATCTCCCATCTAATTCTCAGTAAAGCCTCTCAACCTTTATATCCAGGCTATTTCTTTATCAAAATACCAAAAATCAAATATTTTAAATACATTTGAAACACTCTTTTATGGATATTTCAAACAAATATAGTGTTCTGTTGTCCCTTTTCTTTTGGCTTTCTTTACCTTCTGTTTCATTTCTCAACAACACCAAATTAGTTCAGCTCCCATGTGTCCTTCCTGTGCACCTCTCATCATGCATGCTTATTGCTCACACTCACACTTTCACTTCACGTCATCACCTCATCTCTCACTATCATGAATATTTGTGCAATCTCTCTTTCATCCCTGTAAGTCTTGCCTTCTCTTTCCACTGCCTTTGTTTTTTGCAGTCTAAAACAACGATGTTGGATCAGTTATGATTTATGCGGCGCATTGCAACTGATCATCTCCAAAGTCCTGTGTCGGACTCCCCATAATTAATGTCAGCATACAACATTGCCTGCTGCTGTTTTTTTATTCTTTCATAGTGAAAATAGGGAGTTCTGCTCCTTTTTGCATGTACTGTGGAGTGTAAAGAGCTTTTTTTCTCTATCTTGTTCTTTGGAGGGATGAGGTAATCGTAATGTTTTATTTTGTCAACCTTTTTGTTCTTTGTCATGATGACGTCAGAGGCTGGAACTAATTCAGCACAGTAAATGAAAGCATTTACAGATACATGCAATGGAAAAGATGGAGTGAGGAGGGCCAAGCAATTAATCATTTAGTTGAATCTCATTATTTCTTTGTTTGAAGCCATGGAGGCAGCTCAGCTTTAAGTTGATCTACATTCCAACTTATCTCTGCCTTCGTTCCAGCAATTAAGATTTTCCTTTTCTCAGCATTCAGATAAAATAACTGTCTAAGCTCTCAGCATTCCTTTAAAACCCAAAGAGCTTTTATAGTTTTATTGCAGAACATAGAGGAATCTGACAAACTTAGTCCAGTTAACGTCCTTCAGTTTTTCTGTTGATAGTATTGATTTTTTTATTTGGAATGATACTTTATTAACGATATAAATATACAGTTTATGAACAGTAAAAAAAAATAAATAAATCAATCTGACACTAAATCAGGTAAATAATTTTCTGTTTTTGGTTTGTTAAGATTACCAAAGTTACTTTTATTTCCTTGATACCTGTATAATATATTTTTTATATTTTTCAAAATTAATTTTTCTTTAATTTATATACAGTGGGATTACAAGGGCTTTATTTAATTAGGTGATGTCATTGCCTAATTAGTGAAAAGGAGGGACACTTGTGAGATAAGCAAATATATAAGGAGTACACTCCTTATATATACTTGTGAATAACGTCTTATTCACAAGTATGTGGGAATGTCCACTGAGCATAGTATGAATGGGCTTTGGTGCCAAAATGTTCTCATGTTTGCAGATGATCATGAGAAGAGAAGATGCTGGCTGAAGTTTGTAAGAGTGTCATTGTCCACAATGAAACAAGCTTTGTACTGACATGGGCTGAAAGTCCTCTCACATCCTTTTGAGGCCACAGCAAAAAAGCCATTACTCCAAAAATAACATAAAAGGCTAATTACAGTTCAGAAGTACACACAGGGAAAAAGAGCCTAATTTTTAATACATGTCCCGTAGTTTGATAAAACAAAAAATTTAATCTTTGACCATGATGACCATCATCACCATTTGGAGGAAAACAATTAAGCTTGCAATCTCAAGAACACCATCCAAACTGTGAGTTTGACTGTGATTTTTAGCAGCATTATGTTGATTAACATGGGGCCTGTTTGATTTATTACATAGATTGAAACCTCAGGAAATTTAATTAAGTGGAAACATTAAGAAAACATCTCTACATATCCTGGTCACAAATTGGTCTTTCATATGGATAGTACACCTAAACATACCACTAATTTAGTCAAGTTCCTTAAGGATAAGTCAACATTTGTGTTGTACTCATCACAAAGCCTTGATTTCAGTCCCATAAAAAATGTGTAGGCAGAGTTGAAAATGGGCTTGTGAGTAAAGCAGCCTTAAAGCCTGACTTATTTACACCCGTTCTGTCAGGAGGAATGGGCCAAACCTCCATGAAGCTTTTGTGAAAAAACCATGGAAGGATGTCCAAGACATTTGACCCTCTCCATAGAAATTGGAGAAAAAAATCTTTCAAATATTACAAACATATATCAAAATGTGTATATTTAAATGAAGCTTTGAACACTGTCTAAAAAGATTTTTTATGCTGGAATTTAAGAAAAAGAAACTATTTTGGTCATTCAAACTGATCCAACAAAGCAAAGGTTTGGACAGATTTAGTCGGATAATGAGGGAAAAAAAACAATATCTGCTTTTATTCATTGCGTTTAAATATCTGGTTTCAATTGTATATACATGCTAACCCACTTCACCCGCTTTTCTAACCCCCAGTCTCTTCCTCAAGCACACACACATCCCTCTCCCTCTTTTCTTTATCCGTGCCTGATTTGCTCCCCACAGGAGTTGGCTGGGTCTTTGACCCCGGGGCTGCATCATGCATATCCAACCTGTTTTTCTTGGAAATTCCAGTTGGCTTTGCTCCTTGTGGAGGATGGGATCATAATAGTAGTGGAAGAGTGTGCTTATGTATGCTCTTGAGCCTCTGTACGTCACCAATTGGGTTTACCAAGTCTCTAGATCTAATGAAGCCTCCTGAGTTTGCATTAATCTGCTAGACCTCCTGCTATTCAACTGAAATATTACTGCCACAAGTGACTCTTTCATTACGTCAGAAATACCAGTGACAGATAAATAACAGTGACGCACTCAGAAGAGCAGTTGACTTGATTCTCTCAGAAGAAATTGATGAGAAAAGATGAATGGAGATGTGGAGAACAAGTAAAGAAAAAAAGTACAAAGAAGAAAGACCATTTAATCAGCTTTAGACAGAACAGTTTATTCACAGAATAACTTGACTCCACTTCTATGTATGGTCAAAATTCAGATGACCTGGATTTGGTGCTGCACAAAGTGTGACTTAACAGGTGTTCTAGGAATTAGGGCTGCCTTACTTGGCACTTGCTCATAATAAATTTACATGTGCAGAGTTGGGAAATTAATTTAAAAAGGATAAACCTGTTTTTAATGCCCCCAAGCTGTCTAACAGCAGACTGTCTAATACAATTTATTCCACTATTTATAGTACAGTGATCCCTCGCCACTTCGCGGTTCACTTATCGCGGATTCGCTATTTCGCGGATTTTCATAATGCTTTTTTTTTTTTTTTTTTTGGTGCATTGTGCTCTGCATTCTGATTCGCTAAAAACTCACTCCCGCTTCTTGTATCAAAACATGCTACGAATTGTGCTATCATTTTGTCGTCTCGTCCAGTTATATGTACGTACATAAAACAGCTTGGCAAATTAACATTAAGTTGGCCAAATTATCTTGTAATTTCGAAGAAGAGAACACTGCAGAGCGCAGTCAGGATGCAGCGGCCCAGTCTGAAGAGCAGTGAAACGGCCTACACGTGAGTCACTGTATTTGTATACAGTACATGTAATAGTTGCTAATTGTAAAAAAAAAAAAAGTTTTCTATTTCGCGGATTTCACTTATCGCGGGTCATTTTCGGAACATAACCCCCGCGATAAACGAGGGATTACTGTATACGTTGCCTTATGCAATATGCAGTATTTGTAATCTCTGAGCATTTTTAGCATTTTGTCACATCACAGCTACAGACTTAAACGTGTAACTGTGATATTGAAATTTTATGTGACAGACCAACATAAAGTGGTGTATAATTGTGAATTGGAAGATCTTGCCAGAGATTTACATTATGATTTAAGTCTGGGCTTTGACTGAGCCCTTCTAAGCCAAAAATATGCTTTGATCATAGCCAGTTGTCATCCTGCTGGAAGGTGAACTTTAGCCCCAGTCTCACGTCATTTCCGTTTCTTCCACAGCTGCCCTGTACGTAGATCAAATCATCTTCCCATGAACTCTAATCATCTAATCAGCTCCATCCCAAAGAAAAGTAACTTGACAGTATGATGCTGCCACCACCATTAATTTGACCCCTAAAACAAACTTTGTCCGCACATTTGCCAAAAACTTAACACATTGTCACAGTCTTGATATTTTCTCTGAGATCTCTTGGTATAACTGATTTATTTATGATGAAAGATGTTAACACTAAGCAGAAACTTCCATTCTGTTAATATTGAGCAAGCCAACATGAACTGGCATTCTAAAAATATAGTCTTTTAGTTGTTTTGCCATTTGGACAGCATTGATTTCAATGATTGATCATAATGACTTTTCTCGGGAACCTTTAGAAGAATCAATTTAATCAATGAAACTCATTAAGATGTCGGAGCATTGATTTGAAGTTAGCCCCCTAGCATGCGTGTGTTTGCGTGTGCATTTTATTTGTTTATCGCTGCTAACGACTTTTAAGGCTCTGACATGTCATGTGCTGTGGCCCAACTTTTAAGACAGAGAGTCTTGAAATGGCCTAAAATAGTTTAACCATCTAAGAATTTAATTTACTCCTCATGTTTAGTCATGACTTGTCATAAACAGCACCGCTAATGAGCACTAAGGCAAAAACCTCTGCCTCCACATCCACAACCTATGACCCGCGTCTGACTCTTGATGTGGTTCAGTCTCAGTTCAGTGAGGGACTAATCCAGTTATAGTAGAGGACAGTCGCCCCATCTGCTCAATCGAGTTACTTCAATTGGTAGTCAAACATCCACTATTATCAGCTGCTGGTCTTCACTGCTTATCGTTGGAACCTTATGGAACACATGACTGCTGTCACCACAACAGATTTTTATCTCTGTAAGTATGACCTCAATCGTAAAGATTAAGAATACTGTATCTAAAGGGAAGCAACCATATGCCCTTATTTTTAGACAAATAATCACTTCAAAATATACTAAAGAATGTGCAGTTTTATAAATATTCTGTGTTTCTTACCGTCAACAAACTTCCAAACATTTGAAATTAACAAACATATTAGATCAGTTTATTAGCTGTTTATGGAGGAGAATTTGGTTTATAATAGCAGAATAAAATTTTTATCTTTGAAACTGACTTCATATGGCATTTTCTCAGCTTTTTAAAAATTTATTTATTTATTTTACAAATACAGCACTATGTAAACTGGACTGAATGGGCGGATTAAGAAGCATTGCTAAAAAATACACAAACACAATTTTTTTCCCTACTTTTTTGTTAGGTGGACATAAGCAAAGCTAAACAGATGATTTTCACAGTTTGTGGTAAAATTAAGGAATACCAGATGCTAGGCTTTTTATGGCCTCCCTGAGGTAATGGATGGAAGATTTTACAAAGAACAAAGAGAAGACGGTACATGGAAAACACAAATAGCGGTTTTTAGGAGAGAAAATGCACATTTGTTTGGATCTGTTATGTGATGCATGTTACTCTTAACAAAAATGACAAGACATAAATTAGCATATTGTTTCAAATGACAAATTTCTTTTATAGTTAGTTTTCTGCTGCAAATACAAATAAATTTGTATTATTCATACTATAACTATTCTCCACTTGCACAAGAATAACAGGTGTCACCATTACATTCAGACCCCATCATGTGTGACTTGTTAACCACCCACACACAAAACACACATGGAGGCTCATCTGTTGAGCAAAAGAAAAGCACAGCTGGAAACAGAGCTCCCCTTTGACCCTTTATGACTCACATTAATTTTATCTTTCACACACGACTTGTGTGTGCTCCCATGCACCCTTTTCAATAACATTCCCCCTAAAGTGAATATTGTCAAATTGGAATTGGATTTGTGTTCTGTAATCATTCTTGTTTGGGTTGGGCAAATTTAACCTGTCCTCAATAAAGTTATAATAAAGTTTATAATAACTTATAAACACACTTGTGGCCTCTTGCATGGCCACATCTTTGTTTGTAGGTTGAGAAACACAATTACACTAACCTATCATTATTTTATAGAAAGTCTTCTGGCCTGGAAGCTTTTGTCCTCTTCTGCACTCATAAACACTTGGGTTCAATCAGATGTAGCTTGGTCCCTGTGATTCAATTTGAAATGGAAACATGTCAGTATAGAGTCCCTTAAGTCAAGTTTGCTAGATTTATTGTTTTCGTTGCCACTGGGTACAGATGGTAATGGGTGAATGATGTAATAAGTCTTTGAGTTAAAGACTGCCATCTGGCAACAGATCCAATGCTTCTCTAACAGCGGCAGCTCTGCAGGAGTAAGAAACAAGGAATGTTTGTGGCAATGACAAATCATTCTTGGAGTTTATCTCTGTGGGTCTGCCTTTTTTCCTTGTCTTATTCAGGGCTTCTGGTGGAGAACATTTGAAAAATATGGTGGTTTTTCTCTGCCATTGTCTTCAGGATCACTGCTCAAAATACATTTTAAGAGAAATTAAAGAACATGTTTTATAAGGAAAAGTTTGGCCTCTGGTCAAAAGGCTCCATTTTTCTTTCCTTTGTTGACCAAGATGCTTCTTCACCTGGTCAGTGACGGACAGCAATGTACCTCTGTTCACTTCTGAAGTGGCCTCAAGCAATGAAACCCACCTGCCAGCTGCTCCCCCAAGTTCTCTACTGATGGTTTATCACTGAATTGTGTGTACTCTCTGCTCCCTGCTCCTAAAATGCATATTTTGTTGTCATTTGTGGTTTGGTGTGTGTTCACCACCTATAAATGTTTAAGTTCAATGGCCAGAATATTGTCCAGGGAATAAACATATCTGCAAGTCCCCAAAAACTTTCATGTCATATGTTGCGGAGAATAATCCAAATGCAGAAAACAGGCAGACAAAGTAATTGTTAGTTATTTGAAGTCCAAAACTTACATAATGAAGAACTGTGACAATAAAGGAGTGCAGAACTGAAACCCCAAAGCAAAAGCATGGAGCTCAACATGTAGGTTGCCATTTAGCATACTGACAAAAGATGCACATTCAGCAGAGAATTGCTGATGACAGAATCTGCTCGAGACCAGTTTAAATCTCCAAGGGAGCTATCCTCCCCAGAGAAGCTGTCATCAAGGTAGATAATTCAAATTTGCATTGATCTCATCCTCTCTGAGATTTTGGCTGTGAGACATGGATCAGTCAATACCAGCAATCAGAACTCCCTTCTGTTTCTTCGTATTAAAACATAAATCCTTTCTAAATCTCGTAAAACAGTTGCCAATTTGCATACATACTACAGTACAGTATTCAGAAGAACATAATGAATGTTTTTTTTTCTTTTCTCTTTTAGTCATTACTGTATTCTAATTATGTTAAATTTTAATGTAATCCAGCATTGACATTACATATTTTCATGTTGGTTGTGTAAATAGTTTACAGATGTATTGCTATTGGTAGTGGACAAAAGATGTATGAGGTAAGTAATTTATTTGAGACTATTTGTTGCCCTACATAAGATTTGTTGCTTTTCTGTTTTCAGTATGTAAGTACTTTTAACCAACAACCAATCCATTTCTCATAGAAATATTACTCCTGTGGTCTGAAAGCTTCAAAACTTTTTTTTTTTTAAATTGCATTCCTCTGGTGTTTGATTTATAGAAGCAACAAAGCAGATTCCTCTCTCTTTTTATCTCTTTGTCAAACACAAACCACTGAAATGCCCCAAAAATGTCAATCTCCAGTGCTCATATGTGCTGAAACACAGATGTATCTACTTAAACACATCTGTAATCTTTCTGCTTTTGCTGATGAGTTAGAGGAATTAAAATGACACAGGGCGGTTTCCCTGAGGCAACAGTGCACCTCTCACTTTTCATCATATGTACCCTCATTCATCCAAAAAGCCGCCAGCTTAGACAGTCTCAGACAGCAGACCTCAGTTTGAGGTCCAACTCCAGTCTGTCTGTGTGCTCTCATTCTTCCTAATTACTATTTTCTTCTCATTTTGAAGGAAATTTAAAACTGCGACACAATGAGTGGTAATTGTTGCTTACTCTATAGAGTACAGTAGTAACTTCTCTGCATGAAGGAAATATGATGGCTGAGAGAAAGCTTTACTGTCATAAATTTCAATTTCCTCTCTTATTATAACATTGGATTTACTTTTTGAGATAGTCTGATATTTTTAAAAGAGAGTTAATCAATACGAGTAATTTTAATAAACCCCTCAGCTGAATCTACCGACTGTTGATGAAGGATCATTTCCAGGAGTGTAATGTTCTTTTCCCTAATTGGGTCCTTAAAGAGTCTCAACAATTGTGGACCATATTATGTCTACTGTGAACACATACAGGACCATTTAACAACTATAGCACAGTCTCTCTAAGTGGTAAATGTGTACATTTCCCCCTTAGTGTTAACACCTAATTCAAAATTCCCTATTAGCATCTGTGTTAGTAGATTGCCACAATAAAATTCCCTGGTATTTTCACACATGCCCAGATCTGTTACAGGCAGCTGTCGCACCAGCCAGAGTTCCCCTTACTGACCCTTTGACCACAGACAGAAAGGCGGGGTTTAGACAGCTATTAATATTTCGCAGTACTTCAGGAAAAAAACTGACTGATCTAACCTCTAATCAGGACCAAGTCGATTCACTATAAGTTGCTATTAAATAGGTGGAGTGCTTGCATCTAGACATCTAACAACACTGCAGAGACATGCAAAAGAATATCACTAGACTTTACCTCAACATTCATTCCGACAACATCCTGATTTAATCTTCCTCCAATTTCACATTTATTGTTTCAAAAGACTTGCTCATTCTGAGGGAGACATATTTTTGGTGAGCTCTGGTGTTACTGGTAACAGGCTTCAACTGGGACAGTTTTCCTGCTTACATTTTTGTGGGATTTTAGGCTCCACCAATTATAATTTAAATCTGCTTGTGTGTCTGAACGGTTAAACCTAGAGCAGCAGAGTAAAAAAAAAAGAGGCATAACTTCAGAATGATTGGTAGTCAGTTGAACACAAAGCTGCCAATCAAAGTGACGATTGATGGTTTTAGACCAAGTGATGGGTTTTTGCTACATACTGTCAAGGCTTTTAAAAGTTCTCAAGAATTGCAGAGACATTCTGCTATATTATGCCTAAAATGTTATGTAATTTTCATGAGATACCAAAAAGTGACTAGAATTTTCTCTAGCTGGCTAAAAATGACAATACTTCTCTCTCACTCACAGCAAAGAAACATATGAATATTTGCGAATTGAACCACCTGGCAAAAAAAAACAACAACAACAAACAAACAAAAAAACAAGATAACTCTGTGTGGAAAATAAGAGAGTAGCACCTATCAGTCTTATTATGGTGGAGCTGTCTTAAAACTATGTTTAATTGGTGGTGCACGTCCCTATTTCTGTAAAACCGAGCCAAGTGGAGCTTGCCAAACCGGACAAGTTGCAGGGTTGTGTCTAAAAGCACACCTCTGTTTACAAGGTGAAGGAATACTTAAATATAACATAATTCAAAAGAAATTACTGGATTTTTAAAATAAATTATTCTATTAGAAGCACCAACACTGCTGTACAGATAATGCTGACTGTTGTATCTTGATGCATTTGATGCTTACATGGAACACAAGTGTGAAATAAATGAGATATAGTGAATTCTAATAGGACTGAAAGATATTAGAAAATCCTACATCATACTGCCAAAATGTCCAATCTCTCATACACAATATCCTGTATTGTTCCTTTCTCCGAACTGAATGTATTGTGACACTTCTTTTTTCAGTTTTTTTTTTTACATAAGATGCTGCCCAAAGGAAAATTTTAATCACATCCCATGTCCTCATGTTACTCTGCTGTAAAAACAGCTATTTACCTTTCATCTACATATATTTCTGTCTTTGCGTGCAATAAACTACAAGCATTAGGGAGTTTTTGGCAACCATCATTCCTTATTATGTTCATTGATAATTTTAACCATTCCTTCTTCCAAATATAGAAATCAATCTCTCTCTCGCTGCCTGTTTCACCTCCCTCCCTCTCTCTCTTTGGAAGGCTTGATGGGCCTAATCATTTCCAGCCGTGAACTCCACATGAAAGACAACAAGCACTTGCTGTAATAGGGTGCTGAAAGAATGAGCGCGAGAGAGGACAGAAAATGGGCAAGAGTCTTTAGACAGAAAAGGGGAGCTCAGGGGAGGAATGGAGATTGAGCGGGTTGGGAGATGAGGCCTTGGTCCTCCTAGTTCCCGTCTCAAGGTCTTGTGTTATCATTATCCCTGGCCTTTTGTTCCTCTGCCAAACTATTCTCCCTATTGCTCGTTCCATCTCCCACCTTCTCCTCCATTCCCTCCTTCCATGTCACATATCTTAACTGTACCCGGAGACCTTGAACTCATTGGCAAGAGAGAAACAGAAATTAATTTGGAGATGTCGGAATGCTATTAGGCTGCTCACTGGAGAGAAAAGGAATGTGTGAGGGGAACATGAGTGGGAAAAAAAGGTAAATGAGTGTTTTAACTTCATCCAACTCAAAATGACTAGTTTTGCTTATCAACCCATCCACACTCTTGATTCCTTTTGTTGTGAATAAATGGTGTCTATTTGTACAGCATAGATGGATTCCATTTTCAAACTGCTATATGATCACAGCTACTTAAAAATTAAAAACAAGATAAATAAATAAATATGTTACAGCATAATCAGATATTTCTGATATTTCCCATTAGAGTTTCAAATTTATCAAGCAGAGATCCAATCGTGTCTTGCAAGACTATTACTCCAATTTGCGACCACTCTTCTGATGCTGCATATTTTCAGTTGTCCAAACATTTAACAATATCAGAGAGGAAAGTAAGAATGGAGAAATTGAAAAAGAGCAGCAGTACAAAATTACCTCAGGAATAAATAGGATGAATGGGTAAAACATAATAAGTAGAAATGCAACAAAGAAGAAAAAAATCTTCTTTTTAGAAGATCTAAAAACTTGTTTAAGCATGGCTCATTTTTAACGGCAGTTTCTCCAAGCTCTGTGCTTGTATGGTTACCTTTCTACGATGAAGAAGAGTTCTGTGAGGAATGATTTTGCAGTCTGAAGTTTGGAAGACTTGTCATGTGATCAGGGTGCAGGCTCCTCTGAGTCTAACACACCAGATTTATGAAGACTTGCTAAGCCTGAGCTCTTTCTGGATTACCTTCTTTTGCCTTCTGAAATTTACATATGAGCTGAAAAGACAGAGACAAAGTTAAGTGTAAGCAGTTTTTGGTACCAAATTAAATGTTCCTGTTGGCTTGTGCAGTTTAGACTGAGTCTCACAATGCTGCTGCAATCCTGATAACAGAAATAATCTCTACATGCTCCTGTTCCTTCCTTCCTGTCATAACTCCGATGGTTAGAATTTCTTGTCCAACTCTGTATTTCTTTTGCAGTTTTTTTTTTCCAGCATGAAGAATCTGTAACATTAAAGTTTAATGTGTGGAGAATTAGTGTTCTACTTTTACTCCAGCAGTGTTACAAGTTCTTTCCCACGGATGACTCAGTCTACAGAATTACTTCCAAGTGTGCTTACATCAACTGCGTTAAAGCTTTTTTAATTGTTTTTTATAAATAAGGTGGCGTATTTGCTATGTTTAGTTGGAATCTTCTTTAAAGTCAGAGGTGACAATGAAGTCACTTCATGACCAGGTGGCATGTTGTGGGTGTTAAAATCATTTTAATTAGATTAAGTGAAAAGGATCCTGATCATATGTGGGTGGTATGTGTGTAATCTAAAGTCACGCAATACTCCATCACCACAGGTGGCTAATCCATCACAGACAGATAGGAGGAAATGACGAACACTTAGACAAAAGTGTTCGTCGCAGAAGATAGTGTTAGTCCCAACACTGTACTTTAACGGAAGTTCCACTAATGATCTCTAAGCCCCATACATCCGGTTCAGACCAATGAAGAAAGCAGATTAAGACTTCTCAGAAAAACCTAATTGTCTAGCTTTGGCTAGAGCGATTCAACTCCCTAAGAAATTGTCCTAATAGCCCTGTTTTAACTTGTTTATGAACAACTCTCTGTGGGTCTCTGTCTGTCTGCAGCCAATAGGTGTGCATAATGGTGAAGATGTGTTGGTGGAACAAGAGGAAGTATCCCGTCGGATATGTGTTTGTTTTCTCTGTTGGTTTCAGAGCCAGGGTGGGTTCAAATCCAGAACTCAGTCCTTCAATAAAATAAACTCTGAAAAAATTTATCTTGCGTCTATATTTCTAGGTTTAAAAACAATGCTTATGTTTGTAAATCAAAAATCAAATCAACACCTGGTTCTTTTACGTCTATTTTGCTAATATCAGACTGGAGCCCCATTTACCTTCAGATTTGCTGTAGCCTAGAGTCAATGATGTATGTTCAAATTATTTTCTCCTCATTCTAATGCTTCATTAACACTTCACAGAGTCATCTTCTCCTAAAGATTCCTGTGGGGATTGAGTTGTTACCATGTGGTTGGCTGATTTGTCAAATGTTATAATATACAACTGAACTAGTGTATCTCAGAAAGTGGCCAGTGAAAGTATGTGTCTGAAAAGGGGGTAAGTTAGAGGTTCAGTAAAGCAACATCAACAATATTTATTGGAGGCTTTAATTCAGTCAGTTGTTGAAAGTAAAAGTACACGATGAGAAGGGATAATTTTAAACTGGTAAATCAAATGCATTTTCTAGACTACAGCTTAAATTAAATGTTCATCGAAGGGATGTGTATGAAACAGACTTCTGGAAATGTAAAAAAACTAGATAAAATTGAAACTGCAGGTTTAACAGACATCATTTCCAGCTGTTGACAACTATGACAGTGACAGTGAAGGATTGATGTTATCGGAGGTTGCGGATCTTGGCTTTGCTTCAAGGTTTCAACATCTGAGCACCATAAACACCACAAAACTACATTAAAAAGCCAGACCCTTGCCTAAACACGACATTTCCCCTTTTCTGTGTTCCAAAGAAATCATTGTTGTCATGGAATTTCTGAGTGTTTTTCCTAGATTTGTCAGAACTTCTGCATATACACAAGGGGGAGCTTTTAAGTTTGCCAAGTAGAAAGAACGATTTGAAGTGAAAAATAACGAATGGATCAAATCAGCTCTAAGAAGGCTCATTTTTATAGAAATGTACAAGTGGAAATGAAAATAATTTAAATGGTACTTTAAATAGAAAATTGATAGAAAAATGTTTCAGTCCAGGAAGTAATTCAGCGGTAAAAATAAAAAAGGGTCCAATAATTTGTGAAAGAATATGTGGGCAATATTTTCAGGAGTTTCTCTCCAAATTCAGAAAGACCATTTTTTGCTTCCTGAAGTTATTCAACATCGGTAAGCTTTTATTTATTCATTGCATTTTGCATGCTAATAATGTAGTGACATTTAAAAGAAACTCAAATCTGACACAACTTTAGCATGCAAGAAGCTAAAGATCAGTTACTGTTGGAAGCATTTGTAATGACAGAGGTAAAAATGAGGAGTTAGAAGAATGTGGAGTGAACTCATATCATCAAGATTAAAAATAATAATAGCATCATGTAATTTCCTAATATTCTGCAGCTGTACTCTGCTGTGAGATCCCTGGGAACTCAAAGAAATGTTGGAAAATCAGACATAGACTGTAGCTGCCGTCACAACACTGGGCTACATAAACTGCCCTTAATCTCTCCGGGTATTCACCTAAGTACCAGTTGCATGGAGAACTTGATCTGAAGACATCTATCTTCAGAGCTAATTTCTCTATAGATAACACTCACCAAGTGAAAGAAGTAGCATTCCCTGGACGTGTGACCAGTACCTCACATGGCCAATGCAGAGATGCAGACAACAAGCAACTATGGCCGTGTGGTTATTATAATTATTAACAACATTGTGTTGGATTATCCAGAGTAAACTCCTACAATAACATCCAAAAGCTACATGCAGACCGGATTTGAAACCTCAACCCTCGTCCTGTGAGGAAATGGTGCTATCTACCAGGTCTTCCTGTTAAAGACATGATTAACGAATATTGATAGTTTTTAATCAACATATCCTGTGGAGATAATGTCTTTATCAGGCAAAAGACTTGTTTATTTTATTGGGCCAAAGTCAGACAACTGACTGCAAATAAATCAGCAGCATGACTCCTAAAGAAAGTTAGACCTTCAAATTTCTAAATAGGCATTTCCTTACCACAATTTTTAGTTTTTAATTTAATTTGACAATGGCATTACTTATGGAAGTTTGTTGGCACTTTTAGGAAAAAATAATTAAACTGTGTCTTCAGCTGGAGTCCTATTTTTTATATTCTTCTTGTTTGTCATTTAAAAAAGTGTTTTTCATTGCAGTTAATGTCGCTTGATCAAGTGTTGAACTGATTTTCATGTCTGGACTCAGACACCCTACAAAATAAAATCACGTTTTGAAATGCCACATTTCAAAACAGACCAAAGAGGAAATGTATTTGTATTTTAGTTTAACTTTTTGTCTTTTTTACATTTCTGACAAATCTGGGATCTATAATGGAGTGTAATAAAGTGGATTACTTGCACAGATGCTCTTTTTATGGTGTTCTGGAAATCATAGTAAGTAGTTCTGTGATATGTGATATTTGACCAGGAGCACTTGTACATGCCTATGAGCTGACTGAATTATGGTATGCTATTGTGATATGCAAAGGTTCTCTGTTTGTGTATTAAAACTGTGACACAGGAAAAATTTCTTTCACCCAAACCTTTCTGGTTTTACAAGCATGATATTGTACAGCATGAACAATTTGACGCCTGTGTGTATTTTTCCTAAGTGTTGTGTCTTTTCTATCAGGTATCAGCTACAGATGGAGACCGAGGTTCTTTTGGGACCATAGCCTACACCCTGGGTTCAAATTCTGGAGGCACACTTCCCTTTACCATTAACAAGGAGACGGGCCAGCTATGTACCAGCACAGCTCTGGATAGGGATGAGGGATTGGACAAGTTTGATCTAATTGTGACAGCAACAGATGGAGTAAGAGACCATTTCCTCTATTACTATTATATCTCTAGTGTTTAAAATTACCTTGATACTTAAATTTGAACCTGTAAACAGTACTAGTTTACAAATTTTCCCAAGCTAAAACACTACTTATAGATCTTGTAGCATGAATAAACATGAATGCTTTGTTGAATTATTTTAAAGGCAAAAATCAACCAATCTATCAAAAAGCTATTAGTCTAATGGGAATAATTTGTCCCTTCTCCATTAAGCAGTCATAACTAGATATTTCGTAACTAATATTTAGAGCTAAAGTAAACTTTTTAAAAAGTAAAATAACTTGATTTGTTGTAGGAGAAGGTATCAGATTTCTTGTGACAAAAGACAATCTTTCGGCATAAAAAAAACAACTTTTGATCAATTTTGAATTTGTAGACAAACCAAAGATGTGTCCCACTGCGCTAAAATAAATCTGATCAAAGTGACGCTCACGTCAGAGCCCAGCTTGCTGTTTCTTTTTACTGACTTGAAGAATCAAAGGGAGCAACAGGATGGCAAAGCAATCAGTGAAAAACAGGAAATGCAGGAAGGAGTGGGGATAAGTATCATTTAATCACTGGACACATGTGAAACTGAATCTAATCTGCGGTTTTTGTGCAATAAAAAATAAGTCCTTCCAGTGGTTTTCTGCGTATCAGAAAATCACTGCACATCCACCATTCCCATCCACCAAACCCTGCAGTTACAGTGTAAACCTGTTTCTTTGTTGACAAACACGACATTTGAATGGCTTCATATTTAAGGGATTGTCAACAAAGAGCTCATATCTCTGGTTTTCTTTAGAACTGCTCAGATTTATTGTTGGAGTTTTCAATAAAAGACTCGACTGTCATCAAGGCACACAAAACAAAGCAAATAGTATGCTGTCTGTGGTGATGTACTGCACAGCTACGTAACTAAAACTTTATTTCCCCAAGTTTAACTTTGATTCATTTTAAGTGTTCAGCCAGAAAATGCTGTCATATTACACTCTGTACTTCATGAGAACTGTTCTTTTCCTACATATATGAATGCAGAAACTGTTGAATGAACTATTGTTTTATTCATACAGGGTGGTCTGAGCTCTGTGTCTCGTGTGAGGGTCACTGTGGTGGACATCAATGACAACCGGCCCACCTTCTATCCAGTTGTGTACACGGTCAGTCTCAGTACCCACAGTGCCCCGGGAACCTCTGTGGTGAAGGTGACAGCCAATGACCCTGATGCTGGACAAAACGGCAAGGTGACCTACCGCACAGTTCCTGGAGGAGGCTCCACTTTCTTCACTCTCAACAAAGACACAGGTGATTTTACTTTATGAGGCAGCGATGAGGCAACAATAACTAAATATTTAAACTAACTCCCTCCCTGCATTTAAACTTCAAGACAGAGGAAGACAGTATAAAGAACTCATATTTACATTAACTGGACCAATTTTGATTCAAATGCACTTCAATAATTATGTTTATTGTCAGTGTTACTGTGATTCTGTAAATTGTTTGGCATAACGAATCACATTTGTATGATTTTCTTGCTGAAGACAAGAATAAACAACCAACCAAAGGAAAAATATCTTAGCTTAAAAATGCTGACCATTTTTTAATTTCGGGTTGCAAACTGTACCAAACCGAGCCAGGTATTTCATTTCCTCTTCATTATTTATTACATTTTTCTTTACTCCTAATTCTAGGAAACATAAAACGATGTATTGAACATAATAAGAACCAGTCAGTTCATATAGTTGACTCCAGCAGAGTTTAATTGTCATCAAGGCACACAAAAAAAGTAATTAATTAATCGATTAATTAACTATTAATAACTTAACAAGAATTGTAAAGAAATATATTTCGTTTGTACAGTCTTGATCTTGGCTGTGAAGCTGTCTGTAATTAAGATGAAAGAATTTTTCACTTTTTTAAAAATTTTCTGTATTTGCAGGAGTCATTTCTTTGTCCCGTTCACTCCATGGTAAATCCAACACGGTTATTTCAATGGTGATATCAGCCGAGGATGGCGGCGGTCTGACAGCACCAGTTAATGCCAGAGTCAATGTGAGCGTGGTGGGAGGTTCTGTGGCATCTCCCATTTTTGAACAGGCACAGTATTTCTTCACGGTTTCTGAGGATGTTCTGAGAGGCACGGCGGTGGGAGTGATCCGTGCTGCAACAAAAGCAGGTGGGAATATTTGTGCCATTAGTTGAGCATTTTCTTTGTAATGCTATTGTTTGTCTTATTCATGGTAATTGATTTTTAGATTGATGTGTGATGAGTGAAATACATAGTTCTTTAAAGGATCTTTAAAATCATACATATAAAAATTATGGCCAAATGTCTCAATGTTTGGAAGTCTAATAAAAAACAACTTTTAAAATTGTGAACTTTTAAAATCCCAACTCTACATTTTGACTTTTGAATCAAATACAGCTTAATAACCTAATTTGTATGATTTAATTATTTTTCATAATTTGTGGGATTTTTATTTTATTTTATCCACTGACTTTACATATTTGTTAAATGTGTGTCTATGTCCTTATATTATGAGATAGATAACCTTTGTAAAATCCTCCCTGTTCTCTTATTGGCATCTTGAGAAATGTAGCACTCCTGGTCAGAAACAATCAATCAGAGCCAGGAGGAGGATTTTAGCGCTGTCAATCATGCACTGCTCACACCCTCCCACTTGCTTTCAGCAGTGCTACAGCTCCTGCTACCACAGAGCCTTCAGTCAATGTGCAGGCAAGTTAGCACAGCCACCGATGATGGCAGATAAACAGTTTTTCTGCAATATTAGGTTGTTTCTCTACAAATATCAGCTGCAAAAAATCAGCAAACTTGAGCTTATACGTGCTTACACTGAGCAGCGTGCAAGCAAGAGTGATTGACAGCGCTAAGACCCTCCTTTTGGTTCTGATTGGTTGTTTCTGATTGAGCAGTGTATTTCTGCAGATAACAGTAGGATCACAGGGAGGAGGCAGAGTAGACAGATCATCTGTTTTATATTACACTGTCAGGACATAGTGAAAGTTTTAACAAGATGTAAAAAACATTTTTATTATAGAATTTACCTACTGAGGCTTCAATATGTTTTTGTGTTGGTATCTCTCTTATATTTAATTTATAATTCATGTTATGCAGCACTTTGGTGCAAGATGCTTGATGAAAATGGTTAAATAGAGACTTGACATTTACCTTTAACATTACTTTTCCTTCCAGGTGTTTCTAAAGGAATCTTATACTCCATTTCTTCTGGAGACCCTGATGGCTACTTTACAGTGGACAGCACCTCTGGGACCATTCGAACAGCTCTTCCTCTTGACCATGAAACCTGCTCCAGTCTTGATCTAGAGATCCAGGCACGCTCCGGTTCTCCTCCTGCCTACGCAAACAGTCATGTTCGAATAACTATTTCAGATGTCAACGACAATGCCCCCACCTTTCTCCCATCCTCATCGGAGTCCCTCCTTTTGCCTGAAATAACCAAAATGGGAACAGTTATCTACCGTATTCAGGCCACAGACAAAGACTCCGGTCACAACGGTCAGCTCAGCTTTGATCTCATCTCTGCTGGGGCTGCAGGCAGCAGTGGCCAGAGGACATTTGGTGTTGACCGGGGCAGTGGGGAGATACGCTTGATTGGAAGTCTTTCATATGAAAGTGTCCCACGCTATGATCTTCAGGTGATAGCGAAGGATGGTGGAGCACCTCAGCTCAGTTCCACCTTCACTCTTGTGGTCCACATCCAAGCACAGGATCCACAAGGCCCCACCTTCGACACCCTCACCTACAGGGTGGAGCTACGGGAGAACACGCTTCTCAACACACGTTTCCTGCAGGTTCGAGCACTCAACAAAGAGGCTTCAGGGATTTCTGGAAGCTCTCCATCTTCATCCTCAGTTTCCTACCGCCTGAGGCCTGATGGTGATGCGGCTGGATTTGGCATCATGCCAGACACTGGATGGCTGTTTGTTCGAAGCTCTCTGGACCGAGAGGTTAAAGACATGTTCCTATTGACTGTCCTAGCTACGTCAGGTCCAGGTGGAGCAGGGAGGACCGGCAGCGCCACTGTCAGGGTGACCGTAACTGACGAGAATGACAATTCCCCGAGGCTGAGCCAGGAGAGAGTGTTCCTGGCAGTCCTAGAGAATTTATTGGCAGGAACCGGTTTTGGGAGAGTGTCTGCGACAGACAGAGATGCAGGACTAAATGCTCGACTCACGTACAGACTGCTCCACTCAGACAGACACTTTCAGATCAACTCCCAAACAGGTGACTAGAAACAACATGCAGTAGCTATGCTATCACTTCATTTTAACAGTCATAATTGGATTAAACTTAAAGTAACTGCATATTAAAAGCTACATAATTTCCCTTCAGAACTTAATGATCAGTAAAATCTTAATGAAACCATTAAATTGCTTTCTGTGTAATTTTCCATTTTGCCTCAGGGGAGATCAGCACTCGCCTCGCCCTCGACAGAGAGCAGCAGTCGAGTTATCAGCTTGTGGTGGTCGTGCAGGATGGGGGTACCCCACCTCGAAGTGCCACAGGCACTGCTCACATAACTGTGCTGGATGAAAATGACAATGCCCCCAATTTCACTCATGCCAGACCTGAACAGGAGCTGCTATTTCAGGTGAGAATAAAGGGAGATACGTCAGTGTACGAGGCATACAGCTGCATTATTTCTCTTTGTATCATTGACAAATTCTAAATGCTGTATCAGTAAGAATTATTTGTGTGGCAAGTTATTTTTTGTTATCTATACCTTAACAATCCTTATAGTGTACACACTAATTTTAACCTGATCTACAGTGCCAGAAAAAAGGTCTGTTTTTTTTTTTTTCTCTGTTTTGGACATTTCAGTTGCACTTAAGTGTTTCACAAATTAAAGCTTTTTTGTATTAGACAAAAATAGTAAATATAAAAGTGATTTCAGAATGATGATTTCATTCATTATTGGGGAAAAAAGCTAGACAGATCAACCTAGAGTTTTGTGTTATTTTGGTACATTTTTCTTCTAAGGTAATCACTTAAACTTGAAGAAACTACTGTAGGCACAAGTTAAGTGCACAAACAAATATAAGGAATTGTTTGTGAACTAGTTCTGTTTGAAGTCTGAGATTTTTTTTTTTATTGCAGGTGACAGAGGGGCTTTTATCAGGGACTGTGGTAGGGATTCTGTCAGCTAAGGACCCAGATGAAGGGGAGAATGGTACCCTGCATTACTCTTTATCAGGTAATTCCAGCATGTTCAAACACTGATCCAGTGACCACTGCTGTAACTGAGCAGTGATGACATTTATTTATTACTGTTTTATCTGTTTCACATTCCTAAGGACCCAGAGCAGAACGTTTCTCCTTGAACCCCACCAGTGGTGAGCTGAGAACTGCTTCTCCTCTGCGATGGGCAGACAGAGCCGAGTACAGATTTACCGTGACCGCAGCTGATCACGGCACTCCAGGCCTCAGCTCAACCTGCCAAATCCGTATACAGGTATACAGAATATACAGAATATACAGTATATGCAGTATATACATTTTTGTTTTCTGTCCAAATTAGTCAAAATCAAGGGGGCAGCTGAAGCCCTTTGTGCAGAGCACTACGGGTAACAATTTACCTCACTCTTTTTGCTTTCCTTGCTATAGAGTTTTATGAGAACGAGTAAAGCTGAACACATGCCTATGTAAATAAAAGCATGTATCAAATCTAGTGTGCGTTTCCTGATTCGGAGGTCATGAAGGTAACAAAAGTCCAGGGTGAGAGGGTGATGTTGCTCTCTGGGAGTGTGCTGGCCTGGACTAATTTTCGAAATTCTCAGCAGTGAAGGTCAATCCTGCATATCAACATACAATATTAGGAATTCGACAACAGGAGAAAAATGTCTTCAAGGAAAGGATGGCGGCGGCTTGCTTTCACTGTAGAGCTTTTAGCTCTTTGTTTTTCTGCCTGATGTGATTTCATAAAGGAAAAGGATGCTAATTGCAGCAGGAGTGCTTGCCTCAGATTTCACTTGTGCGCTGCTTGTGTGACAGTGTGATTAGACAGAGGGGAAACAGGCACCTTGGAATCAAACGTTCCCAGATGAGATTTGATGAGAGCCAGCTGCCGTGAATCATACAAACAAAAAGGGAATGTGCACGACTTTACAGTAGCAGGGAGCAACACATGCATGCACACGGACATCGTGAAACACTTGTTTTGGACGTCCAAAACAAGTGTTGATTTTGAGATAACATTTTACAAAGTAGAGGATAAAATCAAACATGTTAAAATTGTTGCACACTACAATTAGTGTCGCACAAATATTAGATGTCTTTAATCGAAAAAGCACTGTAAATCAGTAATTAATGGTGGGGACTTTTTGTCCTGATATGAGATAGAAACAGACATCTGCTGAGACAACTTCCATGTACATTTCTTTGTTAAAATCAATATTATGGATGTGCTTGAGATTCAGTAGCTTTAAAGCACCGGTAAAATAACAGATCAGGATCACTTTGTGTAAATTCATTTTGTGATTGTATTCCAAATAACATCATCATTGATGTTCTGGATGCTCCAGCAGCTGTTTGTCTTGAAAGCAACAGATATTTTGTCCCAACAGAATTTCTAAACATTCATCTCATTCGACACACATGGTTGAATTTTTTATTGACTCATGTCTAACTCCAGTTGACATGTTTGCATGTGAACCAGTGTAGTCTTAGTGTATTTACTCTTTGCTTTAATATGGCTTTTTTTTTTTTATTTAGTTCATAACATGTTTTTGTGTCTTTCAAGTTAATATTGTATACAGGCAAATCAAGCAGCATAGATATATAATATAAATAGTGGTTATCTCTCTTCATAAACTTAGCATTTTGATCTAAACATTCTAAACTGATTGAAATTTGAGCTGCTTGTTGTGTAACAACCCTCTGCACCAACACATTTCTGGGGACAGTAGGTCACATGACACAATCAGTCTGGAAGTCACAAATATCCCATTATTATCTCTTATATAAACATGAATATAAAGTGTTGAAATACAAATCACACTGATATCACAACATTTACCAGTAAAATCCAGTTTTATTAAGGTTGTGTAGCCCTACTGCTTAACTAGATTTTTTTTTAAATGTTTTTGCCAATCTTAATAGCTTCCATGCAAGATGGTAATTTTAACCCTGGCCCATTAAACACCCATCTAGACTGAACAAATTTAATAATGGGCCCACACACACATTGCCCTGCGACACATCAGAGCTGTTGGAAAAACAAAAATGAATCACTTTATTAGAAAAGTGTATATGATTGAAAAACAGCCCAGTAACATGGACAATGAAGAATCTTATCAGTGTGTCCTAGCCTCTTTGGTGCGCAGTTGTTCTTTTTAGCACAGACTGGGGTATGTGAAAGTTGGTTATTGCTTTGCTTTATTTGAATTGAACTATTTACAAGTTTCCCATCAAACCTTTATCCTAATGTATTATTTTACAGACTTTTTACTCCCCAGATGAAATCAGATTGCTGCAGGAGGATATTTACTCTGAAATACTGCACATTTTCCCTTCATGTGCAGTGAGAATGCCCATGAGGGTTTTTGAAATTATAACAAAAACAAAAAAAAGCAGGCACATCTCGAGTTCAAGTTTAGGGATGCATGTGCCTTACAGCTGCACTGTCTCCTGAAATTTAAAAGAATTCCAGTCTTGTTACATACAACAGACTTTGCCTTGATGATTTTCCCCCATGCTTCATTTAAATGATACATTGAAATGTTCTTAAGTTTGTTTCAGTGTGTTTTGGCTCAACCTCTCTGTTGATTGTAGGAAATAGTTCCATGCGATTGCTATCTGAGTCACCACTATTAGGTAACTCAATTGACAGCAAATACTAAAAAAACTTGAGTTGTTTCACTTTATTTGTTTTCATTTCAGGTTCTCAGCAACTCCAGGTCATCCCCAACACCCAATGTCCTTTCTATGACCCTGAACACTGTTGAAGGCACTGCTCCTGGCTCCATTATCGGCTCCATACAGTCACCTGACCATCGGGATTCTACTGTGCAGGAAGGCCAGGTGACCTACCTGGTGGTGGGAGGAACCGACCGGGACGGAACCTTCATGGTGGACCGCCTGGAGGGCGATGTTTATCTGGTGCGCGAGCTGGACTATGAGAAGGGGTCAAGATACACTCTGCACATTGAGGTGTCTGATTTCTCTCAGGCGTTTCCAAGCAGCCATCTAGTCAAGCTCGACATCAACGTTCAGGATAGTAATGACCATGCTCCTGAGTTTTCAGAAGACCCAGTGACAATTGTGATCCAAGAAAATATAGATCCAGGGGCTTCTGTATACACATTCCAGGCTGTGGATAGGGTAAGACAATTGTTGAATTGTTAACCATTTACTGTAGATTTGGGCAGCACAAAATAATGTGCTCACTTTGTATGTTGATTCCAATGTGTGAACTTTATAGTCATCTGTAACAGCAGTTATCATCAATAGTTCCTCTGACTTTTTGAATATTTTTTTACTATGTCTGCCATCTTATCAACTTGCAGTGTAGCTATCTCATTTTAGTACTGAAATGTTTTGAAAAAAAAAAATGGTTGTTCACTTTCTATGAAAGTCCTACTATTGAATTAGGTATAAAAGGCTACTTCATCCAATCTTAACATTTTTTGTTGTATAGGATGGCAGTGGGCCCAACAGTGAGCTACGTTTTTCTATTGAGCATCACTGGCCTGACACGTCTGACCTCCTGGTCCTTGACCCTGTTACTGGCGTCCTTACCTTGGGGAAGACGTTAGACCGTGAGACTACCCCGTCCCTCTATCTTGTGGTGCGAGCCACGGACCAGGCAGTGAATCCATCTCAGCGGCGCTGGAGCTCGGTCACCGCACAGCTGTTTGTGACGGATGAAAATGACAATGCTCCAACATTTAGCTCTCCATCTGCTGTGAGTGTCATGGAGGATCAACCTGTGGGGTGAGTTTATCTTCAGTAGCTTCAAGCACTTTTGACACTTTTTGTTCAAGTTAAGATTGTAAAAGATAAGATTAATTTCTAAAACATTAAAGTTACTCCTCTGTTGTTGTTGTGATTTTAATTTTGCTTTCATCTTCACCAACAGGTTTGTGATTTTGTATGTGGTGGCACGCGATAAAGATGAAGGAGAAAATGGCAGAGTTTCCTACAGAATCCAAGCAGGCAATAGTGCCGGTCGTTTCACTCTCAATCCTAACACAGGTAAACTTGTTTTAAGTATGAAACTTCAAACAAAAACAAGACAATGTTCCACAGACAAAAAGTGTATGCGTAGATCGGATCTAATCAAGGGAATTTATAGGTTTTCAATGAACAGAAGAAGAAAAGTTCAGATTCATTTTCCTCACCAGCCAAATAAGAGGACTTCTTTCCTCTGGCTTGTGAACAATACTTTTTCCTGGATATGGATGAGCAAAACGTGGATAATAAAAAATACTCACTTAAATTTTTCCATCTGCATCTGAACTTCTTAAGTAACTCTCATAAGTTAATGTACTAGGGGATCATGCAGTCCTTTGAAGAAATGTTTTGCATTTTTAGCAGTTTTCTAATGTTTCTTAACAGATTTGTTCATGAAACATTAGCTTTATTTTGGCAATTGGAATGCTGAATTGGAATTATATGTCCAGGCTTTGACACTTCATATCTGAGGCATTGGTGGCACATTCAGCTCTGAATGGGATTAATTCTTGTTGATTTTAAGAAGTGCTCAGAAAGGTTTCTTCTGAGTTGGTGCTTACATAACACTACTTAAAAATTAATATTTGTAGAAAATAGTTTTTGTTACATGAAAGTCAGCGTACTAAGGCAACTCTTAACAGCTGTAAACAAAAATTTTGATCTGAATTATTTGGTGGTCTTTCCTACAAATTGCTATTAAATAAGTAAAAAGGAAAGGGCACAAAAAAACGAGGGTCATGATGACCTATAGAAGTACATGGTTTTCCTGCTTCTGCCTTTAAATGAAACAGACAAAACTCCTCCAGGGACATTAGAGTCTCAGCCCCCACAAAGACATCAGCACATAGTGTATCCTTGATTTGCTGTGGCATTTATAAATTACACATCTCTGAGGCACTACAGCTAAACTTTGCACAATTCTGTGTAAAATACAAACACACAAATGCAAACATGTATTTCATGTTTCCTCTCACTTTGGCTGACCCTGCTTTTAGTTGGTGGGATTGCAGTAGGGCTGAGGGATGGAGACAGAAAAGCGAGGAATGTAACTGTGCCCAGACTCTGAGCACTCAGGTTGTAATTCACTGATCTATGTGAATTAAAGTGATTCACATAAATTACACACATTCACACACCAGATGGTGCCTTGCAGATTTAAAGATGAGATTTGAAAGCAACTTAAAAGTGTGTAAATAGAAATTTCAGTGGAAAATCTGTTGAGGTCATAAAACTTTAAGGTAAAGTAATACTTTTTAAAGAGTTCTAATAAACTATTTTATACATTCTTTCTGTTGCAGGCTCCCTCTCGATCCTTAAAGCCCTGGACCGGGAAGAGCAGGAGGTCTTCAATCTAACTGTCATAGCAGAGGATCATGGAGTACCGCAGCTCTCCACCTCCCAGGTGTTGTGTGTGCAGGTTATTGATGTGAACGACGAAGCGCCGGTGTTTCATCAGGCTGAGTTCGAGGCCCAAATAATGGAAAATCAAGGACCAGGAACAACTGTTTATACTATAACGGCCACAGATCGAGATCAAGGTTTGCTGAACGAGAGTCTATAATAAAAATAAAGCTGGTTGACTTATTAATATGTTCTGACTTTTTAATGGGCTTAAGATAGCCCATTCAAATTATATTAAAACTATCTTTGCTACTATCCTGCAAAGATAGTTTGCATATTCATAAATACTGAGAGAAAAGTGTTGAGTTACTCAAATATTGCAGTTGCAGGAGCTTATAGGCCTTGAAAACAGTATTTGCATCTTTTGTGATGCCAGATTAAATGTTTTTGTATCCAGCCCACCACTGAGTTAGTGAGAGATAATGTGAACTGCTGAAATTTAATGGCTAAACCTCTTTTATGCTCTATTTCTACCTTACATATCTATAAACTCCTTTTTTTTATATATAATTCTACTGAAGAGAATAGATCAAGCTCAGTCAGTTTGGATGGAGAGTGTCAGTGAGCAGCATTTCTCAAGTCTTGCCAAGGATTCTTAACTAGATTTATGTGTGGACTTTGACTGAACCATTCTAAAACAGAATATGGTTTGCTCTAAACCAGATATGTCAACCTCAATTTCCACATGGCATATCCAGCTTGCAATAGAATTGTGTCCTGCCCGCAAGATAATTTTATATCTTTATTCTCAACCCACCATTGGAATACATAATGCCACACCAATCAAACTATAGATTCTTTAATACACCACAACAGCAAGCTTGCGGTTCAAGTAGATGCAAATAGGGCACCTCCACAAATCTTGATGGATCTTGCAGAAAACAGAAATGAAATGTCAGCTCACTCAAGGCAAAGTATGACTTCTTGGCTTCTGCACAGTTTCTGCTCTTCATTCCCGAGACGATGTTCCAGCTCCAACTAGTACATGTATGAGTAAGGAACTGTTCTCAGATGATGGCACAATAAAAACACTAAACATCTGGCTCCAAACATTGATGAAGTTGTGGCAAAAACAATGCCAAATATCTGGCAAAAAATGGCTATTACTGTTGCGTGTGTTCCATTTTTTCTGCTAAATGGCATGTTTTCTCCACTATGTTATATATTGTGCTATTGCTTTGATGTATTTTTTTCTAAACTGTTGGAGTTTCTAAACTCATTGGAACTCTGACTGATTAATGTTATTGTCCAGCTGAAAGGAAGTTTTTACAGCCTCTAGCAGGTTTTATTCTAGGATTTTTCTGTATTTAGCTCCATCCAACCCAACAACTCTAATCAGCTTCCCTGATCAAAATGAAGCTGACAATCATTCTTTTGAATTTTAGGTTCAAAGCCATACTTCTCACCTGTCAACTGTAGCCTCTATTCCTTGATTTTCATACTGTTTGTTCACAAATGTTTCATGTTTTCATAAATATTTTATTTGTTTTGTTGTTTTTATAACAGGTTCTAATGGTCATATAACGTATGGAGGTGTTACAGAAGATGGTTTTGTCATAAATCCTTTGACAGGAGTCATCACCACCACAAAGGAACTTGACACAGAGGTTCAGGATCATTACACACTCTCTGGTAATCAAAACATGTTATTTTACACAACTGAATATGCTCTATTAAGTAGAAAAGCTCCCTGGTTTGTGTATCAGCATAAACTGTCAGCTGACAATTTCTCATCAGTGTATGCCAGAGATGGAGGACTGCCTGCAAATTTTGCCAAAGCTGTTGTCCGTGTGGAGGTCCAGGATGTGAACGACAACATTCCTATATTTGCAAAGTCATTGTATGAACTCGAGGTGCCAGAAAACCAGGATCCCGTAGAGCTTTGCTTTATCAAGGCCACAGATCCAGACTCTGGTCCTGGTGGAGAAATCGAATACAGAATTGCAGGTGAGAGATAACAGTTTGTTTTAAATCTCAGACAGTGATTTTTATTATTAATTTTTGTTATCGGGGGAATTTCTTTATGTTTCTTCAGATTATGCATGATGGTGTTTCAGAATGTGTCCGAACAATGCTTTTTATCTTGAGGTTTTTCCATGCTTGAAAGGACCAAGCAATTTTTAAAAATTTGATATGTCTATATAATCAGCCCCATTTGGACTGCTGTCATGAAACTCACTCACCTTCTTCCAATAATAACGCAACTTAAATGCCTGTTGATGTGTGTTCAACATAATACAACAGAACATTTTGGAAGTACTTTTTGTCATTTAGTGGCCAGTGTGCTGACAACATCCAGTTTTGATTTTACAGTATTAAATAATATTCGAAGAACAATTACATCTGCCCAGAAAGAATTATACAGAAACCTATGTTACAGATTATGTTAACAATATAATTCAGTTATTTTATACTGCTATCATTTTCAAAATAAACAAATAAATAAATAAAATTGTAGCTGGAGCTCAAACAATTGTTTATATACTAATATGCCCAGTGGTGTCTAATGTAATTTAAATTTTAATTCTTGTGTACATGGTACTTCCAAATTAACTATCTAACATTTTTTTTTCTTACTTTGAAAGCAAAATAAACAATTCCTGTGCATCTATATCATCAGAGATATGGTGATATCTTTTGTTTGAGATGCACATAATTCCATTTCATCTGGCTTTTGTAATTACTATGCTCCCTGCATATTCAAGAGACCTTTATCGTGAACACAAACTTGCTTGGATTTCTTAAGTAACAAGACTTTGCTGATGATTTTCTCTATCATCATTGTAGCAGGAGACTTTGACGGAGCCTTCCAACTTCACCCTAGCACGGGAGCTCTGTCCACATCACGCGGACTTGACAGGGAGACAGTTGCGGAATATACCTTGGAGGTAGTGGCCAAGGACCGAGGGAGTACTCCTCTCAGTGCTACTGCCACAGTTAGAGTGAAAGTGTTAGATGTCAATGACAACAGCCCGGTTTTTAAAAGAAACAGCTATAACACAGAGGTCTCTGAGAATGCTGCAGAGGGTTTTCAAGTTCTGAAGGTAAGACAGATGTTTAAAAAATAATCAGAGCTTCAAATGAGCACTCAGTTTATTAACATATTGCTGAATAATTCACTCTTCTTTTCCAGGTGTCAGCAACAGATGCTGATGATGATCTGAATGGGAAGATTCTGTATTTTCTTAGCCAGGAGGCACATGGAGCGTTCACAGTTGATGAAGAGAGTGGTCGTATCACCACGTCAGCACCTTTGGATCGAGAAAAATTTGCATCATACAGCTTTCAGGTGTTTGCTGTAGACCTTTCTCCTGCTATACCCAAGAACTCTTCTGCTCAGGTAAAAACATTGGTGCTGATGGTGACCAGTTGCTACACTCACACAATGATTGTATCCTTTTAACTTATGGGATTTTTACCCAACAGGTGATGGTCACCATTCTTGATGTCAATGACAATGCTCCCTTCTTCATACAAGACCCGTTGATCATCGAAGTTTCCAACAGCCGTTCACAGCGTGTGTTAGCCACTATGAAGGCTGAAGATAAGGACTTTGGTGCCAACGGTTCTGTGTTTTACCGCTTTGCCACATCTGTGAAGGGCTTCAGCATCAATTCACTTACTGGGGAGATCCAAGCCACTGAACCGCTAAGAGACCTTACTCAGGCTCAAAGGACCTTGATAGTGGAGGCCATGGACCAAGGGAGCCCAGCACAGTCCGCACAAGGAGTGGTGATAATTTTTGTAAAGGAAGTGGAGTACAATGGCATTCGATTCTCAAGGAATGCTCGAGATGTCAGCATACAGGAAAATGCTGAAAAAGGTTGGGGAGCATTGTTTGGAATCAGGGACTTGCATTGTTTGTCTGTTTCTCTAATCTCACACTAAGTAATATTGTTTTTGATTCACAATTCTAGGCACAGCAGTGGCTCAGACTCAGGCTCAGTATCCTGATGGCACACATATAGGGATCAGCTATAGTCTTTTTAGTGGGAACAAAAAGCAGGCTTTCAGTATCAGCTCCTCAACAGGTGAGATTATTTAGTTTGCTTGAAACCTATTGGTGTATAAAGCTGTCCCAGTTTGAGACAGCTATCTGTCTCAGCTATCTTGTTAACAGATATTTTCTTTTTACCATCTGTCTTGTAGGTGAAATCTGGGTGCAGAGCTCCCACGGACTAGATTTTGAGGACAGTCCCAGACTCCGTCTTGTCGTGAAAGCTGAAACTGTGTCCTCCACATCATTCATGGCTATTAATTTGGTGCTTCAGGATGTCAATGACAACCTTCCTCGCTTCCAGTTGCAGAATTATGTTGCCTACATGAAAGAGGCACAAGGATATGAAATGCCAATTATACAGGTGCCTAAAAGTCATTAAAGTTGACTTTACATTAACTCTTATTATCAGTATTAGACCCACTGACAGTTCTAGAGATAAAATGAACATATTTTTCTTATTAATTCCCTCCTCAATTATTTTCCCAGGTGGTGGCCGAGGATGTGGATCAAGGGCAAAATGGTCAGGTGACCTACTCCATCCAGTCATCAAGCATGAGCGGCCTGTTTAAGATCGACCCGATGACAGGAAGCATCACGACAGCTGCCATCATGGACCGGGAGATCTTTACAAAAACCAAGTGAGGATGAATCATTAGTCCTGATAAATATGCACAAAAACAATTAACATACATCTTTGCAGAATACATTTTAGTCCTGCACAATATATTGAATATTAATTTAAAAAACATTATGTGTTTGTAATATCACAAAAAAAGTCCTTGTAAGTACATGGAGTCTTCTTGTTTTTCACCCTCCAAGTTGTTAGACTTGGGTAGGCTTAGGTTGTTGCTAGTTTGCTGTCGCTATTTCCGGACTAGAAAAGTTGAACAGATATATAAAATCCTTAAACTGCATGTTTTGTTGTGTTTCTTATTTTAAGAAATGACTGAAAGAAATTTGTTTCAATATGAATATATATGTAGCCCTTCATGAAACAGAAGGTTATGGAGTACTTACTAAAAGTTTTGAGACACTCCTTTAAAACCAAAAAGATGCTTTTATTATATTTTCATTTGAATTTTTAGTGGTTTGGCTAATTGTAAGAAATGATTTGTTATTGTGAAATGAAGAAATGTGTTCAGGGAAATATATTTTAGCAATGTTTAATGTGAGGTTATGCTACTGCAATAAAATGTGAATTTTATTTTAAGAGCTGTTACACAGCCTAACCATAATGATTTGATTGGGTGCTTTATATGTGCATGTTCATGTTCTCTGTCTATTATATATTTTGATATCCATAATATCTTTGTAAAAAAAATTCCCAACTCACAGGCTAGTAGTTACTGCAACAGACAGAGGAAGTCCAAGATTGGCTGGTTCAGCTACACTGACAGTGATAATTGTTGATCAGAATGACAACAGTCCTACTATCCCCTTACCTCAGGAGGTTCGCATCCCAGAAAGTGAGTATTTTTAATTTTTAAACAATATCTGTTTCATGTTCATCATGAACTGTTAAGTGCAACAAACATATTTATGTCTCATTTCCTTGATACCCTTTCTTGTCAGATACATTAATCGGCACAGAGATTACTCTTGTGACGGGCAACGACGTTGACTCCAGTCCTGCCCTGTCCTATTCCTTGCAGCTGGACCCAACAGCTTTAGGAAAATTTGGGATTCACCGTTATAGTGGGGGTGTATCACTCACTGGCCCGCTGGACTTTGAAGAGAAAACATGGTACACCCTAACAGTCAGAGCCACAGACAGCCAGCACCAAACTGAGGCAAACATTACAATTGTCGTGGAAGATATTAACGACAATGCACCTACATTCACCCAAGATCTCTATCAGGTAGGATGACCTATAGAGAAGGGGGAAAAAAATTCCTTTTTTTACTTTTGTATGAATATAAACTCATTGAAAACATTGTTTTTAATGTGCACTATAAATTACGTCTGCATGAGGAAATGCACGCAGTCATATTTTTCTTTTACATTTTTGACCTCTTCACACCTCTAAAGACTTGACACCATAATAAATTTTACACCAGAAATTGTCGCTGCAGCACACAGCTTTAAAGCTGTTGTAAAAACATGCAGGCGCATTGCCTGTGTGCACACACTGTGAGCGATAAAAGTTAACTGCCTAATTTTAACTGGTGAAAAGTTGTAGAGATGAGCCTATATAAACTGTGTCAGGAAATTACCTCAACATTAGCACACTCTGAGGAAAAACAGGGTCTGTGCTATGATATGCACTTTTCCTCATCTGTTGCCCTCTTGACTTGGATTTAAAGATTTTATCACAGTATTTATGCAACTGGTTTCCCTTTTTTGCCCTGTAATGTAACTGTTTCATTCACACTTCTTCACAAAAAGACAACAAATCACATTATCCTGAAAAAACGTTTTAACATGTTCACATTTTTTTCTGATAGTAAAGGAAAAACTTGCATGTTTTGTTATTATTTGTTATTTGAAAAGTAAATTTTTTAGATATTTGTATCTAACAAAAAGCTAGAGCTGTCAATTAATAAATACAATTTAAGTTTGAATTTGAGTAGTCAGTATGACTGGAAAGATGCTACATAAATTCAGTACATTTTCCAATTATTTGTTTACCGTTAATTAATTAATCAATTCTTAAACCAATCATTGCTTTCCAGATTACCCTGCCTGAGCACACACCACCTAGAAGTGCAGTTATCACAGTAACAGCAACTGACAAAGACTCTGGAGATAATGGAAAGATCACCTACAGAGTGATGTCGTCCACTCAGGAGGGTTATTATATTAACCCTAGCAATGGTAAGATCATCTAAGCTTGTCAGTTTTCTATATTAGTTGATCCTCACCGCATTTTTTGCAGTGACTAGATTGCCTTTTCTGTCCAGGAACCTTGTTTATCAACCACCGAGCTGAGTTTGACCCTGAACGCCCAGCAGTAAATATTGTCATTGAAGCTCGAGATGGAGGCTCACCTCCACTCTCCACTCTTACTACAGTCCAAGTTCAAATATCTGATGTCAATGACAATTCTCCTGTGTTTCACCAGTCAGAGTACAGGTTAGTCAACATTTATTTCCAGGTACATCTGAATAAATATCACTGCAAAGTTAATTTTTTTCAGAAGCACATAGAAAAAGCTATTATAGCTAGTTCATATTATATAGACTCATAAAAACAGAAAAATATATCTAAGTATTCATTTCTAGAATAGTTTTTTTTTTGTTTAGAGTTAGGAAAAATCCCAATTCATCTTCTCAGAAAAGTATATTATACAAGACTAATAAAATATTTAAAAGAGAAAAGTTTGTTTATTGAAAAATATACCCACATATTGTAAAGCATAGCATAGGTACTTCGTTGGGTTTGATTTTGCATTAATTAATAGATGAATGCTGCAGTGCATGATGACAATCAGCCTGTAGCATTGCAAGGGTGTTCAAGAAGACCAACTTGTCCTAATAGCAACTTTCAGCTCTTCTGCATGGTTTGGGTCTGTTGTCTTTTATCTTGCTCCTAACAACCCATCCATCCATCCATCCATTTTCTAGTCACCCTTTGTCCCTAATGGGGTCGGGAGGGTTGCTGGTGCCTATCCCCAGCTAACGTTCCGGGCGAGAGGCAGGGTACACCCTGGACAGGTCGCCAGTCTGTCGCAGGCTCCTAACAACACCTAGAATATTTTTATTTTATTATTTTATTTATGTTTATGAGCTATTCTGCTCAGACAAATGCAGTAATGCTATGGCAAATGGCAGATAAGGCCATGGTTGATCTCAAGCACACTCATGAATATTTGTCTCACAATCCTCTCAAGGCTGCGGTTGTCCTATTATATATGTCAGTTTTTCTTTTTACCTGAATTACTGGAATAAATTAACCTTGTGGCAATATTCTAAATGATTGTGTTGTATTAGTAAACCTTGGAGCAGGTTGGCCTAGTCTCAGCATTAATTCTTGCATGTGATATTTTTCTGTATGCAGGGCTACAGTTTCTGAAGACTCCATCCCAGGGTCAACAGTTTTGACCTTTGAGGCCTTTGACAGTGACCTGTCACGAGAAAACTGTGGCTTTGATTTTGCCATTGCCAGTGGAAATGAAGGAAATGCATTTCAGATTGAGAGCAGCGTACGTTTCCTGGAAGGACGGGGCTTTCAGACAGTCGGAACTCTGCTATTGGCTGAGAGGCTTGACTTTGAAATCAAACCACTTTATAACCTCACTGTGGTGGTGTCAGACAGAGGTGTCCCCCAAAGGAGTTCTAGTGTTGCTGCAATGATAACCATCACTGATGTTAATGACAACCCTCCAGTGTTCACTAGAGCAGAATATACTGTGTCACTCAGCGAGGGAGCAGCCTCTGGGACTGAGATTATAAGACTGACTGCAACAGGTGAGCAAATGTTTTATATTCTTACCTAATTTAGTTAATGTTCCTTCTTTTTAATCTGCTTCTTCTGTTTCGATTTGCAGACCAAGACTCAACTCCCAATGCTGAAGTCCAATATACCATCAGCTCTGGAGATGAGGTGAACCTATTTTCCATTGACCAGTGGACTGGAGCCATTAAGCTTGAGCAAACACTTGACCGGGAACACCAGTCTATGCACATTGTCATTATTCAAGCCACAGATGGCAATGGCCATTTTGCAGTAGTTCCAGTCACTGTTGAAGTAAAGGATGTAAACGACAACCATCCATTCTTTCCTGTGGAAGTCCTAACAGCCAGTATCCGGGAAAACCAGCCAGCAAACTCAGCTGTGACTGTTCTCCATGCCATAGACCATGACACAGGGGTTTTTGGCCAACTGAAGTACTACATGGTGGAGAGGTCTGGAAAAGGAAAGGACAATTTTGTTGTGGACCAGAATTCAGGAGAAATCCGAAGTAAATTTACATTTGACTATGAAAAGATTAACTCCTTCAATTTCGAAGCCTTGGCTGTGGACTCAGGCAACCATTCGGCAACTGTAACAGTACAGGTGTTTGTCACGGGTGAAGATGAGTATGACCCGCTGTTCACTTCAAGTGATTTCTCCTTCGAAGTCCCAGAGGGAGCCAAGAAAGGCCAGAGCATTGGCCAGGTTCAAGCACAGGATGAGGATGAAGGAGTGGATGGTGTTGTTCTCTACTCTATAACTTCCAACTCACCATATTTTGATGTAAACAAAACTACTGGTGTGATTTTTCTTAAGTTAGATAGTTCCAGCAGCAGCAGTGGTGGGTCAGGCCGGGCTAAACGGGAAACCAGGGTTATGACCCTGGATGTAAAAGCTCACAGTCCACTTGATGCCTCTCGTTCTACATCAGCCCAGATCTCCATTGACGTCACTAATACCAACTTTGGCTTGGCTGCTGATGTAAACATACTCCTTATTATTATCATTGCTGTGTCTCTGGGAGTCATCGTATTACTTGTAGTTTTGGCTGTGGTAGTTTTCCTTGTCAAGTCACGTAGAAGGAAAAAAGCTCAAGAAACAGAAGACAGGACTCTTGCATCAGGAACTGCCTTAAAGAAATTGGATGAATGCACCTCGGGACCTGGAGGAGACAATATTTACCACCAGACTTTGCCAGGTTATGTTGCTGATCAGGGAGGAGCTGGTGGTGGTCCCTACCCTAGAGGAGGCTCTTTGGACCCCTCTCATTCCAGTGGTAGAGGATCAGCTGAGGCAGCAGAGGATGATGAAATCCGGATGATTAATGAGTACCCTCGCGTTGCCTCTATTACCTCATCCATGCAAGAACACATCTCAGCCAGAGGACCAGATTCAGGAATTCAGCAGGATGCTGACCAACTTTCAGACATATCCTGTGAACCTGCAGCTTTGGAGGGAAGCACATGGTTCAAAGGAAAGAAACTGGGTGGCAGTCTGAGTGGGACCTTGCTTTCTGGCCAGCTCCCTGTCTACAGGGATGAAGGAGGTGGTTACCTAGGAGTAGGTCGTGGTTTAAATATTTCCCTCCCTAAGGATTATGCCTTCCCTGAGGATGGTAAACCATCAGTTGATGGTTCGCTCACTGCTATTGTTGCGAGTGATGAGGAGCTTCGTGGAAGCTATAACTGGGATTACCTGCTCAACTGGTGTCCTCAGTTCCAACCTCTCGCCAATGTCTTCACTGAGATTGCCCGGCTAAAAGATGAAACCACTCAGCAAAATCAGAACCCTCGCCAACCCTTTCAACCCAAGCCCAAAATGGATCCCAAACCTAGAATTGACCCTCCTCCTCTCATCACATCAGTGGCTCACCCAGGGGCTATGACAGTGCCACCTAAAGTCCCTGTAATTGGACGGACATTCCCCCACTTGTCCTCTCTTCGTAGGTCTCCTATTAGTCATGAAGGATCAATTTCCTCAGCAGCAATGTCACCAAGCTTCTCTCCTTCCCTGTCACCTTTGGCTGCTCGGTCTCCAGCTGTTTCTCCGTTTGGAGTCAACCAAGGGCCTTCTGCATCAATGATTAGCACCAGAGAGCCTTCACTTGAGCAAAGTCCTGATCATGAGATGAGAATATGATTGGCACTATTTACAGAGGGATTTAAGACTGATGTCATGAACAAAGCATGCAATCTCTCTAAATGTTCTTTTGATGAACATATACTTTTCTGTTATAACTGATTTCATCACAAGAAAAAAACATTTCACAAGTGCGCTGATCAATTTTGGTTTCAAACATCTCTTGGACAAACAAACACTGCACATTTACCTAGTTTAATACTTCGGTTTGTTATTCAGACACTTGTCAGTGTTGTAGGAATACACAAAAGTGAAAACATGCCTGGTTTGCAAGACCAGCCAAACTCTTTTATTTTTAAAGTGACGTAGATCTCCATGAACCGAACAGAGTCAGGAGGTCAGTGTTTCCACTGACCAGCCCCTAAAGTCAGATATCTCTTAGTGTGTAGATAGATAGATGTGCTGTTTTTCATGTTTACCTCACTGGCTGGCCAGAGAGCTAAGGACCCTCTCTTTGTGTCAATGAACTTTTTACACTACAGTATTAAACTTGTGTTGTGGATGCTTTTTAAAATGGCTTCTGGACATGAGCAGAAACACAGTGATGGACCTGCAAAGGCATCACATAGTGGACAGAAATGGAGATTCCCTCCACGTCAAAGAACACTTGTTTTGATTTTATTTTTATATTTTTATATGAATATATGATTTCAGGTCTATTATTCTACATTGAGAGGTTATTGTTTTGTGTATTTGCATGTATGTATATTTGTATGTATCTCTTACATTTTTAGAGACTCTTGTGACAGTTGTGTAAGATTGAAAGATGTTTTTGTACAATTATTTATATGAAAATACAGACTTTCTGCCACAATTTGGCAACAGGAAACCAAGCACAGCTCAGTTTGATCTGTTTCTGACCTATTGTTACTTTCCAGTTTCTTTTTGGGGTCAAGTTATTGATCAGCCCAACTCCAAAACAGAAGTTGAATGAAGATCATCAACATAAACTTAGCACAAAAAATGAGAAAATTTGTGTTTTGTCTGTTTTTTTTGTTTTTTTTTGGCGGTTGTTATAACAATGTTGTTTGTAAAGAAATCTTAGTGTGTAAAAGTCTGTTTGTTTCTTCTTAAGCGATGCCGCAGAAATAAATACATTTTCCTTCTAAATATGGCAGCTTTAAAAGAAATAAACAAGCTTTTACACAAAATAAGATATTTTCCTAAACATCATTGCTACAAAAACTTGACAATTTAGTTATTTTTTTAAGCATATAAATCTCAGCTTCTCCAGTAATTCAGTATTATGTTGTGTGTGCTTGCACAGAGTGGCACATTCCCACTGTCATTCAGGGACATCTCAATTTCCTGATCACCTATGTGTCTTTGAAAGAAAGTGCTTCCTCAACTAAAGCCTTCATGGCCATCGAGCTATGAAAAGACAATGAACAAGCTTCTTAACTGAGAGAGTTCTGTTTTCCTTTTTGAACAACAAAAGAGTCATTCACAAGTGACAATAGGACGGCTCTATTGTCTTCTTATTGTCATGAAGAAAAGTGAAGCTCTTGACCTACTATTCTATGAATTTTTGACATTCACTTAAGAAAACCAGGTGGCTCAAATAACCTTACTTTGTAAAGAAGCTGGGTTTCTCCTGCAACAAAAGGTGAAGAACTCGATCATCACTGAGATCTAACATGTCTAATCCATTGCAATGAAAACTCTCAGCTGAAGTAGTTTGAGGATTTGGTCACAACTAGAAAACTCTTCTTGGATTTTTCCCAGCCTAGTTGGAGGAGTTAGCCAGAACTTGTTTAAGGTGGTGTATTACTTTCTGCCTGGGATACCTCACTATCTCCCAGAATGAGCTGGAAGAAGGATTTCTGGAAAATCCTTCTTCTCAGAAAAACTATTTATTCAAGACATTTTTGATCAAAATCTGTAAAAGCCTGTTCATGATATATATGAAGCAAATTTTATATTGTTGGAAATTACCACAGTACACTGAATAGCTTTTTCTTACTGCTTAGAAGACTAATTTTGTTATGTCTATGTGAGTCTTTTCTCAAGACTCACATAGATCATGCTACATTTACTTGCATTTATTTAACACAGTTCTCAGTAACAGTTCTTTAACTCCACTTCCAGACTCAACTCCCAGGTGGTGATAAAGTAGCACTGTTTTTTAGGGCTGAAGATTGCACATTGGCGTTCAAAGCAGAAAGATCTGATGTTAAGCAAGCTCTAACCTCAGCCTAGTGCAGGAATTGCTTTAGTGGAAAAAGTAAGTTGGAGAAATGTAGCACATGAGCCAAACAAATGGGAAGCAAAAGCCTCAGTCCCCAATGAATGTAAAAGATTTTGGCGAACAGTGCAGTATTTGTGTCTGTTTTACTTTCAGGTTTAAAGCATTTTGTGTTGGTGTTTCTTGCTGTAAGCCACATCAGAGGCTGCTTTTTAACTCTTCATTTCCATTCAGACCATCTAACCAAATTGCATTTTCTGGATGTGCCGTTGTTTCCAAAACACGTTTTCTACCTCTGTTATTTGTTCATCATAACACTGCATGTTCTCTCATGCAAAGCAGAACGCTGTGGCTGTCATGCTAAGACAGTTTTATTACTGCTCAAAAACATTTGTGTTGGTAAGCTTCAATTTAAACATGGATGCCAGTGACTGATCAGTGGACAAATGGCCAAAAGAAATAACAATGAGACAAGCTGTACATGTATTTAAAGCTAATAATAAATTCCTACTGATCTCTTTTTTCAAACTGGAGTCAGACCTCATCTTTGTAGAATATGTAGAATAAGTTAAAAGAAACAAATGTCAAAAATAAGCTGCAAATATCTAGTGCATATATTAGGTCAAACTATGTGTGCATTTGTTATAGACATATTTTGAACCTACAAAATACATTTCTGAATACAAGAAAATAGAATTTAAAAAGTTAATTCTTTGGAAATTAATAATTTTCACTGATAAATTAAGCAATAACTAAAATAATTACTTGCAGCCCTAAGATAAAATTTGGGCCCAAATTGGTCAGAGTTGATAGGAAGATGGATGGAGAATCTGTGGAAAGATATAAAAAATACTCTTCAAAGAAACCACATCAAATGTGACTGAATGAACATGATCTGTTTTTAAAAAGGGTAAAGATTTTAGTATTTATATGATCTCAGCTGGCAAATAGAAAACAGAATTGCAATTTAATTGCAGTGGAGAGTTGTTCAATGGACAAACTACTAAAATCCTCCCATTTGTGAGTTAATAAATTTAGGCTGTTATCCATATACATATGATCAGTCAACATATTTTCAATTTAAACAGATGTACTAAGCGGTCTAACTGCATAAATCAAAAAGAAAACCTTGCTGGCTTGACCTAGATATTCACCTGCAAACAAAGTTTTGTATACGGTCTGTTGCCCCAACCTACAACAATAAATAATTATAAGCACACAGATAAATTAACGTGGAGACTGCAGCTCAGTGCCACATATGTCCCACATCAGACCACCTAGCTAACAATAGCTGACCTAGATTCTGTTTTCGAGTGATCAAACTAAAACAGCTGGTTTTTCAATAAAAAATAATGTAGAAATGAACAGGAAAGCATTACTCAAAATGTTTGTTACACTACAACATTCAACAGGACAAAGATCCTGTCATTTTCTCTCAACTAGAAACTGTCCCACCTAAAAGAAAATAAATAATAGCCAGGCGGTGATTTGGTACTCAGAAAAGGATAGTCTGACATATTTAAGATGACCACAGTACACAAATATAAAATTGCTTATGTCTTGCATCAATAGGTTTACAAAAGAGAGACTCAGTAATGACCGGGAAATAAGTTTTTGATTTTGACCTTTAAGAGCAGTGACCTCACTGGTGCAGGATTCATTAAGTACCCACAGAGAGCATTTCTCCTCTGTTTCTGTGGCAACAAAACCAGTAGTCCTCTAATTAGGCTTGGCTATGTGTTCCACATAAGTAAAGGTTACTAAAACTGGACTCTGTGTTCTTCCATAAGTACTAGTTGGTAAGGCTGGGCTGTGTGTCCCTGGTTAACTGGTTTCTGATTCTCTTTGATTTAATAATGAATTATCAGTAGTCCCTGAGTAAACCTGGGCTGTGTGTTCCCCAGTAAGTACTGGTTAACTACCCACTAGCTCCTGATTTGTTCCTCTTTGGTTTTCTTGATAGGTACCCCTTAGTTCTAAATTAGTCCCTCTTTGTTTCCCAGGTAACTAGCCTACTGTGTGTTCCCTAATACTGGTTAACTAATAATGTACTACACCATTAGTACATCCTTAGTTCCAAAGGGGTCTCCAAGTAGTTTATCAAATATTGTGTACCTTATTGTAAAGTGTTACCTCGTGATCAAACATTTTCGTTGGTCTGGTGTATTTGCCGATTTTTGAAAATCAGGAAATGCATCTTATGTATTCTCAGTGCTTACTTTTAATTGAAGCAGTTACATATTTGCAAGAAGCCTTGCAAAATGGATGGAATCCTCCAGAAAAAGGACTGTTAGCTGGCCAAAACAGCTAGTACTTCCAGGTTGTTATATTCATGTACAGTACAAACCGTTCTATTAACCGTCCTGTTGTCCTCGGGTCAAAATGACCCTCTACTGTGTTAAAACTCCCCAAAGATCCACTAAATGTTATTTCAGGACAACAGGAGGGTTAAAAAAAACAATAATAATAATGCAAACACATACTGGACAAAGGGGCAATCAATCTAAAATTGATTTTTTTAGCTTTACACCATATTGTAATGTTATTCCCTCATCAAAAGAGTACATGGAGTGTTTTCCTGATTATTTCATGTTGTGAAATCCTTTAATCTCCTGTTGAAACCACTCAGTTGTGCAAAATTGGTTGGACCTGGTGCTGCCTTCAAGACACAGCTCTTCCTCGGAGCTGCAGTTTCCAAGCTTCTGAGCCTCACAGAGCAGCCCTCCTCTGAGACTCCACCACTCAGTTCTGTTAGACTCGCCAGCAGCAATTAGCAAAACCTGGTGGACCTGCACATCTGCTGAGCTCATCATAGCAGCTACTTCTTAGTAAAATGTGGGTGAAAATGTTGTTAAAGGGTTGATAGAGGAACAGTGTCATGACTTTCTGAATACGTCATTTCAGAAAGAACAGGAGCTTTTAAAGTGACAGAAGTCCAATTTCAAGGCGTAAAATTACAAAGTCACATTTCTTTGAAGTTATATACTGTATACAGCATTTTCATAACAACTGAAGGTAACAGTGATTTAATTATGGTATAAATGGCACTGTGTGCCTGGAAAATATGTAAGAAAGGTTATAAGAGCAAGTAGCTCTCAAAATGCAATTCCATTTTTGTGGAATCCACTTTACAGCAATTCTGTTGAAAAAATATTGTTTTTACTGTCACAGTTTTTAGAATGTAACCTTAAAAGACAGAAAAGGCTCACCAAGTGTTTGGAACAGAAACAATTTCCTTGGAAAACGTGGATTCTGATAAATCATGTTCTCCACAAATATAACATTCCAAACAAGCACACTCTGTTATAAAGACTTCTTTATTTCCAACAGGACTGGAAAATCTGCAGCTGCGCTCTTTGGGAATCAAACTGCAAAGCATCACTTCTGACTAGAAAATTAGTGTCCAGGTGCTCATTCATTTGGACTTTGATCAGCCAAATTTAATTAAATGATTTATCAGTAAGTGCACATAAACACACAGCTATTAAAAAGATTAATGTTGGCCACATGCAGCTGTTAAGAAGTAAGGTAAACTTTTAAGGCGCCCCACCAACTGATACAGCATTTGTGAATGTAGGTCAGAGAAGAGGGAGGGAAAATATAGACCAGATCTCTGAAAGTAACAACTTTTATTGCCTCTTTAAGCTTAGCTTGAGCCCCTGCAGGGATTTCCAACTTTTATTTGACAAAAAAAAAACTTCTTTCAGGCATAAAAATTGTAATTATGGGATCAAAACCTTTACATTTCCAGAGTAGAAATACCCTGACTCAAGCACCAACTGTATTTTTTTATTATTGTTTTTACCAGCTAAGCCACATTCTCACCTGAAACTCATTTACAAAGAAGATATGAACATTCAGTGTTCACATTTGGTTTTTCATGTTTAAAAATTTACAGACTTAAAACTGGAGGCCTCGCATTGGTTGCTGGTGGGCATCAAAATATAACTGTGTGGCTAAAGATTTCAATTCTGACAGAAATTATGCAGCTTCATTGTTGTTGCATATTTTTGGTTCAATGTTTCCATGGAAGATTAAGATTCAATGAGAGATTTATACCTTTCAAAGGTTTTAAATGAGCAATATATCAAGGTTAAGTGCAAATATTTGCAGTGTAGATGTTTTTTTAAGATTCATGCCATTTGCTCTGGTATACTGGACATCGACTTTTGACTAATGGTGATCTATTTTTGCTTTATCAGTACTTGGAGGTGCTTGTTTGTTTGTCTACTTGCTTTTTAAAGATTACATGTTCTTGTTAAAATAGAAAGTTTTCTGGTTGTGGACCTGAGATTTTAGCAGTTTTATCCTTCACTGCTTTATCAGTTTGGCCTTGTGACTTCGTCATGCTGGAAGAAGAGTTACTCATCACCAAATGGCTCCTTCATATGGAGAAAACGTTTCTTATGAAAGACATTTTGACACATTCTTTATTCATGGGAGTTCTTTTTGGCACCATTATGAGTCTGGCTTTTTTATTGGATATGGGTCATTTCTGCATATGGATGATTACAGGATGCTTCACCCTCACGTTTTCTTCTCTGAACAGTTAGTTCCTTTTCCAGACGCCATAAACACTCTAAAGGTAATTGAATCGGAAAAGAAATACTTTTGTCCCACCCTCTGCAATGGAATCTTGCTGCTCTGTACAAATTTCATTTTGTTTTGGGTTTTGGATTTGTTTTTTCTTGAAAATTAGTGGTGTCTTTGTTGCTCTTATGGACATTGCATCAGAGTTGAAAGTCTGCATCTCGACATGTATGCAGAACATCCCGCCCCTCGCTACCATTGATGAGCAAACATAGTGCTTACCTAAAAAGGGGTTGCCACCAGTGCTCAAAGATTTGCAATCTGCTGTTAATTTAACCACAAAACAAACACATGTAGTGATTAGTGAGCTTTTAAATGAAAGTAAAAGTGATTATTTATGTTGTAAAGGTTGCTAGTTTCTGTCCTAGCTAGCTCAACGTTTTTCAGGACACAGCCCTTCACTTATTGAACTTTCCTGAGCAAGCCCAAGCTTTCTTCATCACAGCTGAACACATCTCCTTTAAGTTCTTGAAGCTCTAACTGGTTGATTTGTGTGCAAGCTGACAAGCAACTATAATCTTGCCTTTAAAGCTGTTTCAAAGTGATGCAAACACAACAGCATACATTTATTTGGCAGTAACCATTCTAGAAAAGAGAAGTAAGAATTTCAGCAACACTCAGTTTTAAAGCAACTCTTCTGCACATCGGATTCAGGCAAAAAGAAATAATGCATTGCCCCTTAGTGCAATAATCTATCTTTTTGCGATGAAAGTGGCTTTCATAAACTTTGCATTTCATTTCAATCTTGATAGCAAAATTGAAACAATGCCGATAGCCACCATTAGAAAAATTTGAAAAGATATCCATCTGTCTAGAATCTTTTTGCCATACCTAAAAGAGGCTCATAAAGAGAGTATTGTTTGTGGGTAAAATGGCTATCTTCATTGTAATTCTGTTTTATTCCGCCACACTTACTTTGACTCAATCGTGTAGTATTCCAATGCAAAGTTAATTATACGTTATTGAATAATAAATGTACAAGGTAAAACTGACAAAGAAAGCACCATGAAAAAAACTTGGCAAAGTTGAGTTTTGCTCTGAGGTCAGACAACTCACCTCCCACTGAATCTGCTTCTCCAGCAGTCCACACAGGAGGAGATTACAAACATCCCCACAGTCTGTGACATTTAGGGCCTCAACAGGAGATTTTATGGTGCAGAGATCCAGTTTCATGCTATTTATCAGTTGCTCTGATAGCGTTGGAATGTGTCTTGCTGTAGTCAGAATGTCAAGTGTATGTCTGCTGAGAACATTTGGGTGTAATTTTTATAGACACATTTCGAGCCCTATTGTTTTATAGCTTGCTCGCACATTAATAATGTCACAGGGTGAACTGTTCACCTATTTTCTTGGTGCGTTTTTTTTTGTTTGTTTGATTTAACAAGTAACATTGTTCTTTAAAAGCATACTTCACAGAATTTTTTTTATTATATTATTTTTGAGTAGCAATTTAGATTAACTTTCTTCTTTATGTGCTGTGTAAATTAAGGACGAAAAACCTTCCCTGTAGCTATTTGGCTTTTTGCCCATGGTTGGCAAATTTTAGTGGTTTTCTACATTTTGTTATTTTTTTCTTGTGGTGTCAAGCAGAGGAAAATGGCAGGAGAGAAGCGAGTTGAGTCAGTGTGAGCCTGGTTCTCATTTGTGCTGACCTTGTGTTACGGGACTTACTTGGTGGTGTCATTCTCATTTCATACAGTGGGAGAGAAGGGAGCAACAAAAACACGCTGCAGTACTTGCTGGATATAAAAATGGAATCACATCATATTCCACAGAGTCAAAATTTAAAGTCAGCATTTGACTTCTGCTGTTCCTCTAATTAGTTGGACATTTTGATAACTGATGCAAAGTATTCCAGTGTGCTGCAATTTTAGCCCTCCATAAAGGAATTTGTTTATCTATTATTTAACATAGCATGGCTAATCAACTTTTAATGATGTAAAAATAAACCTGTTCTTTGGATTTCCATGCATAGAAATTGTTCAAAAGCAAATTGTATGAAAAATGAAAATTCCCTCTGAAAATTTTCCCAAGACTTCACCATGTTTCTTGTAAGAACACGGAAGTGTCAGGCATTGCAGATTAAGAATAAAAATTTGTGTTTGTGATCGGTTTGAAAATTTTGGAAAAAAAAAAACGAAAAAAAAAAACCAGACAAAATAAACCCACCTTGTGCAAGATTAAAAATATTAATTTCAAATTGTTTCCAGAACTGTTCGGTAGTATTAGGTAAAAGTACTACCTACATGAGGATGCTTAATAAAATTTGAGGGTTGTAACATTTGAGATGGCAATAAACATTTAGATTTTTTTTATGTAATTGAGTGATTAAATAGTGAACCAAAAGAAAGGAAATAGAAAACAGAAAAGATATTATCAAAATGGCTAAAGGTTCTTTTTTTTCAGAGGCTTCCTGTTTTCATCATCATAGATTTAAAAAATGGCCTTAAAATGAGTCTAATTCTGTACACTTTAAAATTCATGTTTGGGGTCACAGCAAAGAGATAAGTAAGAATACTCACTTTTCAACTAATCCTTTATAATCCCTTGCAAAAGTAATTACAGCTACTGATTTCTTCCGTTTTACATTTTTAACATAAAAAAATCAAATATTTCAAGGTGTTTTTTGTGGCTTTTGTGGGATAGACCAACCAGAAATAGCACACAGTTATGAAATAAACAGACATGGGTTTTTTTCTGACAAATAAAAGTCCAAAGGTGTTTGTGATAGTTGCAGTTCCATGCCCTGTATTAAACTCAACCCATCTTTCCATGTCTTCTGACCAGAACATCTTCAGTCAACTGTTGCAAACTGCAGCATTTCTAATTATATTTTACTTCCTATTCTTCCACAGCTCTTCCTTTATTAGACTGTTTGGTCTCTAATGTTCTCTAACAACCCTCTAAGGCCTTTTTAACAAACTTAAATACAGGCAGATATCTGTAAATTTTCTATTTAGACAACTTCAGAAAAAAATAACATATATAGTACTGAATTGTACTTAGGGTTTTCAGACTGAAGGAGGCTATAAGGCACACTTTTCTGATTTTTATCCATATAAAACGCTTTAAAATCAAGTAACATTTTTCCCCTCAAAATTACATGCTAATCTCTGTTTTTCTATCATTTGAAATAGTTCTTGTAATATCTATTGATGTTTGAGGTGGTGATGTGCACTAAATGGTAAATACTAAAAGGGAGGTGCAATATCCTCATAGATAAGATTGTAGTGACAAAACACTTTTAGCCTCTCTGGCTTACTGAAAATCAGATTTTTATTACTTACTCTGTGTGACAAGCAGAATTAAGAATAGGGTTCAGGTTTGCTTATTTTGATGGTTGAAGTGTTTCACTGGAAAAAAAATCACTAGTAAAGGTCAGTCATTCCATCACTACTTTAGCAGAAATAAAAACAATATTGTCTTGTGACAGTACAGAGTGATATTACCGTGTAAGAGTGATGAAGCCCACTTACCCATTTATTCATGATCTCATGGTCCGAGGCTGAATGGGCCATTTAGCTCTGCGCAGGGTTATGATGTTGCCAGAAAAAACGTTATAGGGTGGGGCAGATTTCTGGTTAGTAATCATTTATTTGCATGAGTTATGCACAAAGGTTGCTGAGAATGGGTTCGAAGCTCATGTGGATGATACCCAGTGGAAAAGCAAGAAGAAAGGGGAGGGGAGCCAAGTGAACGATTGCCAGGATTATTCAATCTTCCCCTCTCTGCAGAAGCTCTAATGCACTCCATGCCTCTGTCTTCAGGATCTCTTCATTCAGCTCAGTCTCCTCTATTTCTCTCTCCCTTGCTGCATATTTCTGCAGTAAGTAACTGCAGCAGGAGAGCTGGTACTGATACAAATGCCTCTCAGCCTGTTAGGACTGTCATAATGTCATCTGTAACTCACTCTGTAAACTTCAGACTCCTCACTTCCTCCACTCCTCTTACTTCATCTTTTTTTTGTGTTACTTCGATTTTCATGCCTCAAAATTTCTTCTTCTATTTCTCCCCTATAACACTGTCACTGTCCTCTCTCCATCTCCTTCTCCCTGCCAGCTTTGATTATCCTGTGCCCTTTTTCATGCTAGATGTAAGCCAAAAAGCCTGACAGAGATATAGAACTTGAGAAAACACTCCTGACCCTCATTCAATAAGGTTAATACAGCACTGTGAGCAGTAGGGGGGGAAACTGTATGACAACAAAGCCCCACATTGTTTTGGTGCTGCAAATGACAAAACAAGATTAAGGAAACTACTTTTTAAATCGGAAAAACTGAGAAGATGGTGGAAGCAAGGCATGCTCCAATTACAAACAAATTTGGTTTCATAATAAATTGTTTGATAGACTGAGAGTTAGGCCTTTTCATGGATGGAAGAACTCCATTAAGCAGCACAGAACATTTTTAACACAACTCTTAGCACCACAGCCTCCCATGTATTTATTCCAAGCTACAAATATTACACATATACCTGATATTTTGCAACTGTACATGGAGCCGATTCCAAAGTTCTGTTTGGAGCTGTGGGCTATAGACCTCTCACAGTCAGGGAAAAATGAGCCATTATCCTTTGCAGATTTATTGTTTAGTACAAAACAATAACCAGCAGCTTTACTTGTAGGGTTAAAAACAGCAATCCCTTCAAATTATTTGTCTGATACTTAAAATGGATTTAATTAAAGCACAGCAAACTGTAAGTACATCTCTGTCATATTTTTTTAGCATACCCTATTTTGTGTTGTGAACCCAGTGAAAACAGATGGAGGAGGTCGCTCATCTCGTTGGTAAAATTTAAATTTTATCAGCATAAAATTTAACATTTTATCCTATGTATATAGGAGTCATCCTATGTATATATATACATAGGATATACATAGGATTATATATATATATATATTATATATATATTTTTATATATATATATATATATATATATATATATATATATATATATATATATATATATATATATATATATATATATATATATATATATATATATATATATATATATATATATATATATATATATATATATATATATAGGTGTGTGTGTGTGTGTGTGTGTGAATTTTTATGCAATATAAAATTCTGACACAAAAAATGGCAATGATTTTACTAACTTTAATGTATTGTGGTTTTGGGATTCTTAATCAGTATGCCTAATCTTAAAAGAATCTGAATACTACCTGGAAATCTTGATAGAGACATCCCCATTTAATGGTGCTTATTGATTAATTTGTTCCTGCTTCCTAATCAAGATAAAGTCTTAGACCTGACATTGATTTAGTAAAATGTACAAAATGTGGCCTATGTGTCCTACTCAGACAGATGCATGGAAGTCTGTCTGAGTAGGACAGAAAAAAAAAACAGACAAAATAAACCCACCTTGTGCAAGATTAAGGTGGGTTATGTTCATGATAAACATTGATTATCATGAACATAATCAATGTTCAATGTTCATGATTATAATGTTCATAATCATAATCAATGTTCATGATTATGAACATTGTTACATAATCATGCTGACATTAATACTTCTTAATTAGCATTCTCAACTCACTTAAGTAATAGAGATTTTAGAAAAATGAAACAAAGCAGTTAAAGCTCTGACAGTTAAACACATGTGCCATTCTCTTTCTAAACATGGTAATGTTTTCAATACTTTCATAGTAAAGTGAATCATTTAGAAGAAGCTGTTTCCAGATTTTCTCATTGTTTCTGTTACTTCTCACGTGTCACAGCAAACTCGTAGAACCTCTAGTATCTCACAGAAAAAAGAGTCATTCCATCTTCTTATGAGTCATTGTACCCAAAATGGAGCTGCAAAGCAGAGAATGAGGGAGTATTTATGGGAAGAAGAGACGATAATCAGGCCTATCTTTCAGCTAAAAGGACTGACCTGCTTAACAACTCTAGGCACAGTCTAATCCAAACAGAATGCCATGATTAAGGTGAAAGGGGGAAAGTATTACAGCAGCAAGAATTATATCCATATTTGCACACAAAATGTCAGCAAGTCCAATGTTATGTTTTATAAGAAGAAAACCGAGTTATGTGGGGCTTAGCACAGAGAGGGTTTGAGTCTGAATGATGTTACTGTCACAATGGAATTATGTTGCTTTGTAGTTTTGATTTGTGAAAAGTAATGTTTTACAGTTTTAAGTTTTATGGATTAAGAAAAACTGGGAGAGCATAAATTTGAATTTCAATGTCCTACATTCTTTTTCGCAATGTGTTGTAGAAATATACTTTACCTTTCCACTTCACATTTTTATCTCATTTCATAAACTTGAATGAATTCCATTTACATTTTATGTGACAGATTAACAAAAAGTAGTGAATATTTATAAAGTAGATAGGTTTGTAATACTTTTTCTTAGAAAAAAATATGAAAAGGGTGGCATGGTTCCATAGCCCTTTCATTTGGTACACCTCAACCAATTGCTTTCAGAAGACACTTAATTACTTAATAGAGTCTACCTACTGTCATGACATGGTAGAGTAATGTTTTCTTTTTTGCTTCATTTTCACCTTTGTAGCGTTTACTTGGCTCCATGGGAGTGGCCATCGATGCTTACTGGCTGCCAGATGGTAGATATAGTAAACGCTTGTCTTATGTAATGGTTCTCAAGAGGTGCAAATAGCTTTTCGCAATACTTTACATTTGCAAGTGTTATTGTGTGATTTTTATTTGAAAATGTGTGATTCGTTTTTCTTTCTGTTTACAATTTGCTTTTCTGTGTTGGTCTTTCAACAAAAATGGCAACAAAATACACATACGTTTGTGGTTATAACGAGAGAAAATGTGAAAAATGGGTGTGAATCTGCTTGGAAAGCAGGGCATGTTGATTACTTCTGCCCATTTAGAGTACAAAAGTGATATATTACTTTCAGCAGTGAAACTAAAATAACTGTACATGAGAGGCTGAATGAAGTTCTTCAAGGTGCATCCTTCATTTATTTGACAGAGGACTGCTGTTGCAGCATAACAGATCATGGAAGTTCTGCTTTTTTGCTGGTGCTGCAGTTTTATGGTTTGCTTATGTGTTGGTACTAGCAGTGGAATTGCTGACAAATACAGTCATGCATTAGTTTCATTTTCAGGAAGTTTCATAAGTGGGGTTGCAGGTCATTAAAATGCACACAAGCAGATCAAATAAATATTTATTTTCTTTGTATCACTGGCATTTTATTAGACTTAGTGGGGACAGTTGGAAATGCTTTTAACTATGAGACATCCAAAGTATGTGATCTACAATGTTAAATATGTAAATAATTATTGTAAATGGCTTCTAAATGTTTCTTTGAAAAGAATGAATCACTACAGCTGGCAGTAGTATTAGTAGCTGAGTCAGGGTACTGTGGCTTATGAGTTTGCTTACAACCCAATGTATCAGGGCTCCACAGGTCTCCTAGTGTGTCTCAGAAGAGGGAAAAAAAAACAGTTACTAGAATCAGTTTTGATCGGCATTAGTAATGCAACCACATTTCTCCTCCTTTCCACAAAACTGGATTCATGTGAAATCATATGAATTTACAAGGTTTGGGTTTTGCTACTTCCAAAAAATGCAGCTTTCCAACCAAGGAAAATTTGGAATGCTTTATATCAGTGTCAAATCTTATTCCACACCCATATCCATGTTTGAAAAGTCAAGGGCCTCAAATGAATTGTCTCAATCAAAGTGGGTGGTGTAAGTGCAGATAAAGACAGTCACATCCAAATGAGAGCGTTTTCCTGTAATTAATGTTTGGAATCTGAAGGACGGGGTCTGGCCATTTAACTGATGAAAGCTGCTAGGTGCATAATATAGATGTCACATATGTTGAACCAGAAATGATGAAGATTTATGAGGTCTTAATGTGCACATCCTCAAAGAGTCTCCCAACTCTCTCACATTTTCTGTCATGTCAATGGAGTTGACTCCCTCCTTAACCTTAGCATAAGAGTTCACAGCCATCATTGCCACCTCCTCAACCATATTGTCTCCTAGTTGCCCCCTTCAGCTTCCAATATGCTGTAAGAAAATATATTTCTTTTTCTTAGACTAGACTAGACTAAGTTACTATTAGTCTGGTTGGTTTGCTAATTCTTTCTTATTTCCTTTTGATTTGCTGCAGTAAAAGAACCCTGGACAGTTTATTTCTCAGCTTAAAGTTAGTTCACCATATAGTTTGGTTTTGATCAATGCTTTCTATTTGCATTTTTTCCTGTAAGTGTAAATGATCGCTGCACAGTAAGTCTCTTCAAACTGGACGTCTGTGGAGATTTAGGTTTGGCTAAAGAGACATCAGCACTAAGACATAAATTTGATTTAATACAAGTGGGATTACACATAGAAGTCAAATTTCAATGGATCTATTTTGCATTTGATTGAGCCATTTTTAGGTCATGCTGACATGAATAAAATTGGAAGAGTGAGAATTCCTGTGTGACATATCCTTTTCCTCTAGGACTCCACCCTGATATTTGTTTCAATAAATCTCCACCATATGGATTTTCAGCTTCCTGCAATGAGAAATGATTTTTCTGCAGTTTAAAATTTGCTCAGTGATTTTATATGCCTGAAAAAAGAATCATTACATTGTCCCTCAAAAGTGTACACACCCGTGTTAAACTCTCATGTTTTTTGTGATGTAAAAAATTAGACTTGGATAAATACTTTCAAAGTTATTTAAACATATAATGTGATTCTATCATTTATGATTCAAATGACAAATAAAAATAACTGATCATTGCATAACCTGGAGGGTTTTTCTTTTTCTTCTCAAAGCAAATGAACAAACAAACTTATATTTTTAGGTCATATTTTCAAATGGTGTATTTGACACCAAAGCAACACTACACAAAAAGAACAGCATCCTCAGTGAAAGTGATGGCAGCATTATGTTTTTTGGAGTTACTGTTCATTAAATGGGAGTGGAGGTTAAAAAATATGGGAGATAAAACAATATGGTCTCAAAAACTAATCAACTTTGGCCCAGACCCTTCAGCATCCTGCTAGAAAGCTAAAGAGAAAGAGAGTACAGGTATCTGGTAGCTGTTACCTTGCCAGTTTTAGATGTTTTTCTGTATTTTGTCAGCATTTATGACTGTTGTATGAATATTTCAGCAGTTAAAAAACATTTACTATTACCACATATTTGAATATGATAACCTGACATCATCACCTTTGGTATTTTGGACCCACAAAGTGCTGAAATTGCATCCACATTCATTCACACCTCTCCAACTCTCTGACGAGTGTACTGGCCAGGTTGGAAAGGATAAGGTTTGTGGTTCTTCAATGCTCAAATAAACTAAATCCCAGATAGAGCGGCATGTTACTCAGAGGAGCGGTTAGATCATTCATGGTGGAGGGAGAAGTACATAGGAGCCAAATGAACCCTGGAAACCTTGTGCTGAAATAAGATGGATGATGAGAGAGAACAAATTTTGCTACCCTAGTCTGTCAGATAAACACTTTAAGCTTAGTGTGAATTTTTGTAACAGATCTGTAACAGTGTACTGTTATCCCTAAGTGTTGGATACGTCGTGTATGTAAACGTAGTTCAACAGCAAGCCAAACTCAATTTTCCTGAGCCAGGTAGCCGAGCGTCTTGCTCCTTTATTACTCTTCTTACAATTTTGTGCAATTGTGAAGGAAGCTAAATGAAAGCGTTGAGTGAAACTATAAAAAAAGAAACAGAAAATAGATATGCATTAACTCTAAATGCACAGAATAAACTTCTAATATCCCGAAACATAAATTACAATTAACCTTAGCTGTTGTTAAACAGTCACGAACCTTACAATGCAAAAAAAAAAAGATGGCTAATTACTGGAAAAACGCTTTGGAGAAACGATCTAAAACATATAACACCAACAGAACACAATTTAATCTTACAGCCATTGCTTTCGGAGGTGCTGGAAAACGTTAATGACACAGGAGGCGAAGTTTGTGCATCAATAACAGGCTTTCTTTCCGCAAGCACCTGTTCCAACTGCCACTGCCTCTGCTACTCACAATGCACTGCTACCTTAAAATGCCCCTTCAAAATAAAATACAGTTAAACCAACGCTGTAGTGTAGAAGTTTCTTTTAAACTAAATTATTAAGGCATACTACTAACTACTAGCCTTGGGCAGAACAAACAGGTTTAAATATTTGAATGATCATTCTTGAGAGCTAGATGCTGCTGAAATTTTTCTTACACTACTTGACTGCCTCAGGTCTGAGAGTGAACTCCTGAGTTTGGTGGATGCACAAAGAATCATTATTTGACTGATTCTTGAACATAATTTAATAAACATATAAATTATTGTTTTTACCTTTAAATAGATAATTCTTCATATGTCTTGGAAAGAATGAACTGCACCAAATTGTTAAGGTGTTAGCTCTTTGTTTAAACCTGAGTTAAGATAAGTGATCAGCATCTAAAAAAATCAGGTTATACTTCTCTCCATTTCTTCTGTTTTTCTCTTGCTTTTTGAAGCAGAGTCTTCAAAAGCACATTTTGAGATTTATGAATCACTTATTCTATTTAGGGAACCTTTGCAAACTTTTTTTGGCATTAGAACCAAAATCAGACATAAGCACAAAGACTGCAATGTATAAAAATGCCATAGTTGGAATTGATTCCAGGTCACTGATTACAGTCACTAAAACACAGCTGTTGATTTTTGAAACCTTGACTTAAACTCTGTGATAACAAATAAATGGAGTTGTAGTTTCCAAAAATACTGCCTAATCTTGTGATGCTGAAGTTATGCATCTCGTGATCTTATGAGTTGAATGCATGTCAGAGATAAATCTTGATGTTTCACAAAATGCTCCCAAAAACGTGTTTAGTTTCTTCCTCATATGTGGCAAGGTAAGAAACGGGGTTAGAGTAGCTTGACACAAACACACACTAGTTTAAGTTTTGCCCCAATATTGTTGATTCCCACTTCATATTTCATGCATGTTGGATCCCTTTGGTAGATGAAACTCATATTATTAATCACAGACTAAAAATAAAACAAGCACATCTCTGTGATAGAGAATGTGACCAAACAATCTCTCTCCAGAGAATCTTGAAATGGTGAGAACTGCTTAATTATAACCCACTCCGTGTGTGTATGTGTATGTAGGCATGCGTGTATGTGTGTGACTGAGTGCAGATGCCTTTATGAACAGGGAGAGGTTTCTGGCCTTCATTTCTTCATCTATATGTAATCGCCTTTTGGAAGGAAACATGTCCCAGCACAATGATGTTTTTTAAGCTGTTTTCTATACGTCTCTATTTAGAAGGATTCTAAGTTTTATGATCTAAGAGTAATTTAGATGTGCAGTAATTTGATGAATTCATAACAGACAGTTATGAAATCATCTTTTTTGCAATATAGTAGAGGCTTTTGTCTGATCAGTCATCCATAAACAACCTTTACTTTACTCACAGTTGGCCTTCTTTAAACTTCACAATCATTACATTGGGAACGCTGGTTCTCACTAATATAGATCAATGACTTGTTAGTGAACTGGTTGACCTAGACTTATCTTTATAGATTACTAACATGAGGAATCTGATCTTTTTAGGTTTGTTCCACAAGACTTCATTTTGAAGTGATTGTGACTTTGGTATTTCTGATGCTACAGGAATTGTTTAGGACACATGAAATGCAGGACTTTTATTTGGACAGTTGTTTGTAATTCTTTGACCAATAAATTCCATTAGGTGTAATTGGACACTAGCTATGCTACAGAAACATTTCAACGACAACTGATAGAATCAGGATATGGAATACCTCTCATTATGATCGTGATACTAAGTCAAAGAAAATCAAAACTCTTGAGTGAATGTAACTGAAAGTGAAAAATTTCATTTAAAAACTTCTAAGACAGCAGAGTTAAAATACATTTCACCAACACTTCTTGTCTTTCACATAACTCAACTCAAACTCTGTGCAAATCACCAAAAAAAAGGCAAGGATGTTGTTTGTCCATGAAGAAATTACTCCAATTGTTGGTTATTTGACCACTTTTCCTTCTCTTTGCCATGGCACAGACGGAAGAATTACAAACATTATTCTAACAGGAACAAAATAAAATGTCACTAGAGTGTAACCTCTCACCTTATTGTTTGACAGGTCAAGAACATAGTCAGCTGACCTGAACTGGGCCACATTCTGCATTGTTTAGACAGATTGTTCGCCAGGACATCTCACTGCTTTTGCTTTTGTGTTTTGTCTCAACTTGCCATGTGTCATTGCAGAGACTCTCTCAGCTGACAGCGTTTGACCAGATCAGGCTTTGCAAAGCATTATTCCCAGTGTATGCCTTTGTAGATGTTTGGATCTGCACCCTGACAATCCTGTAAGCAGAGGAAGGATTTGCATATGTGGGCTTCAGACTCTCTTGTTGAAGAAAACTGGAATGAAGTCAGAAACAGCACGCAGAGAAAACACAAGCACAAGACTTCAAGTGGAAACTATTCAAGACTGAAGTCCCATCTGCTTTCACTTTAGGGTCTGAGTCTAACCCTTATAAAGATCCTTCCAGAGCACTTTTCGTGCACTTCACCTTCTGTCCATTCTTCTTTTTTTTTGTTCCTCACTTTTCTCTAAAGCTAAAATTTTGATCTTATTCTATATTGCTGATTTGTATAAGCTTCAGGGCGATCAGGTTACTTTTCAATTCTTGAGTTTTATCTAAAACGTTATTTCCTATAATGACTTGGAGAAAAGATCTGAGTGTTTTGGTCGAGCCAATTGCCATTTAAGAAATGTAGTGAACAGTAACATTAGAAATAATTTGTTCTCACTCATATTCTAATCTTAATTAGTTATATGAGAAATAGTGCATACAAAAGTATCTGCTACAAAACTAAATGGAAACCAAAGACAACATCCTTTAGATTTTAGCTCTTTATGATGCATCTTTAAAGTGGTGTTTTGTGAAGATATATTCAGTAATTATCTCCTTGGCTGCTGTAGGCAACTAACAGCATTCTCAAGCTCTGAGGGAACTAACACCTACTTTGAGCTGATTTCAGCAATCGAAGGCAATCAAACTAAAAATGATAAAATAAGTGGAATAGAACATTGTATTTTCATACACTGAACACTTTCATATTCACCTTTCCTGAGTTTGTTTCTGTTTTTCTGAATCAAACTAGAGTGTTACCACACTAAATTCCACTGGACAGATGTTGCCCTATAGCCCCTATGAAGCTCCCTATGATGGACAAGAACTTTGGACCTTGTGTTCCCTCGCCCGGACGGGGGTCACAGGGGCCCCACTCTGGAGCCAGGCCTGGAGGGGGGGGGGCACAATGGTGAGTGCCTGGTGGCCAGGCTTTTACCCATGGAGCCTGGCCAGGCTCAGCCCGAAGACGAGACATGGGTGCCCCCTCCCATGGGCCCACCACCTATGAGAGGGGCCAAAGCGGTTGGGTGCAGTGTGAGATGGGTGGCGGCCGAGGGAGGGGCCCTGGCGGTCCGATCCTCGGTTGCAGAAACTGGCTCTTGGGACGTGGAATGTCACCTCTCTGGTGGGGAAGGAGCCGGAGATAGTGTGTGAGGTTGAGAGGTTCCGGTTAGAAATAGTTGGTCTCACCTCGACGCATGGCTCTGGTTCTGGAACCAGTCTTCTTGAGAGGGGCTGGGCATACTTTCACTCTGGAGTAGCCCACAGTGAGAGGCGTAGGGCAGGAGTGGGCATACTTGTTGCTCCCCATTTCGGCACCTGTATGTTGGGATCTCTGGGGACGAGGTCGCTGAGGTGGTTAAAAAGCTCCTCGGTGGTAAGGCCCTCGGGGAGCCCTCGGGGGGTTTCTCCAGGAGTATGGCATACCAGGCCCTTTGATACGGGCTGTCAGGTCCCTGTATGACTGGCATTAGAGTCTAGTCCGCATTACCGGCAGTAAGTCGGTCTTGTTTCCGGTGAGAGTTGGACTCCTCCAGGGCTGCCCTTTGTCACGGATTCTGTTTATTACTTTCATGGACAGAATTTCTAGGCGCAGCCAAGGTGTTGAGGAGATCTGTTTTGGTGGCCTTAGGATCTCATCTCTGCTGTTTGAGGATGATGTGGTCCTATTGGCTTCATCAGGTCGTGATCTGCAGCTCTTGCTGGAGTGGTACGCAGCCGAGTGTGAAGCAACCAGGAAGAGGATCAGTGCCTCCAAATCCAAGGCCATGGTCTGGAGCCAGAAAAGGGTAGACTGCCTTCTCTGGGTCAGGGGGGTGTCCTGCCCCAAGTGGAGGAGTTCAAGTATCTCAGGATCTTGTTCACAAATGAGGGAAGAATGGAGCGGGAGATCGACAGGCGGATTGGTGCAGCGTCTGCCGTGAAGCAGGCGCTGTATCAGTCTGTCGTGGTGAAGAGAGAACTGAGTCAAAAAGCAAAGCTCTCGATTTACCAGTAGATCTACATTCCCACCCTCATCTATGGTCATGAGCTTTGGGTCATGACCAAAAGAATGAGATTGGGGATACAAGCGGCCAAAATGGGTTTTCTCTGCATGGTGTCTGGGCTCTCCCTTAGAGATAGGGTGAGAAGCTCAGTCATCCGGGAAAGACTCAGAGTAGAGCCGCTGCTCCTTCACATCGAGAGAAGCCAGTTGAGGTGGCTTGGGCATCTGGTCAGCATGCTTCCTGGATGCCTCCCTGGTGAGGTGTTCAGAGCAGGTCCCACTGGGAGGAGGCCCCGGGGAAGACCCAGGACACACTGGAAGGACTATGTTTCTCGGCTGGCCTGGGAACTCCTTGGGATTCCCCTGGAGGAGCTGGAACAAGTGGCTGGGGAGAGGGAAGTCTGGACCTCACTTCTGAAGCTGCTTTCCCCTTGACCCAACTCCGGATAAACCGGAAGAAAAAGGATGGATGGATGTGTGTATGGATATGTGTATGGATATGTGTATGGATGGATGGATGGATGGATGGATGGATGGATGGATGGATGGATGGATGGATGGATGGATGGATGGATGGATGGATGGCAGATGTTGCCAGCTGTATCAATTTAACTCATTAGCCAATTGACAGCCATTTGCAGAAAAAATATATCTATTACATTTTTCAGAGCATGTGGAGTGAACTGACAATTTTAAGTTAATGACAATTTCTGTCAATAGCCTACTCTAAGAACATTAGCTTCATTGCACAAAATTTGTTTGGATGAAAATTGCAATGTACTCAGTACAAATTGCAATGTACTGAGTCTGGTTAATATTGAATCGTTTATCACAGTATTCCATAGATATAGACATTTTAGATCAAGCTGTTTGTAACTGATAAAGCTTGTTAAAATAGAAGGTCAGTCCAACAAGATTTACAACTCTATTTTTACAAACCGACAATGATATTGCACCTACCATGGGTATGAAAACTAATGGGAATAATATCTTATTAATTACAGAGGGTTCAGTCTAATACAGGTTCAGTATTCACAGAATCACTTATGTGCAGATTTTTATGTGGAATGTGACTCCAACATTTTCGTGGAAAATTTGCCAATTTGCCAATGTTTTTCATGGAGCACACCTAAAATATTTCAAAGAAAATGCAGCTTAAGTATGGAGAATTTTTTTCTGCCAGAAAATTCCTCCATACTTAGGGAGCTGAAATACCTAGGCACAATACTACGTACTTGACATGCCATCGGCTGACGCTTGGAATTGGAAATGATTGGCTGTTCCTAAAAGAGTGGATATATGGAAGACTGCAGATATTAGTTTCTATGGTAGTGCTCAGAAAGTTTCCACTATGCTTATTAATGTATATTGGAAGGGGTTATGTTTAGAGGAGGTTTCAGATATTTGCAAATTTTAACCATTCATGGGTGGCTGTGCTCCCTAGCCCCTGTGAACACCATGATTCTTCTAGAACTAACAACTTCCTGTCTGAGGAGTGTTATTGTTAGCGTGACCTCATATATCCTAAGTCTCTTGTTTTCATTGAGTGCAAAAAGATGGAATTTTTGAGTTTTTACTCAGTCAGCAGTTCATTTCTCAGTCCATCTCTATTTGGGATGTGACACTACACTTTAAGCTCGCTCTTAAACATCCCTAATACCCAAAAGATGCCACATAATCAAAATAAAAACATATTTTCAACCACTGTTATTCACACCATAATTAGGGGGAAAAACACACAATGAAACTGTACAAAAAGAAATGTAAACCATTAGAGATTGCTAAAAGCCAGTTAAATACATAGTTTTTGGGGTTTTTTTAGTATTACAATGTGTGCATCTGCGAGAATAAAGAAATATTTTCTGAGATTTATAGCTCTTGGTTATTATAATTCAACCATGTAAAATATAAATCTTTTGCCCTTTTCTTTGTGGTTTATAGTGTCTGAGAACAAGACAACTTTTAACAAACAGTTGCACAAACAACCACAGAGAAGCACAACAGCATTAAATAGTCTCATAGCTGAATAAACACAAATGTCGAGTACACTCTGAGCTCACATGGTCTCACCATAATGAATGGTTGCCATGCTAAACCAAGTCAAACCTCACTGAGTCAACACCACAACTCTGAGTCCCATTAAATTCTCAATGGCATAAAAAAGCGCCGCTGTTCTAGTGCTGTTGGAAGTAAACCAAGAGGCCTTTGAAACCCTGTTAGAAACTCTGTGAGTTTGCCGCTGACTGAGGGAGCTCCTGCGTGGTGAGTTATGTCCATCTGCTAATGCGTTTTCAGCATGCTGTCTTTCCCTGCCTCCCTCTCAGTATGGAATGGTTTGGATTGTCACACTCTGCAGCCAGTGCAAAGACCAGGTCAACTCCCCGGCATGTACTGTTCCCTCCAGCCGTCAGGGGTAGGGCTTTTGTGTCTGAATTAAGACTTTCAGACTTTAAGACTTTTATTTCAGTGTTTTTAACATTAAAAAGAAGTTAACCAAAGCAGTTATTTGAGCCATTGAGAATTTCTTTTTCTTTTTTTCTTTTTTTTTGTTTGTATAACAAAAGGAAATTCCACCAAAATCTGAAGAATAGATGGACAGAATGACGAATTAGTGGCTGACCACTGCATGTCCCAGAGAGACATATACTGTACATTTATGGGTTGATAACTGTTTATTAATGAGCAGTCTAAGTCAGTCTTAATACTTGTGTGAAAAGAGGCCAAGCTCTGCTCAGAGAGCTTATGTGTGACCTTGTAGTGTTGGAGAAATCAACTGGTTGACTGCGTTACCTCCTATCTATCTAATTCCTCCCATAGGATGCCAAGCATCCACGCAGGGCACATGAATAAGTCATGAAGTACAGGCATCTTTTTGTTTGAGGTGTGACCCTTTACTTCTGCAATCGCCTTATTTCTTCCAGCATCTTGCTTATTTAAATTCAAGAGGGCAACTTCATTAAAGCAAGACCAGCCTGAGCAGATTTGCTTCAGGGCTAGTTTTCTTTGGAAAGACGCACACTTGCCCTTTAATTTGACTACCCTTTAATTCTCCTTTGGGTCCCCTTGAACAGGTCAATTTATTCATCTATTGATTTACTTGTTTGCATGTTAGCCTTCTGTGAATGTGAGTGGTTTCTCTGTGGGATTCTCAGTTGACTGCAACAAGAGCAGCCTTGGACATCCAGGTCAGATAGCAAGTCAGGTTTCTTACAAAACACTATAAGTAGACTAATGACACATTCAAATCCTGAATTACAAGCAAGGAAAAAACTCAAAGATTTATGTTTTGCTGACAGTTTTTTGCTTAACTTGTTTTGTGTTTTATAGTTTGAGCTGAATTTTAGACTAATCTCAAGGGAGTCAGATCCACATGATGTGGGCATAGAGGTCACAGGTTGACACACAAAGTCCTTAGGAAGGGTGAGGCGTTACAGATGATTGAGTATGAGAGAAAGAAAAACAAACTGAAACTGAAACCTGATGCCTCTTGGAACTTATGTAAAACTGTGAAGGGATTCAGAGAAGGAATTAACAATATGAGCAGACAGAATGACTGGGAAACAATCCTATAGTACACTGATTTTATGTTTTTTCTTTTTATACAGGAAAAAACAAAGAAATTATAAATCAGCATTTTACATAATGAAACTGTAGAAAGTACTTCTTTATGGTTTATTTTGCTTTTGCTACTTCATCACACTTAAATGTTTCAGATGTTTAAATGAACTGAAATATCAGACAAAGATGGCTTTAGTACATAACACTTGTTGGCATTTGTTCAATGTTTATGTTTTGTATCTGATTTTATTAGCATGTTTTTAAGTTGAAAGATGCATGGTAGTTGAAAAGTAATTCATGAAAGGTCAGTTAATGATATGTCTTTTCATAGTTTGGAGTGATCTTAATTTGTTAACGTTTAAATAATAATAAGATATGGCTGTAGAAATACAGAATCACAGTAGGCTGAGGGTTCAGGGTAACTGAGCAAAAGGTTACACTCATCCTAAACCCTCTCAGCAGTTTAATCAAAAAATATTTTATTACGTAAGTTTTCAGGTCCACTGTTTGCTTGACCAAATAATACCTGTCTTTGTATATGCAATTGTGCAAAAAAACAAACAAAACAAAAAAACAGTTGATTACTTCAACCTTTAAAATCCATTAATCTTTTCCAGTGCCTTTCTTGGACTGAATGTGAAATCCTTCTCCATCTTTTCTTTTGACATACTTTGCCTGTTTTGGAAGCCCTTTCTAAAATCCACTCATATTTAGGGCCTGTTTTAGGTTAACATAATTGGTTACAAGAGGTTCCAATTGTTGTTTGCAAAGGCATTACACAAACTCTTCTGTGCTTTGTTGCCCTTGTCACTTTTCAGGTTTTTAGCATTAAATTTCAGAACAAATGTGTGTTTTCAAAAAAGAACCACTTCAACATTGTCTGATAATGTTTGATATGGCTACACTTCTCTGCTTACATTTACACTTCTAGCTTCATTGGGAAATGGAAATGCATTGACAGAACAGTGCAGTTGGGGAAACACTGTGATCTACATTAAAAATGAATTTCTCTGTGATTCCTTCTGTGTCATCCTTTTTGTTTTGTTGATATGTAACTTGATATACACTTATTCAATCCAAGATCTTCTATGCAGCTAGGCAGACTTTAAAGGGAAACATTTCTGTCCAACAAGCTAGAAAGTACAGCTCTGGCAAGAAGAACCATGTGCAGAATTAGCAATGACTGGAGATACAGAGGTAGATCAGAGTTATTTCGAGAATCTCTCTCATGTATGTAAACACAGGTCTGAAAACAAATGTTAGCAAGTCAAACATCTGTCAATTGCACCACAAATTCATAACAAAGTAAGAACTGTGAGGCAACATGTGCATCTACTTTGGATGATTTTTTTATGTGTTGTTGGCATACTTTGAATAAAGTATGAAACTTATTTTTGAAAAACAAACCTGTCCGGGATGCTGTTTGTGCTTTGCAAATATTTGCAAATACTTGTCACTTTTTGTCTGTACTTGTGCTTCACATCATGCTTGAATAAGCTGCAAAGAAGAACCCACAAAAGAAGATGATACTCTGAAAGTTATTAATTTACCTGACGCATGATGTTGTTGAACAACAGTTTGAAATCAAGCATATTATTAACATCTGGAGAATGCATCCTTTGTTTATCTTGGAACATGACAACATTTGAAGTGCAGAGACTTTGATCATATGTGTTTTTCTAAATGAATGTCATTAATCAGTCATCTATCTTTGGGTCATCCCTCCTCTACTATTTATTTAGATTCACAGCAGTTAAACCCATGTTCCTTTTACTTGTGGTACTTCTGAAGATGAAGTGGATAAAACTAGTGGGGAAAAATAAATATTGAAATGGATTTTTTATGACCATGACGGACATGTGTCTCAGCAATCTTGCCAGCTCCAGCTATTAAAAAATAAGCAGATTTGAATAGTACACCCCAATCAAAGGCTTTGAGTTGTCATGACAGACCACAGTTTAAGCCCTGGTCCCATGAAGCAATGTTGAGTCTGGTTACTTTAAGTTTCTTTTCCTTCTTAGATTAGTGTTTAGAAAAGTTGATTTCATTTTAGTCTGGCCATCGCCTTCCTGTGCTATTTCGCTCAATAAAATCTAGAGTCTGGGCTTTCTCCCATTCACTTGGATTTTTCCAGTAGAACCTCTATTAGACCAATTGCCAAACAGAAGAAGTTATGAACGATGATATCGATTTTCTGCACTGTTTTAGAATTTTACTTTGTAGGCTTATCAATTGCAATAGAGGAAGTGAACTGAGCTGCTCAGTTGGCTATTCTTCCAAATGTTGAACATTAACAGATCGGATCAGCAATTCTGTTTTTGCAGTGGAGGATGGTTATTTACAGTGCAGGCAATACTACTTATACACTAAAATGATCAATACCACAGAAAGCTATGACAAACAAGTGCATTTTATGAAAGCATTTTTCTCCCTTTTTACTGACTAATTTCAATGTGTTTTTGAAGACAACCCCTTATTAACTCAGAAACCAGCAGAACACATAAATCCATTCGTCACATCAGTAGCATAGATCTCTTGGAAGACAGCATTCTGTGTTCTACTAACTCAGGCTCAGGATTTTCCAACTCTCCTACCGAGTCAATGTTTTGGTCCCAGCCAACAGCACAGTGAGGAAAACAAAAACATACTTGCCATATAAGGCTATAATGTTACCTTGTCCACAATCCTTAAAGCAGATGTCTGTGTGCATGCTGTGTGCAGATTTAAATTGCCAAAGTCTGATTTTTAGATCTTGAGTCAGACCATTTAGGAGAGAGGATGTTGTCAAATTTTTAAAAAGCAGTTTAATGTTAATATACAAAGTTGGATAATGTCCATGTCACCGTAAGAGGCTACAAAGATTGAGATCAGGGTTTTTGGACATGTAATTCAAGTCTATGTATTGGCTATTGATCATTTGTCTCTTTCCATTCAATAGCAGGTTCAATATTTGCCTTTGTATATGATTGTTGTTTACATGTTGATGTTTTTGGTAAAAAGGCAGTCACTTGTATAGTCACTTGCAGAAGCATTCACACCCCTTTTCTCATAATTATTATGAGACAAACATAAGTTTTAATATATATTATTGGGATGATAAGTGATACGCCGACACAGACATTATTGTAAAAAATTAAGACATTATTGTAAAAAATAGAAAATCAACCAAGGTTTTCAAAATCCTTAGCACCGTTTCCATTACTAATGTGAGCAAATCTCTGTCCGTATTCTGCTGATGTGGAGAAAAAAAAAACACTTTTGCAATTGTGTTGTTTCCATTAAATAAGAAATTACATTAAAAACACACATAAATAAGCTTATTCATGCAATAAGTCAATAAAAATGATGGTAGCAACAGATATAAAAAATTACATGAGATATTCTCATATTTAAGCCATCAGAGGAAATGTCTGCGTCTTATTAAGGTGTTGAAGCAACAAGCGCCTTATACTTGGCAGCGGTTATGTATATATGCAGTATTTTGGGGAAAGTGTAGTTAGTGATTTTATACAACATTCTTATGAACTTTGCAATGCTGTTGTCCCAAAACAAACAATCATCCTCAACTTTCTGTTATCTTTGTTGACTATAGACAAAAACAACTATTAACATCCAGCTGTTACTCACGTGATGTGAAAAAACTGTTTCCAATGCAGTTTTGCAAAATGCATCTTAATGCAGCTGAAAAACCATCTAAACCTAGCGTAAGGTTTGGGTTTTTTTGTTGTTGTTTTTTGGGGGGGGGTTTTACCAAAAAACATCTTTTTGAAATTTTGCATGTTTGCAGTTAAGCAATATATTTTTGTAATTTCAATTTATGCAATGTTATGGCTAATGGAGATGCAGCACTTTACAAACAAAATTCACAAAAGTGTGGAATACATTTCACTGTATTTACAGATGCAGATGACTATTCTTCCACCAGATTTGCACATTTAGACCATACATTTTTTTCACTGTAGGGTGAAGGAAAATGTTTCTACATTAAAATAGTACTGTGCATTAGAAATGTTGTCATCAAACGTGCTCTTTGAAATATCACATTTGTAAACATTTCAAGAATAAAGGAAAACTTTAAATTGCAATAAATAACGTTTTTAGTATGGCAGGCAGATTTTTACATAAAAATTGAGGGGTGTCTGAAACATGGTGACCTTGCATTTTTGAAATATGATAAAGGAGAATTGCCTGCAAACACAGAGACACTGAGCACTTTTGACATGTAGGATGTCTGGATGTTTTCACAATCTAATTTCATTCTAAGTTTGCTTTGATGAGTAGTCTTGCCTGTGGGGGCCCAGCATAGGAAATTGCTCTTTGGGTGGCATCAGCCCCTTGCATACCTAAAACTTTGGTATGCATGCAGAATTTTACCCCACTTGAGGAAATAACTCATATATTAGCTTTTAGGTTTCTTCACTAAACAAGAAAAATTGAAGACAAAATTTCAAGATAAAGAATAGTTTATACTGGATGCTTTCAAATCTAAAAGCACCCAACATTTGCAGGTGACTCTTAGTGTGACCACTTAGGCACCACAGCAGCCAAAAAAGGCAAAGGTCAACGACAGGCTTAATGCATTGCTTTCCCCTGGTGTCTGTGGCTTAAACAGGGAGGAGGAATGAGAGTGAACACAGATGAGGAGATCAAGGATGAAGAGGAAAGAATGTTTGCTTTTTTTGCAGTAGGGGGAGATGGGCTTGTCATTTGAAAAGGTTTTGAGGGGATGTTTGCTCTTCTCTTAGAGGCTTAAAAGCACTCTGGGCATCTATCTTCCTCTATTAGCATTTTGAGAGGCTAGATGGAATGAAGAAATTTGATCATTAGGGCACAAACAGTCACCTCACAGCAAGAAGGTCTCCAGCTATCAGCATTAGTGGCTTTTGTGTGCATTTTAGGTCCCATTGTGGTTTTTTACACCATCATTCTGATTTTCCCTGTGGTTTTTGGATAATTGTTGACTAAATTTAAATAAGAAAACAATAGGTGGTTGTGAGACTTTATATTGGTTCAATAATGTACTGGTGACCAGTCCTAGTGTTTTCTCCTCTGGAGACATCTGAGATCAAAATTACCACCACTCTCCAAGCTAGATTCACTCCATTACAGTCTAATCCTTGGTTAAAAGTTTACATTTTGAAATGCTCAAGAAATTTAAATATTTTCATAAAACCAAAGAAATGAATCCACACAAAGTTTTTCTTTGTTCTTTATGAAGAATTTTAAAAAAACAACAAAGAAACAAAACAACTAATGTACAAAAACAGGAAATTGCACATAATGCTTTGGAATAGTCTTTGTTAATTCTACACATAGTTGTGTTGAAAGGACTCCTTCCCACAATGTTGCAAAAATCACATTAAAGATTTTGGTTGTAGTATGACAATGTAAAAATGTCTGAAGGATATGAGATACATTGTGATTAGTTGATATGCCCAGGATCTAATGTAATCTTTTCACATCCTTACCCTCTGACACTTACCTTTTTTGTGCTCTCTGTCTGACATGTCTACTGACATGTACATTATTTATCACTGAAAGGCCCTCTGGGTAGACAGCACTGTACATTGAGCGCAGTCTGGCCCAGAGCAGAGCTTTCATCATCATTGTGAGCTTTACAAAAGCTGTCAGCCAGATATAGGACAAATGTGTAATTAGAAAATGGAAATAAAATAATATAATTTACCATTCCACATTAATCTCTTTACATATTGTGCTACCTTTTTTACAATTCCAAATTCTGGTTACAAATGTAGTTAGGTGGTCACAAGGCTTCTGCTTACCAGGCAACAGTGCAGTACAAAGGTCCCAGGAGAATTTGACTAAAAAATTTATGTCCAAATTTAGGTCAAACAAACCACATACGATCCAAGTATGACACAGATTCTGCAGCAATCATATCTACTGCTGCATTTACATAAAACCATTAGATGAGCACAAGGTCCTCATGTGGAAGACATAAAAGGTGCAAAAAGATGTAAATTGGACCAAAAACCATCTACAAAATCTGTTTTGTTCTCATGTTCTGAAGGTCAACATAAGTGCTTACCCCACATATGTCCTGTTGACTGACTGCTATCTCTGGTTCCACTCAGAAAAATCATTAGTTTTTTTGTAAATATATATATGCACCCAGTTATGTTAGTAACTGGAATCATCACAGCTGCAAAATTCAATGTATTTTTTTGAGAATTCATGTGGTAAATCATCATTTACACATATTTAAAAAGTGCATAAACAATCCATTGCAGCCTTATTCCAGTTCAGTCTCTCCAACTGCCTCTTAACCTATGAGACAGATAGACAGGAAGCAAGGGGATAGGAAGTTTTTTTTTTCTTTTCAATCCCATAAAATACTTTCAAGTGTGCATCTCTGGCATGACACCATGTGAAAAAGTTCTAGTATAAATTGCTTTTTTGCGGGGGATTTTCAGTAGCAATTCACCTGACCAGAAGTCTTTACAAAAATGCCCCCAAACACATTTACTTCTAGGAAATATACACAATTTTACACAGCTTGCTCACTGGAGGATGTCAATTGCAATTCACATTTCAGGAGGGAGAAATAGCTAGGAATTTTCTTGGGGAAAATGTCTCCACCTCAATTGTATTCGGTTGACAGGATATGAGTTCCTCCTATAAACCTAAAGACTGCCTGGTGTTTCTGTAGCGGCTTGTTTGATCACAGTTTGCTTCATCTCTCCCACAGCCCCACCAGGTGGCTGCTTGAATGTCCAGTGTGGTCTCATTACATGTTGAGGTTAGTTCAGGGTTTTTTTTGACTTTCTAAAAGAAAACATGGGTTCATTTCAGGCTTCAAAGAATTAAATAAAAACCAAAAATTAAAGATGTGCTTTTATTTAAAAACAAAAAAAAGACATCTCACAATACACAATACGCTGGCGGTCCTGCATGCTACAAAACACTTTACAGACACACGATTTTGGAAATTCCCTGGTCAAAAAAAAGTATTTGTTGAAGGTTCCATTTCAAGCTGGTGCAAGGCTGTATGAAAACCTAAGCAACATTTATTCAGGGGTGTTGCGGCTGGGGGGTTGGCTCTAAATTTGCTTAAGTGATAGGCTGTCTTCTGTTACATTTCTATTTTTCTTCTTCATGTTGATTACTCCACTTAAAATTTGTCATTTTAAGTGTTCATCTACTAAAAAGTGATGTGATCCAGGCCTGAACTGAATAAGCGCTCTGGTAATAGTGGACAAATCACTTTAAAACCTTCTTTTTCCAAGACAAATTTCTCTTATGGGAGACTAATAAAATTATCTTGTCTTATCTTATCTTTAAAATGTCACCTCAAGAAAAACTAAATATTTTGACCAAAAACTTTAAGTCTCATTCAAAGTGGTGGAAATATTTGGGAGATATTTTGTTACACAAAACCTTTCTCACCTTTTACAAATAGACTTAGGTCCTCTGTTTCCTGAGCGGATTGGCATGTTCACTTTGATGTGGGGTGGGTCTTTCCTGTGTTGTGTGTGCGCGTGTGTGTGGGCAGGCCTCCCCCTAACACAGCTGTGCTTGGGGCAGAGCTTAGACTAAGGGGTACTTGCTATCCCGCCTTTTCACTCTGGCAGTGTTTAGATACAATGCGTGACCCAGAGCATGTCATAAACCTGCAGAATAGGGATCAAACACAGCTGTAAAACACCAACCTTGGCAACTGAGGCAAACACATCTGATCACAGCTTGCTCATTTGGCCACATCTGTGTGTGTATGTGTGGGTGTTCCATTATGTGTGTGTACATTGTGTGGCTGTATCAGGCTTTGGTGCGTTCTGCCAAATGAAGGTAGCTACATTCAAAAGTAAAAACAAACTCAGGAAGCATTATTAACATCTTTGGCACACAGTGCAGCATTAAGTGCACATGTGCAAAGCATCAGTGGGATGACTAATTCCTCCTTCAAAAGAGTCGGATGCAGAAAAATAATGTTCAATATCCATCAATACTAATACATGTCAAAACATCTAAGGCAGCACATGTGATTGTATCAAGCTGTCAGTTGAGTTTTTAAGGAAATACAGAACTCTTGGGAAGCCTATCTTGCTTTGGTAATGCTGTGTGTTCATTACTGTCAGCTGATTGAGTTTAGTAGATTTAAAAATTTCTGTAGTGTGTCTAATAAAACAGCTCAAGATTCAAATATTTGACAGAGTGAGTTAAATGTTTATTTTTACTAAAAGTAAACTGCTCCCCAATAACGGCTTGATGAAGTTATCATGGAAACATCTCTGCCTTTGATGACATGCTCTGACTACAGAATTCTACTTTTGCTCCAAATAAGATTATACATGAAAGCACTGGGTGCAGTTTAGAACAGGCAAGCACATTCTTTTATTAAAGAGGTAGTTCAAGGTTTTTGGTGTGAGGTTTTTATAGACGACTATGAACAGCTAAAGTCTTACCTGGAGTGTATAACTCTTTGTGTAAATCCTCATAATTGGAAACCCCAATCTGAAGCTAATGGTTAGCCTGAGAGGGGCCAAGAACAAAGCAGACATTTCCCATCGAAAATCAAGTACAATCTTAAAAACGTCCTTGCTGTTCTTGCAAAAGCTCTTTTAAGAACTCTTTAACTGTCATCACTTTTCCATGGAGCAGTGATTTACAGAGAAACCAATTTTTTTTATTTTTTTTTATACACAGAATGATAGACAATTAAAGCTACAACAAAGTTGAAAAGGTGAAAGTTGACTGTTTTTATATAAAATATGTGAAAAAAAACTATTTGAGGACACCAAAGCAGTTATATGTTGCATGTAAAATAATAACCAATTTCAGCCTTTTAGAAGGACTGTAATATGAAAATTCTTACCTTCTCAATTTTAACAATAATAGAATCAGAAAAAGATTTTAGGGACTGAATGTTTTTGACCCAAAGAAATCTTTTAGTGAACCTTCCTCTGATTCAGTTTTGACTGTGATCAGCTTCTATGTTAATTCTGAGATTATGGTATACGCATATTATTTATACTGAAACGTTTATATGGTAGTTTTACATTTTAAACGCAAATCCTATAGAAATGGAAACTAAAGAGCCACCAGAGTTACAGGAATAATATTCTTGTTCATCACTTGACACAAACAGCAACATAAAATGCTGCTAATGATTGCTGAAAAAGGAATGATATGATCTGTTATTCTCCCTTCAATAGCTTACTGATATTTATGATAAAGAATGTGACATTTTTGTTACTTCTAATGATTTAACCAGTCTGACTTTAGCAATTTGGTAATTGTTTTTGATCACTTTAGAATACATGCAAGAAAAGCATTTTGATAGCAGTTGTTTTGCATGATTTTGTATACCTTCGTCAAGCTTTTTCAGCTTTAGTGTTAAACAGCCAATGTAAGGTCAAACACATTTTAATTAAAAGAAAGTGTTGGCGGCCTTTCTATGGTGTAAACGTTTGAATGAGGCTGTTTTAGCAGCATTTCCTACTTGCTACACAGAAGCAATCAAGGTTGATGTGATTTCTCATAGAATTTGCATTAGTGTGCTCCCTGGTGACTGGTGTGTTCATTAAGTATAAAGTTTACATTAAGATGAAAGCTCTGTATGAATTGAGCAGCTGATTATGAGTGGTTCTAAGTAGAAGAGTCATTAAATGTTAATTTAAGCATTTGGTTATTATGGTCATTTTTTTGTTGAGATGAGATAAATCTCTAAGCAGTATTTAAAAACATGAGAGCAAAAGTATCATGTTACTTTGTTGTAAATGAAGTGTGCTTTATATGCTTGAATTTCCTTTAAGTCGTTTTTTACTGGGTTTAAATTTAGGATTTGGTGCCACCATGAGGATAAATCAGGTTCTGAATAAATCATATTCATTGACTTCCTCGCACAGCAGTGAAAGACAGACTTCAAATTAGTACATATTCATTTGCAATGATGACAGCCTGTGGCAATTTATGAAAAATACAATTTAAAAATATAAAACCATGCCTTAGCATAGTTACCGTAGTTGACTAAATGTCTTGGATAAGTATCCTGCTGAACAACCCTGCAACAACACTGACAGAGACTACCAGATGTTTTATTAAAACATATTTTGCTGCCATGCGCTCCTACAATAGAAACAGGGAATTTACAAAAGAAACAGGCCAAAAGCATCAGGGATTCTATGCTATTTTTAACAGTGGTTTTGAGGTGCTTTTTACAATAATGTCCGAATCTCTTTGAATATTAGCTCTGGTCATAAAGTACATATCACAGAAATGCTCCAGTTACATAAATTTTTTTAGGGTAATAATTGTGGCAGTTGTACTTTAGTAATAAATAGTTATTTCTAAATGTCTGTTTTTGTATTTACCACTAACTAATTGAACTGAAATTAAATGTTTGATTTTGAACTTTTTAGAGAACAGCAATGCAATGAACTTTTACTTTTTAAGCTTTATTTTTAAGCTCACCTTTCTGAGAAAGGCCAATAAGTGTGAAGGACATAGTAGCGAAAATAAAAGGATATGCTAATAACTCCTTTGCCAATACATTTAGAAACTTCTCGTGACTTGACAAAGTGCACAGTCAGCGGGAAAACCTTCTGCATAAGACTGTTCTCAAATCTATGCCATGTGTTTACATGAGTCAACAGGTGAGTCTGCATGCAATATCTTGAGAGAGGAAAAACATGCCTATATTCCAGTAAATGGTCACTTTCTGGCCAAGTTCGAAATTCATGTGGTCGCTGACTAACTGAGATCAAACACTTTTTTGTCACTTTCTAAAACCAATATGAAGACATGAAACTACCTCCTCTGTGCTTCCTAGGGTTGAGTAAGCTGTTTTCTGGTTCTATTGAGTGCTCACAGTCAACTGGGAATTCATGCACGTATTTTGAATGAATATGAAAAACATGTTCTTTTCTTGCATGAGTTCAAAACATGATAATTGACACAGTTTTCAATAATACATTTCTGACATTTAACTTCAAAATTTTAAAATGATGGGGAAAAAAACAAAAATATCTGTTCTCCAATTGTAAAATTCCTGTTTTTGTCAAACAATATTTTTAAATCTTTATTTTTCACCTAAACGGATTCATTTTCTAGCTCACATGTAACACATTTGGAACTAATTTGACTGTGGTCCAGCTAGAATAGAGGCGTCAAAGTCCAGTCCTCAAGGGCTGGTGTCCTGCAACTTTTAGCTGTGCCTCTGCTGCACCACACCTGAATAGAATAATTAGGTCATTAGCAAGGCTCTGGAGAAGTTGAGGTAATTAAGCCATTTCGTTCCAGTGTTTTGTACCAGTGGCACATCTAAAAACTGCAGGACACTGGCCCTTGAGGACTGGACTTTGACACCTGTGCACTAGAAGGACAAATAAATCCATTAAATCTAAGAAATTTTAATAACTCCACCATAAAAGCGAATCACTATCATATTTTAGAGATTATTATGGGACTTGCCAGTTTAGTGTGGGAATACAACAGCTGCAGCATGTAATCTGAGTGGACAGATGGTCAAATTTGCAGGAGCTGTAAGGATAAATGTCATTATATTATTATGAGATTTATGTTGGATATAAAATATTTATGATTGAAAAAAAAAAACAGGAAAGGAGACAGGACTAACCACCTCAAAATAGGGAAGTTACTAAAGAAGAAAAAAGCATAAAGAAAACAGCTGGAAAACTCAAGCACGCTTTCAATAGTAAAATGTTCCCATATGACATTTAAAACTACCTTCCAAAAACTCCCACAAGAGTTTCCTTTGGCTCCACACTTAAATCAACTTCTCATTTCTTCATTAATAAAACTCTCACTCTTTCCTTTGCTTTTATTTCCCACCTCCTTCCTGAGACTTGGAATGACTGCAGAGGTGGTTAGAAACTTCACAGTCCATCTGTTATCATAGATCCTAGTCAATTAAAGGCTGCATAGTCTGTATAGTCTCTTTTGTGCAGTAGGATTTTGCTCATAAGTTTAGTTTCTTTTATCCCATTGTAACAAAGAGGCTGGTGATGCACTGATGAGCTCCAAGAACCTTAGTGGAAATGTAATCGGTCTGAGCTGAAATTTCCAAAAAGTAATAATGAGCACATTACTATCCATAATTGTCAGGTTTGCAATTGTAATCTAACATCTGAAAAATCATGTTGTGCTGTTCTCTACAGTAACCAAACATTCTTTCATTGGATTGTGAATTACAGAGGATTGCAAAAGTATTAGAATTCTCTACAATTTGTCCACTTTTTATCACCTCACAACCGGAAACTTATTGGTCAAAAGCAACAACAAACAAATACATAATAACTCATGTTCCACATAACTAATAATAATAATAATAATAATAATAATAATAATAATAATAATAATAATAATAATAATAATAATAATGTCAAATTTATTCATATAGCACTTTAAAAACAGGCATAGAACTGCACCAAAGTGCTGTACAAGAATGACAACAACACAAATGAATAAAAACAAAGTATCAAAACAATAGTTCAATTAAATGCCAAGGAATAAAAATTAGTTTTAAGAAGCGATTTATAATAATAATAATAATAATAATAATAATAATAATAATAATAATAATAATAATAATAATAATAATAATAATAATAACGCATCAAACCTATAGCATTTTTAGCAGTACTGGTAGCTAAAAATTGAAAAGGGGTTTGGTGGATAGACCAGGTTTAGCAGGTGGTTTTCAGTAGTGATTTGAATGTAGATAAAGAGTTTGAGTTCCTGATGCTTTGAGACAGAGAGATCCAAAGGGATGGGGCAAGGGCAGAAATTGTTGAAGCCCACATGGTACGTTTATTTCTCATAAGGGTCAGGAGGTTAGAGTCAGAGGAAGGAAAGGGGCAGGTATGAGTTACGGTGAAGAGATCATGAGATATGGCCAGGCGAGGTTACGTGATGGATACCCCTGATTAATTTTTTTAAAGGAAAAAAGGTATCCAAGCAACATTGGCCCCAATGGAAAAAGTAATTGCACCTTATACATAACAACTGGTTATGTCAGTTGTTATAAAGTTGCTAGAAAGCTTTGCATTGCTGTGGTGGATTTTTTTGATCTACTCTTCTCAAAAAAATGGTTTCATTTGAACCATCCTGGAGGAGTTGACGAGCCTTTTCGTTGGATTTGAGCAAAGATTTTTACCAGGCCAATCAAAAAACGTTTTGTTTTTTACACATTCAGAGGTGGACTCGCAATTGTGCTTCACATCATTCAAATTCAAAGCCTACACTGCTCTTCCCACCTAGAATTCTATAACCCACTACTGACAAAAGATCTCTGACCTTCTGCATGAACTAAACATCGCTGAAGATGTCAGTATGCTCTTTCAACTACAGGAGACAAGCAGAGCTCAAGTAGGATCTATGCGCTCTCGAAGCGCGCATGTGTCAGTTCTCGCGAGGCTAGTGGTTTAATTCCGCTTGGAGAGGCACAGAAATTATTTAAAATTATTATATCATAATACGGGAACTTTACTTAACAATTTTAATACGGAAGCGCGGCGGGAAAAATGCGTTAATTTCCCGGCCAAAACGGGAGACTTGACAAGGTATATAGCCTACCCTATGACATCATTGACAGGACGTAACTGAATAATGACGTACAACGGCTTTCATACCTTTTGAGTAACTCTCCTTCACTGATTCTTCACAAGCAAAGGTTCTAAGAGTTCTCACACTAAAAAGCGCAGAATTGTGTCGTGCAGAGTTTTAAAGAAAAAATGAAGATTAAAAGGATATTTTTTAATTGTCCCGTTGTTCCCGACCCTAAGAAGAAGGTACTTGAAAGAAATCAGCTGCAGGTGTTTGCGGCTAATTTAACGCTGGGGCTGCTGGTCGACTGCGGGGCTTTAAAAGTTTTAGATCAGCTAGGCGAAGAGGAAATCGCTATGATCAACAAAATAAGAGACAAGATGTCAGAAGGTCTCACAATCCCAAAGAAATTTGGTACAACATCGAAAAAGCGAAGATGTATGTGCAGAAATATGCTTGTTGAGCTGAAAAATACACACAGTAGCTCAGAACTAGAAAATCTGTTGAAAACAAAGAATGAATATGTCATTGCCAAGATGACTGAGCTGTTGCAAGAACAACTGAAAAGGGTTTTTAAAGATTTTGAGAACAGGCTTCTCACAAAGGTGTGTAATGCAGAAGTTGCAGGACATTTCATTTCATGTATTGGAGTAGTTATTACAGGCTTGATAATAATGTTGTAACAGTTTAGTTTAAGAACTAAACTAAACTGTTAAGCATTAGTTCAACTAACTGATAACTTAGTTGAACTCAAACAATTTGAGAAACTCTGGATTCTGTTCATTAGTTTCATGGAAACAATGTCTAGGCTCAGCCCCTTTGTTGAGGAGATCCGTTTTGGTGGCCTTAGGATCGCATCTTTTTGCGGATGATGTGGTCCTTCATCAGGTCGTGATCTCCAATTCTTGCTGGAGCGGTTTGCAGCCGAGTGTGAAGCAGCCGGGATGAAGGGTGGGAACCCTCATCATGACCATACAAGTGTATGGGGCCACTTGTATGACCCCATACAAGTGGCCAAAATGGGTTTTCTCCGAAGGATGTCTGGGCTCTCCCTTAGAGATCGGGTGAGAAGCTCAGTCATCCGGAAGAGACTCAGCGTAGAGCCGCTGCTCCTTCACGTCAAGAGGAGCCAGTTGAGGTCGGTCGGGCATCTGGTCAGCATGTCTCCTGAATGCCTCCTTGGTGAGGTGTTCAGGGCACGTCCCACCAGGAGGAGGCCCTGGGGAAGACACTGGAGGGGCCTGGGAATGTCTTGAGATTCCCCCGGAGAAGCTGGAACAATTGGCTGGGGAGAGGGAAGTCTGGGCCTCCCTTCTGAAGCTGCTACCCCCGCGACCCGACCCCGGATAAAATGGAAGAAAGTGGATGCATGGATTTATTTAAACAAAAGTTAACTGGGCAGCACAGTGGCGCAGTTGATAGCACTGTTGTCTTGTAGCAAGAAGATCCTGGGTTCGATTCCTGGCCCGGGATCTTTTTGCTCGGAGTTTTCATGTTCTCCCTGTGCATACGTGGGTTCTCCGGGTGTTCCAGCTTCCTCCCACAGTCCAAAAACATGACTGTCAGGTTAATTGGCCTTTCTAAATTCTCCCTAGGTGTGAGTGTGTGTGCACGGTTGTTTGTCCTGTCTGTCTCTGTGTTTACCTGCAACATAATAATAATAATAATAATAATAATAATAATAATAATAATAATAATAATAATAATAATAATAATAATAATAATAATAATAATAATAATAATAATAATAATAATAATAATAATAATAATAATAATAATAATAATAATAATAATAATAATAATAATAATATAATATTACAGAAGAAGAAGAAGAATAAATAGAATACAACTGCCACTGATTTGGTGAAGATGCCGTGGCTTCTGTGTCAGACTGAATATAGAATATAAATATAAATTATTTTATTAATAACAAGTAAATATCAAAAAATAAACTCAGAATTTGTGTACATACATCTACACACAGAAATCCACCACGGATTTGGTGGCAGACGTCACAGCTTTAGTGACGTCTGCCACTAAAGACGTCATTCATTCATTTTATTACAAATGAATGAAAATCATCCCCTTTCCCAAGATTATATATACATATTCAAAATGACACATAAGCCATGGCACATGTCAAAAGCCATAGTGTGTCATAAAAGATGTGCCATAAGTCACAAATGCAGTGGCGTAAGTCACTAAAAATGTGGCATGCAGCATGGTATATGTCACAAAAGCAATGATGTGTCACAAAAGATATGCCATATGTCACAAAAGCCATGTCATGCGTCAAAAAAGATGTGGCACATGTCACAAAGGCTGTTGCGTATGTCTCCAAAGATGTGACATGTGTCATCAATGTCTTGGCATATATATCACAAAAGACTTGGTAACTGACTTGGTATATAATATAATTGTGTGTATAAAGTCAATAAAAAACAGAATACATCTATCTACACAAATACAGCAGCCACCAATTTGGCAACAAATACCCTGGCTTGTCTTTATATATCACAGTATCCTTACAGATATATAGCTGCCAGTGATTTGGTAAGACAAGGCAAGGCAACTGTATTTATATAGCACGTTTCAGTCAGAGACAATTCAAAGTACTTGTACAATGAAGTTAAAAACAATATTCAAAAAAGACACATCAAACAGATTAAAATTAGACAGACTAAATTAGAACAGATTTTTTAAAAAAATAATAGAAGTAAATAAATAGATAAAAACTAGGCAATAGCAAATGAAAAGGTTTATAATCTTGTTTTAAATAAACCGAGAGTGAGCAGTCTTACAGTAAACAAGAAGCTTATTCCAAATTGGTGGTGCAAAAAAACATGCTGAAACAGCTGAGTTTCCAGCATGTTTAGTTCTCACTCTTGGAATGATGAGTGGGTTTGATTTAGATGATCTTAAAGGACTCAGTGGTATATAGGATTGAAGAAGATCAGAAATGTAGTCTGGGCTTTTATTAGTAAGTGGTTTATAAGCCATTAATGAAATTTTTAATTCTATTCTCTGAGCAACAGGCAGTCATGTAAGGATCTTAGAACTGTACTGATATGCTGATCTCTTTTTATTTTAGTATAAAGACTCTCACAGAAACTGAAGCTGTATTATGACTTTTTTGTAATCCAGTAAAAATGTCATTGCAATAATCAAATCCAAACCATGGTGACATATGCTATGGTTTTGTCACTTCTTAGTGACAGACTTCTTTATCATATTCAGGGTACAATATGAATCTGAATAATTTTATGTCAATTAAATAAGTTATATACACATATACGTAGATCCATTCGCCATGCCACGGCTTGTGTCTTATTAGAGAAAATCACATGCCAAAGATAGGTTGGACCAAAAACAGAACCTCTCACACTGTTTAAAATTTCACCCATTTCTTTAATGGCTAGAATTTGCTAGGAATTCTGTCCTCTAAGAGAAGGCTACACTGAAGTACTGGCGAGACAGAGTTCAGAGTAAGTTTTGTGATTCAAACAAAAAGGTCTAATGACTTATAATTTGATAAAACCCTTCAAACAACTAAAGGAACTCTCATAATCTCTGATGTTAATAGTATTTAACAAAAAAAAGTTTTTATTCGTGACATTCATTACTTTTTAGTCATCAATTCTTTGTGAAAACGACGGTTTATGTTTAATTTTGAGACATTGTATTAGAGTACTTCATCCTGTCGTAAATAGACATTCTTTGTCTTGAAGCACGCTGTTAGTTCCGTAAAGCGTTTCCCTTGGCTTCACACAGCAGGATTATTTACGCAGCTCTGCTGCACACGGATTGTAGAGTTAACCATTACCTTGAAATGTTTTTTTGGTATTCTTAGGCAGGAGTCTTTCTCTGTCTTTCCCCATAAGGACAGACAGTAAGCACGACATTCAGCTCTGAATCTTGCAGGAAACGTGATGCATTGCAGCTAGCTTGCTATTAGCTTTCGCGTTAGCTTTGCGAAGACCGCTGTATCAACGAAGGGACCAGGCACACCATCGTAAGTCAAACTGTCTGAAAATGACATGCCAGTATTTTAGCCGTTTTTAATATATACAGCTTTGTAATTCTTGTGCACACAAGCTCACATGTTGATCAGATGTTTCTTGGGATGTAGATTGTTTTCTCTAACCACTTTGGCCAGCTTCTCAGTAACAGCTGCATACGTGATGTTCAACTGAAAACGAGGCTTATAAAGAAAATACTTTAATGCCACTCATACACTTGTAGCAGATTCCTAACAATTAGTCGTTGTTCTTATTGTTATGTGCATATTGAGATAGGATTAATACTTTTCTATGCGAATGAGAGCGAAACCTTGCACCTGTTCTGCTGCGCTTGCCAGATCTCAGTAATGTTTCACATGCTTCAGTTCCCATCCTAGTTCCCACTTTCTACCTGACTTATGTTTTAAGGGATTTTGAGTGCAACAGTTCAGCTCACATGTAAATGTTTTTTTTTTAAGAACAATGTAAAGAGTTGTAGATCTGCTTTTAACCCATGTTTACAACAATTGTCTGATTATCTTGAGTCCCAGCTTTTCTAATTCACGGATTCATCCAGGCATTCGTTTAACTCATTTATGCATTTAAGCAAACCAATAGACCATAGATTCAAATCGGCAGTTATCTCTCAAAGTTTCTATTGTGCACATTGTTTTAATAGATACTGTTCTGTAGCTGATATGTAAAGTCAACAGACATTGTGCATATCTAAGTGAGTCCTTGCCGTGGAAAACCCTGCTAAGTGAAGTCAGAGGCAGTATAAACAAGCAGGTTACATTCCTCCAGTAGTGTTTTTTTCTATATTTCCAGGCTGCTCCTGTAGAGCCGTTTTTAGTGAGTGGTCAAACTTGTAGAAATCTATTAAATACCCGGCAATTTATTGGAAGCTAAATGCACAACACACACACACACCCCCACGCACTCACGCACACACACACACACGCACACACACAAATAATTATTCTTCTGATATTTGATGACAAACATGAAAATAATCTGGCATCCTGAGGTTAGCGTGGTTCGGACTGTCATCTTTGCATTATGAACTAGTTTTACGCTGCTCCTTTCATTACTCAGTCTTCTTAAATGCTTTGTCAAAATACATTGGAAGCAATTATTGTATACTAAACTGCACGCCCTACTGATTGTAATTGTTGTAATCTAATAGTCTATTTCAAGCCATGTAAGTTTTATTTTAAAGAAACTTAAAATAAGTACTTAACAAATCAAGAATTTTCCAAATTAATTTATATTTCTAAAGGTGCAGATTTCCTTAATAATTCACCCAGTACACGCATGCAAAGAAATCAAAACATATGTTAATATATAACATGTGATGCAATGGGATGATACAGAAAGGTAAAGAATGAAAAAAAGGAGGTACAGAAAAATAGTTTCCTTTAACATTTTATGTTTCTTCCCTCAGCAAAAGCTTTCACATTGATGTGTGTTGTTGTCTTTGTGACATGAAATTAGTGTCATTCTTTCATTGATAAAATATCAGACCGACCCGTAACCAGTCAGCGCTAATAAAGCAGAAGATTTGCAAAATTCTGGGTTTTGCACGTCATTGTATTGAAAAATGTGCAGCACATTAAGTTGTAGTGAATAATCTTGGTAGTAGCAGACAAGTTATTTAGAAATATCCTGTAACAGTTTCTATTGGCATTTGCTTGACTTTCTCATATGGCTTCTCTTCAGTCTTGATGTTTTCCAGATCAACTAAAAAAAAACTAAAAAGAGATGCACTGTTACTGGGTGCCCAACAGTATTTTTTGCTGAGTATTTGGTCATGCTTTCATGTGTGATATATAAATCCAAATGAGTTTGATCTCTTAAGATAACTTTAGAATGTTGACATAAACATTTCCCTTTTTTGTCAAGGCTGTTCTTCTGGAGGGTGTAAGTGCTGGTAACCCGAGGATGACTGAGTGTTGGAGTAAGAGTGGTCACTTCACTTCAGCAGCTCATTGGCTCTTTGTCTGTGTGCATATAAAGGAGATGGGGGGCTTTAATAGGTGTGCTGTTTTTATTCTGAGCAGCAGCCTTGCTCTTTGAAATCCGCCTCTGCTGTTTGTGGTAATTATATTCCCATCTGCTTCATTGATTTGGCTGTTTTAACTAAGTTCTGCGGTCTATCCTCTTCCAGGCTGCGGTTAGGCCTTTCAATTGTTCACCCTCCCTTTTCTCTTTTTGTCTTGCAGATAGAGTACATTATGTCGGACAGTGTTATGAGTAAAGCAGCCACAATGGAGATTCCTATTAACAGTAATGGAGACACGGGGGCATTAGCAGAAGATGACGGCCTTGAACAGGTGGGTGACACTTGGCTGACAATGTTGATGTGACATTTTGAAATGGCACTGCAGAGCCAACAAAACACATTTTATAATGTCTTACTCAAAACACAGCAAACACAACACAGTTTGTATGTGCAGGACTTGCTTAATATTTTATGTACTACCTGGTTATTTTTTGAAGGTTGTTTTATATGGTATAAATTAATTGCTCTCAGGGAATATCCTGATTCAATATCATGGAAGGTTGTTTTTAGTTTTTCAACATGAGTTATAAAGGGGTGTGGTATAGATTTTGACATTCCCAGATGTGAATATTTTGTTGCTGTGGTTCTTGCGTAAAGCTAATGTGGAGAGCAACTAAAACACTTTCAATAAACACTGAGGACACAAAAACACAACTTCAGTTATCGTCCTAAGCATTCTGTCAACATTTGAAAAGTCACTTTAACTTATTTTAATTTAAGTGTAGCTCTCATTACATGCCATCATTGTTTATTGAACTTAATTTTTTCATTAGTTGTAGTTTTTAAGGATTTTTTTTTTTCTGTCAGTGATTCAGGATTATGGATTTGGGTTGTGTTCCAACCTGTCACATGATTAGCTGAGTGGGATTGTTTTGCTCATGCCATTCGCCCCACAATAAACTTCTCTGTTAAAATATACGTCAAAATGTCTTCTGCAAGTTGCAAGTTACTTTGCAGTTATCTAGTTATGTTTTCTTCCCCCCACTTTTTTATTTGTTTACTCATTTCAGATTTATTATCGTTTTAGATCCTGAACATATATTGTTGACTTCTAACTTTTATTTTTCTGTCCACATAGAATTGTGTTGTACTGGATAGCTTGCTTATCCACAGGAGAGGGAGATCAGGTATTGGAAATCAGGCGCTGTAGTCCAGCTGTCTCCTTGGAAACCCCTTGCTCTTTCAAACAACTCTTGTAAGCTTGTGTATAGGATTACACTTTCGTCTCTGGTGTGTTTAAGGAGCCAATTCTGTTACAGAAACCTTGTCTTCTATTCTGATATCAAACCTTTATCTGATTTTTTTATATGTTTTCAGAAGATCAGAAGTGGCTTAATTTATTTTGACATCTTTCTTTAAAGATGTACACTGTTTGCTTCTCTTTAAGTGGTTCAAAACACCCCGTACTTCTTTTACTTTTGCTGTTGAATGATTTTTCGTACATTCTGATATCTTGGCCCACTGCACAGCTTACCACATTAATACAGCTGGAACAAAAACCTTTGTAGGGAAAGACGTCACTTTTGATGTCTCATCTTGGGCTGGAAAAGGATTGTTGATTTTCCGACATCCCTAGGAACGCCTTTCTGGGCAAACAGAACAAAGATCCTGGAGGAAGCTTTTACAGTTAGTTATTATTTGCTCATCAAATTGTATGCCTGCGCTTATGTCGTAAAAGGCTTCCTGCTTCTTGGCATTGTCCAGTAGTAAGTCAAATATTCAACAGGTTTGGGTCGCCAGCTCATTCTCATCTGTTTGTTTAAGAGAGGTGTTCAACTGTTCTGTCTGTTGAGCAGCTGTCATAGCAACCATGCAATTTGAAACTAGCAGGGCTTTGTCCTTGCTGACAGCTCTCTAGAATCAGATTGGTAACTGTCATGCAGCACTTAGTCTGAAGCTGAAGCAGCCTGTGTTGGTCGTGCACAGAAACATTAAGATTGGCAGAATAGAGAGGAGCAATTGGGTTCAGATGGTGCATGTTTCAGAACAGGGGTGGTGACTGTCAGCTTGATGGTGAAGGGGCTGACTGCCAAGGAGCCCCCTGGCCAAACACTGAGACAACAAATGCCTACATGGGGGTCTACATGGAAAGCAGCCTTTTATTGGTCAGTTCTTTTTCTTGGACAGTGATGAACAATATGTTAGCTAATGAGTCACTGAAGAATTTCTCCTCTTTATGCTCTGTCATTTTTATTTATTTCGAGCAAACACTGCACTGCAATGTGCAGTGAGAAAGCCACGTCTGTCAGTTTTCACCCACGTTGAGCAGATGCCACAACATTGGGTAGTGCTGTAAAATAAAATACAAAGTTCTTGTTTTGCTTCTTAAAATGGTTGCATTTTGCTGTAGAGAAATCAAATGTTTTCAAAAGTATTTGTCAGGAGAATGTGTTATTTCTATTATCTGTTCAAATAACAGCACATTTTTGATTACTGATTTTATAAAGTACCGACCTGCTGAAATAGATTTTAGCCTATAATGGCTACAAATGGTAAGATAAATATTTTTTGGAGAAATGGAAAACATGACTTGATAAAACATACATTAGTATAGAAGAATGATTTTTCTTCTATACTTAAAACTTCCTGGAATTATAGTGTTGTCTCCATCTCTCTGTTACACTGAAAAAAACTGAAAAACTCTTAAAACTCTTATTCCTTATTAGGGTAGAGTCTCTGGATAAAAAAGCTGTTGTTTAATAGCAAACCTGGTTCATAGGATTTACCTAACAGTTTAAAACAGACATTTTTATGACAGAGGTCATAGCCATCAACATGATTAGTGTGGTTAGGATTAGGCCTTCAAAATGTATTGTTATTGCATTACCAGTGTGTGCAAGATTACCATAGCAAAAAATGCATGCAATTGATCATTTTATCTCATGTGCCAAATGTATTCAGAAATAATTTAGTATATTGGATAAAGACTCACTTTTTCCATACCTGTGATAGATAATAGTTCCGAATCACAAAGAGTACTGGCGACATTATGACAGACAGAGGCATAAGGTTGATGCAAATTCAACTTAACTGACGTAATCATGTGCAGCTGTATATTTTCATGTTATTGTGCATCCCTAGTTAGGATGAGTTATGAATTCTCACACAATGCTGCGGTGCTGTGGATGAAGCCCGTGTCTCAGGAGGATGTGAGGAGAAAATCAGTTACCGTCTACAATTGTTGCTCCTATATTAATCACTCTAAATGCTTTTGTTTTGCTTTGTTTGAATGTTTGTCATTTGTTGTGTATCTATAAGTTTTATTCCCACATTTGTGTTTGTTTTCATTTAATTTGCTGTGATGAAATAATTGTGAAAATAATCTGATTGCAAATCAACTCATGCTTTAAAATCTGCGAGGCAAACAATGAGTGACCTTCCTCACTAGTGTGCATCTTGCATCATCCCTCCTGTCTGTGAACGTTACAGTAACCTTTGTTGTATATGTTGTTTCATCATTTGAATTATGAGTTTTTAATTTTGTCTCTCCTTCTGTTATTTTTTAAAATTGTTGTTGTGTTTGTCGACCCCACCCCCCACCCTTCCATCTCTGTGCAGGCTGCAAAGCTGCAGTGGAGCTTAGATGAGAAGGTAGGGAGCTCCAGAGGCACCAGGGTGAGCAGGCCATTTGTGCATTTGCATTTGTGGTGTCGGTGCTGTTTCTGTTCAGTGGTTTCAATGGGTTGTTTTCTCTCTCCCTGTCATATCAGGCTTTAATGGGAAACCTCTGGGCTGTGTTTCATACTAACAGTTGCTAGGAGTCTGTTAAATGTTTTGGGGTGTCCGTCCAACTGACTCTTATTAACGAACAGCTTCTAGTTAACTCAGTTATTTAATCTGGATTGTTTAGAATGGGCTATTTTGACCTACATTCTATGTGTGCTTTTGGTGATGCCTGTGGGTGACTTTTTTTTTTTTAATCTCTTGCAGGTTAGCTTTGACAAGCAGAACATAGTATTCTTCTAAACATTGTGTTCTACTAAACCTGTGTTTTTGTTTGTTTCACTTCACTTCCGTTCTGATGTCATTCCTTTTATTGTTTGAAATATGTTTTTAAGGTAAGGAGGAACTTCATATGCTTAGAGCTCTGTCTTCACAAATTGAAAATTATGTTAAATGTACTTGGTATGTTTCACTTCAAATAGGGTAAAATGCCCCACGCCCTCTTTTATTTTCACTTCCTGCCATTACTCTTATTCATTCTTTTTGTATTTGTCTACTAAAAGGAAATGGCTTCCGCAGTCCAGAGCTATTTTGTGTATTTTCCTTATAAAAACAAACTGTAGGAAAAGGCTTTCATTTGTCTTATCGGAGTCTTGTAATGTTTCTTGAGCGTCTCCCCACTGTGGTACTGAACACAACATTCTGCCCTGCATGTTTAAGACACCTGATGCAGATGATTGCATTTCAGCAAAACCCTGTTAATCAGCCTTCACAAGATGTGTGCTGAAGCACTGAGACTTCTAAAGCATTCAAGGTGGTGCGCCTTATGGACCAGTGTTGAAAAATACTGATATACGTTGTAAAACAATCTTTTTCATCACATGTAGCTATATTAGCAAATTAGTAACTCAGCTTGTTGCTTTTCAGAAATGGTGTCAGTCTTAAAATAAAATCATTTTAAGATTGTTATAATCCATATTTACTGAAAGATTTATAGTTGCAGTTATTATTGTGTTGAAGTAAAATAAGAGGATTTATTTGAATAAATTCCGGTCAGTCTGGTTTTTTGTATGAAAGTGAATCTGTCCATAACAAATGTTTCTTTCACATCGTACTTTTTCTTTCTTTGGTTTTTTCTATCTACCTCTTGAGAAATAAGGCAAACAGAAGAAACTGAGTTAAATTTATCAAACCAAACAAGAGGGATCCCATAGTTCATAAGAGAGTTCTGTGTGGGATTCAAAGCTTTAATGAGGACTCTTTTAGGAAAATAAAAACATATTTGTATATTTACTTCTGCACAGATTACTGAAGTCACTGGTTAGGCCAGACTCGAGGGCCAAACACATAATACCAACTGGTAAAGTGAGATGTGTTAAAATGAACACATATTTGACCAGCATTATTGCGTTTTAAGTCCTTTTTTTGCTTTAATTTTACCTTTTGGCTTCTTACCCTAGTATTTGTCCCAGTTGAGGATAGACTTCTAATTTGAATATCCAGCAATCTAATATTAACACTGGAGTTATAATGTCTATACATTTGTTTTTATTCTATTCCTGTTGTGGTTATCACCTATGCAGGATCTACAGCAGGTGATGGTATCAGGTCCCAATCTCAACGAGACAAGCATTGTTTCTGGAGGTTATGGAGGAACAGCTGAGGGGATCATTCCCACCGGCTCAATTAAAGGTACTGCTTCAGTCCTTCCTGAGTTGGGCTTCCTTATCTGTCTGAGTCAGTTTTCCCTGTGAATTCTGTTATTTCTGTATTTTCCAATAGTTTATGCATAAAATTGAGATAGGAGATTAAATCACAATAATAAGAAATTAGCTAAATTAAAAACTAACTAATGGGCTTAGTTTTAAGAACTTTGTTCTTAAGCTTATTATTAAAAATATTGTTGATCACAATCACCACTTGACTCCTGGTGTTTACCAATGAGGCAAATGTTATTTGGCTACAAATTTTTACAGACATGCCACTATTTTTTATTTTGGTGTGATATCATTTATTGTTACTTATTTCTTTTTCTCAGGCCCTGCTGTGTGCTACAATCCTGAGTTTAACAAAAGGATCCCTGTTACAGGATTTGGTGGCCAAAAATTAATTACTATTAATAATCAAGAGCTTCTTTCCAAAATGTGAACTAAAAAATATGACATTTAGGAGTTTGTAGTGGTTATGAACACATTTCCAATGCTTTCTTTGAAATGGATCAGATTTAAGGGATATTTAATTTTATTTTATTTCTGTATACATTTCCAATCTTTCTCATGAAAAATAACTCATTTTGGAAATATGCTCTCTTTACGGTGTGGGTGATTTGTTTTAAACTGTTGGGGATGGCCTGTTCTGCACTTCTGTCTTATTGGAGAGGTTGGTTAATAAAGGCATTCTTACCTGCTTTTTTTTGTCTGTCATTAACATTTTCTGCCTTGCATGCTGAGTTTTTAAAGGTGAATGATACAGGGTACTTTAACAGAAATGTACAGGATACTTTAGCAGAAAAATAAAACAACTACCGTAATACACAAGTTTGGATTTTAACATGACTTGGCTTTTGTCCATTTTTTTGCCCAGAAAACGAGACGTATGAGGAGAGATACAGACAACCATGTCAATAGATAATAGTAGATAATTTAACCTACTGTTTGTTCTTAACCTTTGTTTCAAGGCTTACCACATCCTTTGAGTTAAGGCTATTAAATGAAACTGAAGTGTTTCCTTTAGGTGACCTTCATGGCTTTTTTTCTGCTCATCAAAGCTTTGTTCAGCTATGACTTGTTCGCAACCACAAGCAACGCAAACTATGCTATCTTATAAAATGTAAAAATATTGACAAAAGTAATATTCTATTTATTTTTGTGTCATATTCAGTTATTGTTGACTATTCAAATCTTCATCCTGTTTTGTATACCCGTGACCCAGTCTTCCACATATTTGCTCTTGTCTGCATTGTTCACCGACTGTTATGCAGTAGATGTTGTCTTTTTATCTTCTTCTGGCTTTTGCTTGTCCTTCACTTTCTTTTCAAATTTGCCTCCTACACGTACATTTGCTGTCTTCTACATGTAGAGCCATATTTTTTTTCTCCTTTCTGGATTCTGTTTTATGTTGCCTAGCAGTGTTCGTACCTTCAAACATTTTTCACATTTTGTCACATAATGACCACAAACATAAGTGTATTTTATCAGATTTTAGAAACATTTTATAAGGGAGTTTGATGTTTTTGTTTCAAGCCTTTCTGTAAATAAAGTCTGTGGCTTGCATTTTTATTTAGCAGCTACCAACAACAACTATCTACCTCACCACCAAGTTCTTATTTTTTTATTACCACTTTGATGAAGTCTCTCTATCAGCTTTACTTATTTAGAGACTGAGTTTAATACCCTTCTTGGTAGCTTTAATCTCCTTGGAGAAAAGCCACACAACATAATCCTGCCACCACCGTGCATTGCCTTGTGTGTACAGTTAGATGGGCAGTTTTAATTGTAGCCACAGATAGCATTTTGAATGTAGATCTACATGGGTTGATCTACGACCCATGTTGACAACCAGTCAACATGGGTCGACTGGTTGTGGGTATCTTTAAACATTTTCAAATGCTGCTACATTGAGGAGTCAGAGATGTCTGCTTGGGCATATCTTACCTGAGATCGATCTGATCTTCTTGAAAGTTTAGCTTATGTTTGTTGTTTACTATCCATGTCTACTTGTATGTTTCAGGTCCCAACATGCAACACAGCACCAGCAGCAGCTCGATGACAGCAGAAGAGGCAACACGTGGTGTGGCTGTGGAAAAATATGAAGCAGTGAAAAAATGGGGTTTAAACACCTATAAGGTATCTGCAAGGCTGTTTTCATAAATGAGAGGGATGGCAGTGTTGTGCTAATGACAAAATATCAGATTTTTCAAACCTAGACTGCCTCATTTGTCTTTCCAAACAATCACTGAATGAACTGAATTATGTTATTCATGTCTTTTTGTGGCTTCTTTTGTTTCAGTGTACAAAGCAAATGATCTCAGAGCGTTTTGGTCGCGGCTCTCGGACTGTGGATCTGGAGCTGGAGGCTCAGATAGAGGTTCTGAGGGACACCAAACGGAAATATGAAACTGTGCTGCGGTTGGCCAAAGCGCTGACCAATCATTTTTACAACATGGTGCAGACACAGCACGCGTTGGGTGACACATTTGCTGATCTCAGTCAGAAATCTCCAGAGCTACGAGTGAGTCCTTGGAAATGAACATTCTACATGTTGAACTGTTCTTGAATGTTTTAATATAAAATTGGATTCATTTAGAAAACAATGAGGCACTCTCTCCTTTCTTTAAAGGATGAGTTTGGCTACAATGCAGAGACCCAGAAACTACTGTGTAAGAATGGGGAGACTTTACTTGGTGCCATTAACTTCTTTGTGTCCAGCATTAACACGTTAGTCAATAAGACAATGGAGGACACTCTGATGACAATCAAGATGTATGAAAATGCGAGGTAAGCAAATTTAAAAAGGCCCATTCTAAACAGGATTCATTGTGTAAATGGAGATGCACAATGAAGATGTATTCAAAAAGGCTTTTTTCATTTCATTGATCTGTAGAAAAATGCTTTTATCAATTTGATAAACTTGTACAACAATTTACAGATTTTGGTTGAAAAACCAAAGTAAACGCTAGTTTGATTCAGTTGCCAATAAATGTGCTGCTTCTGACAAACTTTTAAGACATTATACTTTTTCCCTTTTTTTTTTTCTCATTAAAAATGGCACTCATAATTACTTAAAATTAACATTTTATCACAAATATGGTTGTCATTATGTGCATATTGTTAATATTTTTCAGTGTATATGTACATTACCTATGAATTTGCTTGCCAACTTACAGTAAGACTGTCAGTAATGCACTGAATAACATGCAGTTGCTGCCACCTAGTGGGAGGAGAGTAATAAAACAGTTTACATATTAAGTATTGTTGTAGTGGTAGTAAATGTTTGCTGTACAAGGATGTTTAGCTTTTTTCTGAATATTTGAATATCCGTTTCTGAATTTAAATATCTGTATTTTCCCCGTTTCATTTTGTTTGTGTTCAGACTGGAGTTTGATGCCTACCGGTCAGACCTTGAGGAGCTAAGTTTAGGTCCCAGAGATGCAGTGACCATGGCCCGTATAGAGGCTGCACAAGAGCAGTACCAAGTTCATAAGGAAAAGTATGAACGCCTTCGCTCAGATGTTATCATTAAGCTCAAATTTCTGGAGGAAAATAAGGTTAGTCTGTGTTGTAGTCTAAATTGTTGTTTTCTAAATGTTAAAAAGTTGGCACACTGTGTTTTTGTGATCTGAGCAAACCAAACCTAAAACTTCATATGATTTTTCTTTTCCCCTCTATCAGGTGAAGGTAATGCATAAGCAGCTCCTTCTCTTCCATAATGCCATCTCAGCGTACTTTGCTGGCAATCAGGAGCAGCTGGAGCAAACGCTGAAGCAGTTTAATATAAAGTTGAGGCCCCCAGGGGCCGACAAGCCTTCCTGGTTAGAAGAGCAGTGAGAGGCCCTGCGGGAAATTTTGCAGCCTTCGTCTCAACCACCTGCACCTGTTACCTTTTAAATCACCCAGCTTGCAGAGGACCACTACAGACAGAAACAAACTGAGATAAACTGGTGGATGAAGATTCTCAGATTGTATTTTTAATTTATTTTTTTTTTATGGATGAATGATTTATTCATGAACTTAATGCAGCAGAAAACTAAGTGGCCAGTTAAAAAAAAAAACAAAAAAACGGGGTTTTGTACCTCCCTTTCCAACTTTCTATATCCACTTTATCTTTCCTTGGGATCTGTTTTCTTTTTTTTTTTTTCCAACTGTTCACCTTTTTTGACCTTCTTATCTGCTCAATGTAAACATCTTCCTTATCTCTGCACCTATTTTGTGGTGTGTATGTGCTTGTTAGTCATGTTTATGGCCGTTATTGTACTCCTCTAAGTGCTCCCAATTCTTGGAGTTTATCATAAAACTCCACAATCTTAGTAACAGAGACTTTTGTAAAGTAGAAAATGGCAAAAGTACTAACACTACTGTAATTTAGCACTACTTTTTAACCTT